>NW_008360326.1:2898502-2927212 GCF_000622305.1 Nannospalax galili
TGAATTTCTTCCATTTAAAAAATTTATTATTTTTATTTTATGTATATGAGTATATTGCCTGCATGTATGTAAGTGCACCTGTGTCATGCAATGCCCACAGAAGTCAGAAGAGGGCGTCAGATCCCCCAGAACTGGAGTTATGGGTGGTTGTAGTTGCCATGTTTGTGCTGGGAACCAAATTGGGGTCTTCTGCAAGAGCAGTCAGTGCTCTTAATTACTGAGCCATCTCTCTAGCCCCAGTTCTTCCATTTTTAATACTTGGCACCTGGAGGAGCATGCTTATCAACATCGAGCCAGTGGAAGGGGAAGGAACACAGATACTAAGTCTGGGAGATTTTTATGGGCTGAGAGAAAAGTGTACATTCATTTTGTTCAAATTCTATTGGTAAAAAATTAGTCATGCAGAGATGCCTAATAAGTACAAGGGAGGCTAGGAAACATAGCTCAGTTGTGTGCCAGGAGAAAGAGGAAATGGCTTTGGTCAGTAAGAGCCAATCTGTGCCACAGAGAGGAGAGTTTAAGGAGAAAGGGTTATGTGGATTTGTAAAGAACAAGACAGCAGTGGTGGTGGTTTCCTTTTAGAGAGCTTGAGGAGGCCTGACGAGATGGCTCAGTGGGTAAGGATGCTTGTCCTCAAGCCTGAGGACCTGAGTTTTGTCTACAGAACCCAAATGATAAGAGAGACCTTACTTCTGCAAATTGTTATCTGACCTCGAGATGTACACTGTGTTATGCATGCTCACACCTTCACACACACACACACACACACACACACACACTAAATGTAAAACCATTTTAAAGAGCGTGGGAAATCAGCTGATGAGGAATAGTGGTATCTGGGCTTAAAGAGTCTTTCTGGCCTTTAGGGTAGAGCTGTGGGCTAAGACTCAAGCCATTCTAGGTTGTAGTCTGTGTCTTGACCTAGTTACGTGGCTGAATATAGTTTACTTGACCTTTATGCTTCCAATTTCCCCTTTATAAATGGCAACCAAAATACTAACTTTATTTATTTGACATAATTGTCTTAAGAGTCAGGTATAACCACATCAGGTATATTTTGAGAAAAGAAAAGATTAAAATGGAGAATGACCTCAAACTTTAGAGAAAATAAGATTTTTTTTTTAAAAGGGAAATTTGGGCAGGAGAGATGGCTCAGTGGTTAAGAACACTGACTGTTCTTGCAGAGGAACGGGGTTCAAATCCCAGCACCCACATGGCAGCTAACAACTGTCTGTAACTCCAGTTCCAGGGGATCTGACAGCCTCTTCTGTCCTCCATGGGCATTGCACAACATGGGTGCACTTACCTACATGCAGGCATAACACTCTTGCACATAAAATAAAAATAATGAATAAAATATGTTTTAAAAAAGAATGGTGTTAGCCTGAGCCTATAAAAAGAAATTTTCCCCATAATGAAATAAGAAAAAAATTTTTTAAAGATAATATACAAATAACCTTAAGAAATCAGTATGAAAGAATTTTGAGAACAGTAGAAAGAAGATTCAAACTTTTGGGTTAGCTCAGGGAATCTATGCCTGAGACAGAGATTTTGGCTCTAGTTCTACATGTACATTGCTGTTTGAAGGCTGAGGATGTAGCTCAGTCAGAGAGCACTTGCCTGGCATGCACTGGCCTCGGTTCTATCCCTAGTACTTCTATAGTAAATAAATAAATAAATAAATAAATAAATAAATAAATAAATAAATGAGATACTTAAATTTCTGTTTACTGTGAGTGGGCATTAGGGTTTAAATATGAATGTGTATTCTTGAAGTTGCAGACAAGAAATGTCTAATTGTTAAAGAGATAAGAGTCTTTAAAAAGAAGCCAAGAAGTACTTTGCATTAGGATAATAGAAAAGATGACTTGAGCTGTCAGTAAGACTCATTGCTGGGCCAAAGATTCAAAAATATGAGCTCTGAAAGACTTTCCCTTGAGCACAAAGTTTATACAGGGATGCCTACGAAAGTGTTCAGACACCTAGGCACTCTGAGGAAGTAGCAGCCATGGTACAAAAGGGTATGGCTATGGTTGAACTGGCAGTAGACTTTGATATTTGGTCATGTGATGCTGCATTTACACGCACGAAAAGAATCAAGAGTTATGAGGCCATGGAGGCTTCCACCCAGGTTATGAAGGGTCAGAGTCCCCGAAGGTAGTCCCTAATAAGGCCATGCATGAAGCCACGATGGTAAAGCTTAAGATGCAGTGGAGACCTAAGGGATTTGAAACATCTGCAGGGCAAAGTCGCAGACAACTCACAGGACTGGCCTAAGAGAAAAGTCATGTGGACCGTGACAAGCTAAGGCATAGGGGCTGAACTGTCATGTCCTTCTGATCTCACACTATACTACCACATGATTCAATGATGGGCATAGAGCTACAGGAATTAATGTTTGCCCTATTGGGTTTTGGTCTTGCTTTGGTCTGATCCTTCCTTGCTGTGTCTTTATTCATCTTTTTTGGAATGGGAATGTTTATTCTGTGCCATTCCTCCCTCCCTCCCTCTGTCCCTCCCTCTCTCTTCCCTCCTTCCTTCCATCCCTCCTTCCCTCCCTCTTTCCCTCCCTCCTTCCCTTTTTTTCTCTGTGGTTCTGGGATCAAACCCAGGGTCTTCACACATGTTAGGCAAGCATTCTATCAGTAAGTCATATCCCCAGTCCTTATAATTTAAAAAACTTTATTTTACAGCAGCTCCTGCCTTGAGTATCAGTGAAGATTTGGATTTGGACTTTTAAACAGTATTGGAACAGTTAAGGCTTTGGGAACTTCTGGAGATGGGCTAAATGCATTTTGTATTATGAGATAACTATGAGCCTTTGGGGTTTCAGGGCAGAATGTTATAGTTTGAATATGAAATGTGCCCCAAAGGCACATATGTGCTGAAGACTTGATCCCCAGCTGGTGGTACTATTTTGAGAGGTGCTAGAAACTTTACCAGATGAGTCCTAGCTATGGTGGATTCCTGGAGGCATGTCCTTGCACTGCATCTTGCTATGACCCTTACTGTCTCCTTTTCTGCTTCTCAGCTACCAGGAGGTGAGCAGCTCATGATGTCATGATGCCATTATGCACTGCCTAATACAGGCCCACAGTAATGGGACCATCATGGACTGACAGCTCTGAAACCATGAGCCCAAACAAACTGTTCCTCCCATATGTTGTTGCTCTCGAGTATTTTGTCACAGTGACTCAAAGTTTGATTGACACAGCGAGTTACTTTGAGTTTGTCAGTCTCACCCTTGCCTTTAATACATTGGATTATGTATTCAGTCCTATGTAGATGCAAAGTTCCAAAAGGCTTTAAACATTTATGTTGATGAGCTATGTTGACTGCCAGACTAACATTTGCATATGACTGTCCAGTAGGCATCTCGTCTAAAGTGTTAGTTTTCCTTTCCTAAAATCTTCCTCCTGTAGACTTCCACATCTCAGGACCAAAGCAGCTACTCTTTCTTTTTTTTTTTTTTTTAATATAGTGCATATTATTATGTATGTGTATGTGGGGGTGTATGATACAAGTATGTGGCAGCCAGGGAGCAACCTTAGCTGTCATCCCTCATGTACCATCCACTTTCCATTTTGAGACAGTCTCTCACTGAGCTTGCCAATTAGTCTAGGGCGACTGGTCTGTGAGCCCTGGCATTCTGCTGGTCTCTGCCTAGTGTTGGGATTACAGACGTGTAACACCACACTCAGCTTTTATGTAGGGGACAAACACAGGTCCCCATGCTTTCAAGGCAAGCACGTTACCAGCTGAGCTATCACCTCAGCTCTAGGAGTAATTTTTTCTGTTTCAAGCAGTTAGCACCCATTGGCCAGCAGAGCCTACTGCTCTGCCATCAAAATACTCCCACATCTCTCCCACTCCCTACCCAGACCTTAGTGCACAGCACCATTCCATCTCACTTGCATGGGGCTGCTGTCTCTTGAGGGCTCTTTCTGAGTCCACTCTTGCCCATCTTTACAGAGTAGTCAGAATGAGCTCTTCCTCCCTCCCTCCCTCCTTTCCTTCCTTCCTTCAACACTTGTGATCACATTTGGAAAAAAGTCACAGCCCTTACGTTGGCTTGTAGCAACTGAACTCATCTTCTGCTGGTCCTGTCTACCCAGGGCCATGGGGCTTTAGCTTTTGGGACTGCTTGCTCACATGCTAAACTCATCTTAAGGCTGTCATGCTTATGCCCTTCTGTTTCAGGCACACTCCTTCCAGATTTTCTTCTGATTCCTTGCCCCATTCAGGTGTTAGCTCACACGCCCTTTCTTTGAAGGAGTTTGTCTATCCTAATCTATTGATCTGTCACCCTCTCCCTAAAATGCTTCTCACTGCCTGGCATTATTTTCTGTTTGTACTTGTGGACTTGTGAAGTTTTTGGTCATTCTCTATTACAGTGTAAACCCTGTGAGTGCAGGGACTTTTCCTGTTTTATGGATAACCAAATTTGTTGGGGACTGCATTTGTAAGCATCTAATAAATATTAACTAAATGAATCAGTGAACCAAGGAGGAGAAACTGAGCACAGGACCTCTTTGGCAACTCATTTCTTGTGGCTGATGTTCTTCAGCAAAGGGAGGAGAGCTGGAGATGTGGGTTTGATGACTGGGGTGACACGAGGCCACCCTGCCTAGGGCAATGGCATTTGAACAGGGCACAGATCTCTGACACCAGAGCCAGCTGTCTCTGCCTTGTAACCCCTATCAGTTCCTGGCACTAGAATTCTGTGTTACCACTTCTTTTTAGGAGGTGCTTGACTGACTTCCAGGGGATAGATTTGGCTTCTCTAAGCCACTTGCTCTCACTATTGGTAAATGAATAAGCATATTCTCTGTCTCCTGGTGGCCAGATG
Organism: Nannospalax galili; assembly: GCF_000622305.1. Lineage (NCBI taxonomy): Eukaryota > Metazoa > Chordata > Mammalia > Rodentia > Spalacidae > Nannospalax > Nannospalax galili. The sequence goes on from NW_008360326.1 coordinate 2,903,352, forward strand.
CCAATCTGCAGGAGTTGATGCTGCTAGCTCAGACCAGTTTAGGAGGACATGTTGTCCTTCTGAAAGAGTCGCTTTGCTTTGTATTCAGAGAAAGCACCAGTAGATGTCCCTTCTACTGTTTTCTGTGAGATGCCTTCCTACTTCCTTCTGGTCTATGCTTTAGGCTGACTATATACAAAGGTAAGGAAGACAGACTATACTCTGGTGCTTACCTCATTCCTCAGTGGCCAGGCCATGTTAGATATTGCAGAACGACTAACTGGCAGACACTGTTCAAGAGTGGCAGGAAAATGAGGACATCGTTTTCTCTTTACTGAGTTTTGTGCTACACATTTGGTTCTCACAATGATCTTATGAGCTACGTTCTCCTAAGAAATGGACACAAAGAAGTTTTCTAAATATGCCTGTTTGTCATGGAGGCACTCCTGTGTATACTCAAGGCACACAGAGAAACCCAAGCAGTTTTTCCAGATGTTTCTTCTACCGTCTTCTTAGTTCACTTCAGAAAGATCTCTTCCAAGTTCAGTGAAACATAGCAGGCTTAATGTCGAAAACTGGTTTAGAATAATTAATTTGGGAGCTCTGGGTTAAATATACAGCTAGAGGGGCTGGAGAGATGGCTTCGCAGTTAAGAGAGATTGCTGCTCTTTCAGAGGACCCAGGTTCGATTCCAAACATCCACATGGCTGCTAACAACTGTCTAACTCCTGTTAGTTCCAGGGGATTCGACGCCCTCTTCTGATCTCTGCGGGCATTGTATGGCACAGGCGCACCTACCCTTACATGCAGGCGTTGCACATAAAATAAAAATAATAAGTAAAATATTAAAAAATGCAGCTAGAAAGAACTTGGCAACCCACTTGTATGCTGACGTTTATTGTAAATCTTCAAGAGAGAGATATACCATACTGCCATTTCTAAATTTAGTTGACTAGGGTGCATGGTTTTCCTCTCATGAATGCTTGCAGGGTGGCGGGGCAGAATGTCTAGTGCTCCACAGACACTCTGGAAACTGCAGTTAGCAATTCACAGATCTACAAAGATGTCTTGAGCGTCACTCTTTCCGTTATTCTACACATACAACACTCTCCATCTTGAATCCATCGACACAAAATGTATCATGTTTGAGGCACCACTCACAGCATTTTTTTTTATCTTGCTAATTTTTAAACTACAGCCTCATAGATTTTGATAAAGATGGAACAGTGAGAGGGCTGATATCAAATCCAAATTTCCCAGTGCAGATTCCCCTGTTTTTCTTCTGTTCTCAGGGTTTCTTCTAGTTGAGTATACCCTTTCTAAGCATATATCAAATCCCACCTCAAACTTTGTGTCCTTCAGAGTCACTTCCTTCTTCCTCATCTGCCCCACGCAGAGAAATCTCTCCTTCCTAAACTCTGTTTTACCATCACAACCAGAATTTGGAACACATTTCATCAGACTGCTGATTAAGGAGAGAAAGAAAGAAGGGGAAAGGGGCAGGAATTGGTTTGTATTTCAAGTGGTGTTTAAATCCAGCTGTTGGTACACATCACCTCCTTCAATTGGCATATTAGCTTGTGGAGGCAGGAGTATTAGTCCATTTCATTTGATTTTATTTTTATTGAGCCTTTTTAGTTTTATACAACAGCTCTTAATCAAATTTAGGCCCCTTCCCCCATCCATACCCCGCCTTCCCGTCACCAGACCTCATGTATTCCACCATACAGTTTAAGTCCCAATCCAGTCAAGCATTTGGAGCCAGATGTCCTTCAGCGTAAATTTGTCCACTGCAGTCTAATCATCCCATTTAGAGATTGTATATAAGGCATACACTTAGTATGCCTTATATACAATCATGCAGCATCAATCAGTCTCCACTAGTTCTCAGTCTCTGGCTGGCCTGCCACCCATTTGTCTCCTCCCCTCTGGGCCCTTGTTTAATTGAGTTGGCATGGGTCCTGTGCACGATGCCACCGTTGCCATAAGTTCACATGTGCAAACTTCCAGTGGCCTGAAAGCCTCTGCTTCCCTGTGTTCATGAACCAGCTCTCTTACTGTCTTTCTGATACCTCCTCCACAATGGTCCCTGAGCTATGAGTGGGTGAGGTTCAATATAGGAGCCCCACCCAGGGATACACACTCTGCAGTCTCTTATTCTTTAAAACTTGGCTAGTTGTGGTCTTCCGTGTGCATCACACTCTGTTGTCCAAGGAAGCTTCACTGGTGAGAGTTGAGGGATGCATTGGTTTTCTTTTTACCCCTTGTTCTGCTGTGTTCCATGAGCCCTAGGTGTAGAAGTTCAATTGTAGCTCTATCACCTAGTACTTGGCATCTCTCAGATGTATATTCTCTGTGTCTGAGCAGTTGTGGAATTCAGTAGCAGCCTCCATATGTTGCCAAAAGGAGCTGCTTTGATGAGTGGTGTACAGTATGCTTGTCTAAATATAAGGATCCATATTTAGCATATGGTAAGAAATTTCATTTCTAGAGATATGAAAGAGATAAGGTTTTCTCTAGGGTCTGTGTTCCCTCCTGCCGTGTGTATTTGGATGAGTTTACAGTGCCACTCATGAGTTCACTCCCACTGAGAGGGCTTTAAGTCCAATTAGATAACTGTTGATTGCCTCCCAGATAACAGTGCCACTACAGCACTGATAGAGGTAGTTTGCCATGCTGGTCATTATGGTGATTAGGGTTTAGGGTTAGGGTTGGACCATCGATTGTTTTTCTCCCTTGACAGTTTATATATTATAATCTAGCATTATGATAGCTAAACTTTGGGTAGAAGTCCTCCCAGGTCAGTTCCTGCTCCATTGCTCTAAGTCCTGTATCTGAAGCATGTCCTGTCTTCAGCAGTAGGGTCTTATCTACTAGTTCTTAGAGATAACCAAAGATTTGGAAATAGCTTGTGTTAATTTGGGAGTCTTCTGGACCTTTCACCAACCATTCAAAGGGAGGTCTGTTCTGTCTGGCACTGTGTTCCTTGCCAAGCAGTTCCCAGGTATACATATGCACTAACATTCAGACACTGAATGGGCATTTCTCATGGAGTTTGGGGGACACTGTATTTCCCTCTGAGTTTCCTAAACACCCAAGACTTGTCTCTACTCTTGTTCCTCTCATCTGGTCTCCCTCCTCCCTCCCCTGTCCTAGTGCCCCCATTACCCCCACCTTCCCCTCAATAATCCCTATCTCCCACCATCCCACCTCTCCTGACTCCCCTCCCCCCACCCCATACACTGGTAGACAAGCAGGTCAGTTACTTGCCCAACATCACAAAGCAAGTCAGTGACTAAGCCAAGATTTTTTTACTTTTTAAAAAAGCTTTATTGAGAATTTCATACATACATATATAGGGTGTTTTGATCAAATCCACGCCCACTCCCTCCCCTACAACACCTCCCATATCTCCCCATCAGTTTTTTCTGACAACTTCCTGTACTCTCTCTTTTCTTTTTTTTAATTGGGGCTTTTTGCTACTCTAACATTGACCCCTCTGAAAAGGGTAACCCTAAAATCTTTTAGAGATTAGATAACAGCTCCCAAATACTTTTGACATTGTTGGCCTTTGGAACAGAGTATGTTGCTAAGAGGCCCAAGGAAATTCTGACTTTTAGCGAAGAAACTGGCTACTTTTCTTTGGGGTCTTTTTACCCTAACTGCCTAGCCAATTCCTACCTCCTGTTCTTATCACACCATCCTCTGAAGAGGTTACCCAAATTGCAGATAAGGAATTGGGACACAGACTGCTCTGGCTTCTTCCATGCTGAACAGGGAAACTGGTTGAGGCAATTGGGGTACCCCTTCAGTGGGTCTGTCTAAAAGACTCACAAATTGCATAAGTCTTATCTGTAGGGAGAAAAGAAGGTCCTTGACTGGTGAATAGGGGATGTGAAGGAGAATTAAAGGCAAGAGTAGTTAGCATTGCAAGTTCTAGACAGGGAACCAGAAAAAAGTCAGAATAGGACAAATTTCAAATGTTCATATCACAGTCTGTTGGGATTTCTTGATGAGCGCTTCCAAAAGCATCCCTCTGTTGGGTTCCTTCTCATTTTTCTTTTGTCTTCCAAGGCTGGACTCGAGAGTGATGGACTCAGGATTGTTTTCAGGCACTTTGATAGCTGTTGGAGTGGCTAGAATCAGTGTCGGTTCCCTCTCAAAGGCTAAGCCAGGATTTTAACCTGATTCTTCTGGCCTCAGAAGCACCTTCCTTCTACACTCAACATTGTCTCTACCCAGTTCAACTCCTGCTTTATAGCTGAGGGAACCAAGGCCTAGGGATGGAAAGTTGACAAGTCCTAAAACTCACAGCTTATGAGCAGCAGTACTAGAACCACTTGCCAAACTCACAGTGGGGACCTTTCCTTCCTAGCAGGCTGTCACCTCAGAAGTAATACAGGTCCCAGGTACTGCTGCCAGCCTGCTCCTGTGACCTGGAGGCCATGGAAATTGTAGCTTACAGCTCTAGAACAGCAGGAACTGGTAACCTACTCCCTGGGAAACAGTCAAGGCAGGTCAGCCTATTAACTTACAAACCCAGCACCTAAAGTAACCCAGCTAGCAGCCCCAGTAGAAACCAGGCAGCCAACCCAAAAGAAATGACACAAGGTCACAACCTTCAACTACCCAAGGGCCAGGACCTAGCAAAGCACACACACTTAGGGACTGTTTCTTCATCTCATCCTTGTAGTTTAGAGAAAATGAGCTCCAGTCACTCTGGTTCTAGAAATTGGGGATAGTAGGTGTAGCGGGTGCTAAGATCAGAACCTTTGTTGTGAGCATGGTATGCTAGAAAAATATATGATGTGTTTGTGCCTTTCTACAATGTTAGAATGCACCTAATAACGATAAATTCACAAGCTGTATCAGTTTGGTTGGCTATAATTTCCCTTGATAATTGGCTGTTGGCAATCATACGTTGTTTTGTTTCAATTTTAATTTTTAATATTAACTCTTTTATCACATATCACACTTCCCACAGTGTTTGCTCCGAGACTCCATTTTACAAGCATTTATCTCCATTTGAGTGTTAATGCAGAAGCAGGGTGACTCTGCACCTTGGTGAGCATGTTATCAACACTGTCTGGCTCCATCTCTCATTTTTAACTCTTAGTATACAAATATTTTCACTTGCAAAATTTAAATTTGAACTTGTGCATAGCATTGTGAGTTGGCCTGATTAAAAGGTGCTGAAGAGGTTTTTTTTCTGTTGTATTTTCAAATACTGATTTCAAGTTTTCCCGTTAAATTGGCATTTAAGTGGATTCTGCTCTGCAGAGGGGTCAGCTTTCCTGAAGGAACTGTTCTGAAGACTGTAGCTGTGGAAGAAGCCTGTCTAAGGCTGGGGGCTGGTAGAGCTCTGGTGGCTCCACTCACAGATCTACAGAGGATTTGTTTTCTTTAGGGATCCTGGGGAGGGAGGGAGTTGGGAGCACCTCACTAGAAAGAACACTGGGTTAGATTTGTTTTTAATTTTTTGTGTTTCATTTCATTCCTTTCTTATATTGCTTGTTTGGTAAGCATAGTGACATTTTCATATATATATGTATATACATCATACACACACATACACACAAATATATATCATTACACTTGGTTCTTGTTCTCTCCGTTCCTCTCCTCTCCATCGTCCCGTCTCCTCTCTTGCTGTTCCCTTTCCACCCCACAAATAGTCTCCCTCCTGCTTTCATGACATATGTATTTCATTACCCTCTCTCATTCTCCTCTCCCCTTCCCTTTAGACCTCTTCTGCCTCCTCCCCTTGTCCCCTTCCTACTTTCATGTCCCCTATTAAATTTTTTTTATTCCCCCCCCCTCCTCCTCCCCCTCCTCATCCTCCTCCTCCTTCTTCTCCCTCCTCATCCTCCTCCTGCTACTCCTCCTCCTCCTCCTCGTCCTCCTCCTCCTCCTCCTCATCCTCCTTCTCATCCTCCTCATCCTTTTCCTCCTTCTCCTCTCCCTCCTCGTCCTCCTCGTGCTCCTCTTGTTCCTTTTCCTCCTCCTTTTCTTCTGAGACAGGGTCTCACTATGTAGCCATGGCTGGCCTAGAATTCACTATGTAGACCAGGCTGGCCTCAAACTCATAGAGATCCACCTGCCCTTTGCAAGTGCTGGGATTAAAGGTGTGCATTACCATGTCTGGCTTTTATTTTTTATTTTTTATATTTATTTATTTGTTCTTTTTTTTTTGAGACAGGGCCTCCCTGTAGCCCCAGATGTCCTGGATCTTGCTGTGTAGACTAGGCTGACCTCAAGATCATAAAGATCTGCCTTTCTATATCACCTGAGTGCTGAAATTAAAGGCATGTCCCACCATACGCAGTCTGGCTTTTAATTGTGTGTGTGTGTGTGCACGTGTGTGCACATGTGTGTGTGTGTGTGTGTTCAGTGACTTTAGAGGCCATAAGAGGGGTATTGTATTCCCTGGAACTGGAGTTATAAGCAGTTATGAGTAGCCTGACATGGATGCTGGGAGCTGAACTCAGATTCTCTGAAAGAGTAGTATGTGCTCCATCTCTCCAGCCACCAACCCCCACCACCAAATTTAAATCTATATTTCATATAAGAGAGAAAACATGGCTTAAGATGAGAATAAAGGAATCTGTGTTTGCTTCAGCTAGCTATTAAGGAAATCAGGACTACTCAGCAAATTGCTGCCAACAAAACCACCATACTATGTGCATTTACTGTCATTCAATAATTCTGATGTGGAAAGACACAAATGTGTCTGTGTTTAACTGAGTCTGGTTTATTTTACTTAATATAATGATCTCCGGTTTTATCCATTTTCCTGAAAATGGCATAATTTCACCTTTTTACAGCCAAATAAAATTCCACCATGTATATATACACCACATTTTCTTTATCCATTCATCTGTTGATGGATATTGAGACTGGGCTCCATGTCTTGGCTCTTGTGAATAGCGTATCATTACGCGTGAATGTGTGGGTATCTCTGTGGTGTGCTGCTTTAGAGTCCTTTGGGTGTATATCCAGGAATAGTATGGCTAGAGCACATGCTAGTTCTATTTTTGGTGTTCTGAGGGACTTCCATATTGATTTTATGGATTCCATTCTGTACTTTTTAGCTGCATGACAGGGCAAGAAAGGGAAAAGGAGGAGACTGCATCTAGCTGAACATCTATTCTGAGTTAGACATTGCATTAGGTTGGGGGAAGTAGAAATCATTGACTGGTATTTTAAAGGAGTGAACTGTCTAGGGGCAAGCATGGATTCAGAACTGGATAACAAGTGGTTGTCACGTCATTTGTTGACTGGGCTGCTGAAATCTCTGCTGTTTTTTAGTGGGGAGGGAAGGATAGATGCCAGTTGCTACATCTGGCGCTAAGAAAGTTGTGCCATGATTTCTACTGCTGGAACCAGTTGTGCTAGGTGGTCCAGGGAGGCAGCAAGAGGCACCAATGTTCATGTTATCCCAGGGTGGAGGAGGTATCAAGGGAAACAAGATGGGGGAGACAAGGCTGGGCAGGGCCATGGGTACTCAGGGCTGGGCCCTCTTCGATCTCAGAGAAATGTCTATTTTCTTATACTTCTAGGCTTTATCAATATCAAAAAGTAGGTGAAGATTTTCCTATGCAGTTCTTCTTTTTGAACCCCTTAAAATGTTTTCCCTAGTTTCTCTTAGTCTTGAACAGATTCCTTCTTTCTTACAGGTAGAAAAACTGTCAGATAAAGAAATTATACAAATAATGGTCATTGAATTCACTCTAGAAAGGCTTTAAAAAAAGTGTCCTGTATCTTTATTTTTTTTACATATTTTATTTATTATTTTTATTTTATGTGTATGAGTGTATTGCCTGCATGTATGTAAGTGCACCCATGTTGTGCAGTGCTGCGGAAGTCAGAAGAGGGCTTCGGATTCCCCTGGAACTGGAGTTAAGGACGGTTCAGCCGCCAAGTGGGTGTTGGGAATTGAACGCGGGTCCTCTGCAAGAGTGGTCAGTGCTCTTAACTGCTGAGCCATCTCTTCAGCCCATGAGTAAAGTTTTAGTCAGTGTTCTCCAGAGAAATAGAATCTTAACCATTGAGCCATCTCTCCAGCCCCTAGAAGGGCTTTTATTGAAAAGGAAGGTGGAAATTTACTGGAGCTTTTGCCTGGTTGAACCAGAAATCAGCAAACCTTATCTATACAGGTCCAGAGGGCAAATATTTCTAGTTCTATAAGTCCTGCAGTCTCTGTCCATTCTCCGTAGTGCTTGAGATTAATCCCAGAGCCTAGTGAATGCTCAGCAAGGGCTCTACCACTGAGCTGCATCTCCATCCCTCACACAATCTCTACAGCCAGCGCTCAGTGCTGCAAAAGCAGATGCAAACAATACTAGTATGTGTGTGGGCGTGGCTACGCACCCTCAAACCTTTATTTAGGAACACAAGTTTGGGTTTCACGTGCTTGCTTATCATGCGGTATTATACCATTTAAAAATGTGGAAAAGATTCTTAGCTCATGGAATGTATGTGCAAAACCAGGAATTTTGTATAATACTCATTCTTGTTTTCCTATCACCTTCTTACTACAACCTAAGATGAGTTGCTTTGTGTCTAGGGAGGTCGCTTTGGTTGGAGATTGTTTGTATAGTTCAAAAGTTTATCCCTTCACCAGCCAAATGCTTACTGAGGACCTACTGTGTGCTGGGGCTGCTCCAGGTACAAGGTATTGAGAAGTGAATGAGAAGACTCCCTGACATAGGGTAGCTTATATTTATTTTCCTGGCCTTGGTGGGATGATTTGTGGACTGGAGGTAAGGATGTGGATTTGGATCTTAGTCCTTGCCTCCCTGGATAAAGGTCCTCTGGTCTTTGGAGTTCAGTTTATTTGCCTTACTGACCTGTGGAGCCTGAGCTCAGGTACCCTAGTTATTTGTTGTATGTTTGAGTGTGTGTGTGTGTGTGTGTGTGTGTGTGTGTGTGTGTAGGGGAGGCAGCTGGGCTGAGTTGCTTGCTTGGAACTAAGGCTCTGGGATAACTTTAGTGTTCTGAATTCCCAGCTGAAAATCCCGTTAAAAACATGAGTAAAATAGCATAGAACCCAAGACCGTAGGGTCCAGTGTATTCTGGTACAATGTCCCAGTGGATTCTGGGATGGTTGTCAAGAGCAGTGTCTACTCTTGGACTTTCCCATGACCTATTCCAGGACTTCCACAGATCTGCAGATATTCCCCCAGGCCTGGGTCAATGGCAAAGGTCCATCTCAATAGCAGCTACTACTGCTGCCAGGGCCAGAGGCCAGCGATGTGGCCTCTGGCAGCAGCCCTCCTCCAGCTCCCACCCACTCCCCAGCAGGTGAGTAGGAAGCCCTATGAATTGCTCCTTTGAAACCAACAGGTCCTCTCTGTGGTTAGACAACAGATAAGATAGAAACAGACCAGAAACTGTACAGTGAGTAGGAAATTACTCTCTTGATCCATAGGGATATTCTTTGTTGCATGTTATAGGGTAGAGTGGGGAACTGAACCTGGATAAGAGGGCAGAACAATAAGGAAGCCATGGGGTATGCTGTCTTTGCTCTGATGTGTAAGGATGAGGAAGAAAGGATATTTCAGAGGAAAGAAAAAAACCCCAAACTTACTGGAATAAGACAAAAACACCATTTCTCACAGATTTATGGCTTGGTTATTATGTTAGTCACTCTTTAGTGTGATAAAATACCTGAGAAAATAAGTTAAAAGGACAGTTTTACTTTGGCTCAGGGTTTCAGAGGTTCCAGCCCATGGGGTTCCATTGCTCCTGGGCCAGCATGTGGTGAGGTAGAAGGACATGGTGGGACATGTGCTAGAGCAAAGTGACTCACTTTGTGGTAGATATGAGGTAAAAAGCCTGAGAGGACATGCCTGAGGACACGATCTACCCTCTAAGGACATTTCCTTAGTGACCCATTTTCTCCAACTAGGCTCCACCTCCTAATAGCCCAGTCATTTATGAACTCATCAGTGGATTCGCTTACTGATGAGGCTAGTGTCTTCAGGTTCTAATCACCTTGCAATAACACCACCAACTGGAAAGCAACTCTTCAATGTATGAGCCCCTGGGAAACATTACTTATCTAAACCCTAACCCTTGGGCTCTACTAGGTATTATATTTCACTGGGGTTCTCTTGTGCAACTGTGCTCTCATGGCAGTTGGGACTTGAGTCATCTGAAAGCTTGATTTGCCTCAACATTCAAGAGAATTCCTTGACTCACATATCTGGTCCTTAGGTCAGGTTGGCTAGAATGGCAGACATGGCTATCAGCATCTTCTTTCATTATGGCTACACCACATGGCTAACCTGGGCTTCCTCACAGGACTTAGGAGGATTGGATTTATATGGAGGATGAAGTTCTCCAGAGGCAGTAAGAAAGAGGAAATTTTGTCTTCTTCAAGTCTATACCTAGGCTGGACTACAGCCTTTTCTGTGAGAATCTGTTGATCAAATATTGATCTCAAGCCAGCTTAGGATTAGACTCACTCTCCCAGGGGCAAAGGCTAGTGCACATAGGGAGGGAAGGCCTCCCTATGGATGATAGCCATCTTGGAGAGAAGCCAAAACTCTGAAGCAGAAAAAGACTTGGTGATCAGAGAGCCAGGAAGACTGCCAGCATTGTTGGGCCAGTGTGACGGTGGCATGAGTGAAGCAGCAGTGGAGGTGCATTGGACCTTCATGGGTATGCTGTGGTAGGGAAGTTAGGCTAGAGCCCCAATCTTAGCCGAGGAACCACTGGCAGCTGATCACTGCTGGGTGAAGGAGAGTTGGTCTTCTTTAAGGGCGTGATGCTAGATAGGCTGACCAGGCTCCAGTGGTTGAACCTGACATCTGGAGACACAAACTTGACTCCGTAGGCCTTATATATGACAGAAATCCAAGGTGGAGGGGGGTAAGATGGGGAAGTACAAATAGGGGAGACTGTCTAAATATGATTAAGATGCATTGTATAAAATGCACAAAAAATTCAATAAAATATCTATTGTAAAAAGTTTTTTTGCCATGTATTATTTATATATAAATAATGGGTTTCATACATGTATATAATGTATTTTGATCATATTCACCCGTTATTACCCTCTCTTGTCTCTCTCAAATGCTACTGATCCCTTTCCTCTTCCTAACTAGTATCCCTTCTACTTCCATGCCTTCTATATTTGTTTGTTTTTGTGACCCAGTGAGTTTAATTAGAGTTGTTTATAGGAGCATGGGTGAGGGTTTATTTCAAGGAGCACGGCCAACATACCAGTGCTATACCACTGAAGAAAATGCCTTTCTTTTTCCCAACAACCATTAACTTCCTACAGATCCTCAGGGAGGTATAAGGCCTTGTGAAGACAAGTTAGGGTTTTTTAAATGTCACAAAAGTCTTATGTGACCGTCTTTCTAAGCACTGATAGCCATAAGGGGGTCTCTCCTTCCTCCTCCCAATCCATCCCAGTTAATTATCTTGAAAGCTAGGGCTGGTCTGTGAGTCTTCTTGCCTTCTGCATGAGGCCTGGACATCCCAGCTTAGATTTTAGGTCTCTCTACTAAGCTGTACACTCACGTGTTTTTCTTGTACTTTTGTTCAATCTGTCAAATTTAGACCTCTTGTTCCCCCACCGTAGGATGTGCTTTCTGTCTCCCTACCTTCATATCTTGTCACATGGCTCATTTTGTCTAGAGTGTCTTCCCATGAACCCATCTCCATCTGTCAAAATCCCATATCCTTTAAAACGTACCCTTAGGGGCTGGTTCCATTGGTAAAAGCCTGCCACACAAGCTTGAGAACCTGAGTTTGGATTCTCAGCACATGTGTATAAGCTCAGCAGGGTAGTGCATGGCTGTAACTTGAGGAGAGAGGGCAGAGACCAGAGGATCCTTGAAGCTCATGGGCCAGTTAGCCTAGCTGAATTAATGAGCTCTAGGTTCAATGAGAGAGCCTTCTCAAAAAATAAGGTGGGGTGCAACAGAGGAAGGCCTCTGACCATTAGACTTCTGGTCTGTACATGCATGTGTATACATGTGTATGCATATCTGCATGCAGAGGTAGACACACCCACACAAACATGAATATACAACACTGTCCTAGTTTGTTTCTCCATTGCTGTGACAAAATACTCGGACCAGTACAAACTTGGGGAGGAAAGGGTTTATTTTATTTTACATCTCTCGGGTCACAGTTCATCAGGGAGCCCAAGGTAGGAACTCAGGGCAGGAACCTGAAGGCAGAAGCTGAAGCACAGGCCATGGAGGAACGCTGCTTACTGGCTTGCTCTCTGGCCTTTGCTCAGCCTGCTTTCTTATGCAACGCAGGCCCACCTGCCCAGGGGTGGCACCACCCACAGTGGGCTGGGCCCTCCCACATCACTTATCAAGGAGATGCCCCACAGACCTGGCCATAAGCCAGTTCAATGGAGGCAGTTCTCTAATTGAGGGCCCCTCAACCCAGGTATGTCAAGTTGACGCTAAAGCTATCCAGCACACACACACACACACACACACACACACACACACACACACAGAATAAATAAAACTTACGTCTACTGTCAGTTCTTTAAACTGAGTATGACCTGACCCACAGAGAGAGAATAAATAAAACTTACGTCTAGTGTCAGTTCTTTAAACTGAGTATGACCTGACCTCTCCCTCCCAGGAGGCCTTGGGCTTCCTGACCAGAACAGAGTCAGTGATTTGGAAGGGACAGTTACTCTGTCTCACTCTCATTCCCCTTCCCATGGCTTCTAGGTCTTCAGGGATGAAAACCAGGGCAAGACCTTGCTGCTTCTGCCCCACGCCTCCATGTCTTGCACAGAGCAATCATTCAGTTGATGGCCTATTGAGTTAAACAGTGGTTACTCTGGGCCACCAGCCTCTGATTGTCTCTTTCCTTTCCCATGGCAAATTGCAGCATTCAGCTCCCAGCAACTCCTGGTCCACGGCCCCGAGGTTCCTGGCAGGCCTTTCCTAAAGGACCATGGGGCTGCTGTTCCCAGATGGCCAGGCCTGCACAGGCCCAAGCTGAGTCCCAAGGAAATGGAGACCTTCTAACTCCTTGCACTCCTTGGCTCCTGTTTCCAGCTGCCTTGTACTTGTTTTCCTTGGCACAGGGAAATCCTCAGTCATCATCTCTTCCATTTATAGGCATATATGCATCTTTGTTATTCTTTTCACAAAACTGACAGTGACCTTGGCTTAGAAAAGGAGGAAAGAAGGGAGGTGGAGGCATTTCATGTAAGACCCCTGGGGTTTCCTGCAGTATTCTACCCACCCTGGAGAACTGAAGACACTCTTTCTGCCCTTTCTGCTCTCTCCTCCATACCTCTGCCTATGCACCAGCTCCTCAGACTTTATTAAAGGGCTACCTACCGTGGGCAAAAGAAAGATGAGATGTAGACAACAAACATGGCTGCGATTCTTGCTACCAAGGAAAGAACGGGGTGTGGCTGCCTGGCTCGAGTCATGTCCATATCATCCTGGCATTCTTAATCTGGGGCCAAAATACTCTGTGGCAACTGCTAAATTCTGGGAATGAGGGGCTGTAATCAGTCACGCTATACCTACATGCCAAATAAGGGCTAGTAGTGGTAATCATCATGCAGTTCTGTCTCTGTCTCTCTCTCTCTCTGCCAGCCAGTATTTTAAGCAGTTTGTGAATACCACCAGTTCATATGTTCCTCACAATTACCCTATAAAACAGTGCTATTATTACCCCAATTCACAGATGAACAAACCAAGGCAGAAGAGGTTAAATAACTTTCCCTTTGTCACATTGGTGGTCAGTAGCATAGCCTGGCTCTGGGACCTAGAGGCCCAGTTTCTGAGTCTGCCAGTCGATGCTACCTTTGTTGCTCATCCAGTTAAGAGGTTGAAATAACGAACAGGGTCACCTAGTCCTCTATACGTGTCTGAGTGAGCTGGAAAGGGCAGTGTTTCTGAGAGTTGTGGGAAAGTGCCTGGGCACGTCTGAGGCAGTTCTCGGCACAGGTAATTTAATTTGGTTCAAATTCTGACTTTCCCACAGATTTCTGTTTCTCAGTCTAGCTTTGTGTGCCTATTTGGAAGGACGGATTAGCAAAGGGATTTACTGGGGTTTCCAAGAGCAACCTGCTTTCCTTGGCTCCAATCCCTGGCCTGGGAATTCACTAAATAGCCAATTAATTCATTTTCTTCTCTTCATTCATTATCAAACTTTGATTCTACCTCTTGTGTGTGCAGGGCACCTTATGTGTGCCAGGTGGGTGTGTGGAGAAAAGCAAAGCTAAATAAAGCAGGCCTTGCCTCTCTCTACTTTGAAGCAATGGTTAATGTGTCCCTGTATACACTGCCACCAAACCTGGGAACCTAGGCTGGGTGTGGTGACACACACCTATAATCCAAGCACTCTGGAGGCAGAGGCAGGAGGACTAGGAGTTTAAAGTCACTCTTGGCTTATATAGAGTCTAAGGCTATCCTGACCTACTTGAGATCCTTTCTTAAAAAAATAAGAACAGGGCTGGTGAGATGGCTCAGCTGGTAAAGGTGCTTGCCACCAAGCTTGATGACCTGAGTTTCATCCCTGGGACCCATATGATGGAAGGAGAGAACCAATTCCCAAAAGTTGTCCTCTAACTTCCACATGTGCCCCATGATGTATGCACATGCATGCACACACAAATAAATGAAATAAAAATTAAAAACAAAAACACCAAACCAAATCAACCAAACCAAACACTCCTGAAAAACCAACAAAAAACTCTGGGAGCCCCACTGCCTGTCTCTATGCTCTTTGGGAAGATTTTTAATATTCTGGAAGATTGCATGTGGTATGCTTCAGTGGTTTCATGAGTCTAGAGTGCACACACTAACAGGTTTTCAGGGTCACTGGAACCCAGATGTTCTCACAGGCCAGTGAGTCTAGAGAGAATGGGAGATTCTGCCTCAGGCTGCATGGCACCCAGATTACCTGAGTCAGGATGCCTAGAGTCACCATACAAATGATCATATACTTGCTGTAATTCTCTGGAGAATAACTGAGCTCTAGAGGCCACTCCTCAGTGGTCTTAAATCCAGGTGTCAGTGGGTTAGCTCCTCTTCTGGGGGACTCTCCTAGCTGCCGATGACTCCCAGTAGTCCCTGGTGGTCCTTCATTTATGCATGCATGACTCCAATCTCTGCTTCATCTCTTCATGGCCTTTGCTCTGTGTCTCAAAATTTCTCCGTTTTTTTTTTTCTTCTAAGTACACCAGTCACTGAATTTGAAGTACCACTCTAAATATAAGGAACTATCGTATTGAGATCCCTGATTGCATCTGCAATGACCCTATTTCCAAATAAGGCCATTTCACAGGGTGGGTTTTAGAATATGGGCTTATTTTGGGGGGGTAGGGTCGGGGGTGGAAGCCACCCCACTACACAGACTTCTAATTCTTCTCAACTCAATGTTCCTGAAAATTACTTCCAATTTAGCAGTATTTTCATAAATAATAAAGTCTATTTGCCTATTTGCATTTTAAGGTAGTAATCATTTATGTGTTCTGTATGCACATACACATAAGGATAAAGAATGTTTTTGGTCTAGAAAAATTTTCACAGTGGAATGCAAGTGCCTGTATTTTATCAGTGTTCCAGGCTGCAACTCAAATGGTTCAAACAAACAAAACCAAAAAACAAATGAGTAAAAGAAGTTAATCACAGTATTATTAGCAAAAACAATGTGTCCTTCTGTAAGAAACAGTATATTTTAAAATGAAATGGAGATCTTTTTTAAAGGTTAAAAACTCATTCAATTTTATATCTTACAGGGTTTACACTGAGTTCAATATTGTATAACTGTATTAATTCAACAGTGAACCTGAAAATTTATAGCTACTTTTGAAAGAGATGTATCTTTGCTCTGGAAATGGTTATTGAGTATGTTAAAGCTGTAATGAAATTCTTCTTCTAAAAAATAAATAAATATACATATATTAAAAAAAGTTAATGAAGAACTATTTATAAGACTGCACACAGATGTAAAGAAAGTGATAAGAAGTTGGGCGTGGTGGCACATGCCTTTAGTCCCAGCACTCGGGAGGCAGAGACAGGTGGATTTCTGGGAGCTCAAGGCCAGCCTGGTCTACATAGTGAGTTCCAGGCCAGCTGGGGCTATAGGGAGACCCTGTCTCAAAAAAAAAAAAAAAAAAAAAAAAGAAAGTGGTAAGAAATTCTGAGGCCTAGAAACAATGTCAAGTTGTTAACACTGAGGCCTTGGGAAGGAAATGGATGTTTATTTCCAGAATCACAATGAAATTTGGAATTGTAGAGAAAGGCTCTCCCTGATTTTAAAGGGGCAGACATAGCATAAAATATTACCCAAAGCAAGGAAAGAGTAAGAAAGATACCCTGGGCCTCTCTCCTCCGAATTTCTTGGCTCTTACTGGTAGCTTTTAATTGACCAAACTCAAACAGAATGAGTTGCAGAAATGCCTAGAGTCTGCAGAGGTCGGTCCTGGGAGTGTCATGGGCCAGGAATTGCAGCAATGGGCCTGCAGAGGACTAATCCGCAGACGTCTGTATATGGACTAAGTAAGTCTGTGCATGTATTTGCTTGGGCAGCACATATATGCAATTTAAAGCAGTACAGACAGGATCAGCACAGCCCCTGCACATGGATGACACATAAATTCTCTAAGTATTCCATATTTTAAAAAGTTTGCTTTACATAGGAAGATATGGAAACAGAAGTGGGCTAGTGTGTAGAGATAAACTGACATTTCAATTTCTAGATGAGGAACTGGTTCCAATGAAGTGTCTACATGTCTACATATCTTGCCTAGATATGATTTTCTGTCATCCTCTAGAAGTCCAGGTAGGTTGGGTAGAATGGCTACTAAGCACTTTAAAATCCTGAGGCTCATTTTAAACTTGAGAGTCCACTTTGTATCTGTAGCAGATAGTTAACTAGGTTTCTTTACATTATCCATTTTCCCTTGCTTCTTCAAGAAGGCCTTCAATTTTATTTGGGAATTCAAATGACTCAGGGATGGTCCTTTTGATGATGGCTCAGTATGGGAAGCTGTAATGACTAATACTGATTTTGCACTTAACAGGGTTTGGAATCACCTAAGAAACAACCTTCTAGATAAATCCAAGAAGGATTTAGATTCAATTAGCCTCTGGGCATGCCTGTGAGGGATTATTTTAATTGGGTTAATTGAGGTAGGAAGGCCTACCTTAAAAAGATGGTGGCACCACTCCCTGGGCTTGAGTCCTGGGCTGCACCATAATTTATCATGAGTCTCTGTCAGTGCAATGTGACCAGCTGTCTCAAGCTGCTGCCACCAGGACTTCTCTGCAATGATAGTGTATTCTTGAGCCAGAATAAAGGTTTTCATTTTTATTTTATTATTTTTTATTTATTTTTAATTTTTTTATGGAAGGACGAGTTTATTTGGCTTGTAGTACCAGAAGGGTAAGGGTCCATCATGGTGAGGAGGCATGGCAATAGAGGTGGCCAGAGCAGAAAGCTGAGGACTCACATCTTCAAACAGACACAGGAAGCAGAGAGAGACAAAGTGGAAGTGGGCAAGCTAGATACTCTCAAAGCCCAACCCCTCAGTGATATGCTTCCTCCAGCACGACCACACTTCCTACAGGTTCCATGACCTTCCCCTAACAGTGTCACAAACTGGGGTCCAAGTGTTCAAATACTTGGAGCCTATGGGGGACACTCATTCAAATCACCATACCTTCCTAGGAAACAAAAGACGAGGAGGGAAAGACAGAAAGGAGGAAAGAGGAAGGGAGAGAAAATAGAGTGAGAAGGAGAAAAGCGAAGTAGGGAGTGAAAAGGAAAATGACAGCCTTCTTGGATACAGGAAGCTACAGATGACTCCAGAGCTGAGCTGTTGCAGGAGTGCAAACCTGGCCTCAGTCATAGATCACTGGCATGTGGAGCACATCATATGTCACTTTAAATTGCTTTTTTCAGAGTATTTTACCCCAGCAACAGGAAAAGTAACAGAGACAGAAGCTAAGTCTAAAAGCTTATCCAGTCATAATAATGATTACCTCTTGGTCAAGTCCCAGTGAACCTCAAGATGTTGCTGGGAGCCCTGGAGCAAGGCTGCTTCTACAGTCCTCCCAGATTCCAATGACGAGTTCGTGATCACAGAGCTCCTATAGCGATTTTATTTTAATGTCTTTTTTTTGTTTGTTTTCGTTCAGTGTTTTCTGGTTGTTGTTTTTGAGATAGGTCCCATTATGTGGCCCAGGTTGGCCTGCGGTTCACTACATAGCCAGGTCTACCCTTGGACTCTCAATCCTCCTGCCTCTGCTACTCAAGTGCTGGGATTATAGGACTGTATCACCGTATATGGCTTACAGTCATTTTAAGAACAGTAGTGACTGAGTGCTAAGATAAAGTAAAAAAGTTTGAGAATAGAGGTAGAGAAAAAGTCCTGAGTGAAACTATGTAGCCCCAGCTTGCCTGGAATGTGCACTGTAGGCCAGGCTGGCCTTGATCTCACAGAGATCTGCCTGCCTCTGCCTCCCAAGTGCTGGCATGAAAGTCATGCTCCACTGCACCTGGCCCTTTCATTTTTTTAAATCAGGTGACTCAATAACCCTTTTGAAAGTCTGAGCTCCTTGAGCCTGCCTTTCTGGAAAGAGGCAGCAGGTAGATGTGTTTGCCCTCTGGCATGTGCTTCTCTGAACATGAATGGATCATGGAGCCTCTCAGGTGATTTTCACAAATGCAGGTGGAGTAGAGGAAATTAAAAAGCAGTAGGAAAAGTTACTTCTTTTTGTGTGCTTTATTTTTTTCTTCTAGAGAACACAAGTTCATCATCATGGCTGCCAGAACCCATTGGTGATTATATCAGGTTATACAGACAATCTTCCCAACATCCACACCCCACAGAACCAGAGTGCAATAGAGGGGGTATATTAGCTATTTTTCTCATTGCTGTGATAAAATACCAGACAAAAGCAACTTAAGGTGGGAAGGTTTTACTTTGGCTCATACTTTTGAGGGTCATGGCAGGGAAGGCATTGTGGCAGAAGACTGAGGCAGTTGATCACATTGTGTCCACAGACAGGAAATAGAAAGTGATGATGTTGATTCTTCAGCTCACTTTCTGGTTTATATTCAGCTTGCCCCCCCGCCCACCCATGGGATAGTGCTGCCCACATTCAGGGTGGGTCTTCTCTCCTCTTAAATCTCTTTGGAAAAAACCCCAAGGTTTGTCTCCTAGGTGATTCTAAATCCTGTCAAGTTGCTAATGAAGATTGCCTATTTGCATTTCACTAGCTGATTTCCTTTACCTTACTATCTTTGAAGAAGCAATCTCTCTCTCTCTCTCTCTCTCTCTCTCTCTCTCTCTCTCTCTCTCTCTCTCTCTCCTCTCTTTCTTTCTCTCGGAGACAGAGATCCCTCCAAGGAAGGGTTAGAGTGTTGAAATGAAGGCTGTGAGGAGAGGATGATAATGGGCAGAGTCGCTTCAGTGAAGATGCCAGACATGAGTTAGGAGAGGGAGAAATTACTCAGGGATTTCTTCTGCTCTATAGAAAGATAAATCAAGGCTTAGGGGTGGGATCCTGATCAGTTTCACCCCAACAACTCAGCAGCTACAGAGGTCTGAGCTCTAAAGCTTCAGCTTGCTAGCCTGGCCCCACTTTCTAGATGATATCCCTGCCTCCTCCCAAGTTCCATGAACTGGGAGCCCTGGAACTATAGCAAACGCTTTGGAGAAAGTTGTGCAAACAGCATTCGAGGTAGACAGGTCTGGTCTCTTAAGATGCCATTTCTGGACTATGTTGAGGCTCACTCTGGGCCCAAGTATTTTCCAAAGCCAAGTGACAGGCATCAAGAGCCTCTCAGAGCTCCCCGTCGGGGAGTGTGGAAGCACCGGTGGCAGGGTGTGAGGGCTGAGTGTGACCATGAGAACATGTGTCTAAAAGACTGGAGCAGTGAGCAGTGTGGACCAACATTGGGTCAACCCCTCAAGTTCCTGATAAGGCTTAGACGGGATGGCAGGGCTGAGTTGCTTCACCCTAAGAAGAGCCCTTCTCTTTCATTGTTGGATTGAAAAGAGCAGGGGTGACAGAGTCCTCAGGAAGGGCTGGGCACCTGGAGGGAGGGCTCCAGGTCAGGACTATAGGATGGCAGTAGTGAGGTGCACAGGAAAAGATTTGGGCAATGGTGTCAGGAAACTTGTAAAATTTGAACCCTAGAAAGGATTTTTAGAGAGATTATTCCTGGATTCCTTAGTTCAGAGGAGAGGAGATTGACTGATTCCCAGAGAGGAGAAAACATTGCCTAAGTATTCATTTTAAGTCATTGGTAGAGTTGAGGATAGTTCTCAGGTCTTTTAACTTCCAGATGGAATGTATTAGTTATGTATTTAAGTTTAAAAAATTACGCCTGAAATGAATGACTTAAAACCACAAATTCATATTGTTTCATAGTTTCTGTGGGTCAGGAAAATGAGTGTGTTTTGGTTGGGTCCTCTTGCTCTGATCAAGTCTCTCATGATGCTGTAATCAAGGCGTTAGGACAGGCAGCATTCTCGTTTGAAGACTGGATGAGTTACGCCTACTTTTAAGCTCACTCAACAAGGTCACTTGTTAGTCTTCTGTTCCTCATAGACCACTGGATCAAGACCTCCTATTTCTCACTGGCTGCTGTCCAAACACCCGAGAAGTCCCCTGCCATGTATCACTTTCTATATGGTTATTCAGCACAGTAGCTGACTACTATCAGTGTGACTAGATGAAAGAACAGGAGAGGTATGCAAGATGGAATCAAGACTTCGAAACTAGTCTTGGAAATAACAGAGCATCACCTTTGCTCCATCCCACTCATTGAGAAAAGCTACTGTGTGCAGCCCCGATTCCTGAATGAATACCAGAGGCAGAGCCCTCTCCGAAGCTGCCTGCCATACTCTCATTAGCTCCCTTCCTAAGCAATATAGTAGAAAGGGCTAGAGTCAGATACTCATTTGGACAAAATACCTTTACCCCTAAGAAAGGGAAAACGGCAGGGTGGGTGGCACACACCTTTAAGCCTAGCACTGGGAGGCAGAGGTAGGTGGCCCAAAGAACACTTCAGCTCTAGAGATAAGTAATATAGTTTTGAGTAAACATGAACCTACTCCTCCTGCCATATAATTCCCTTCTCCCTTTTCTTTCTCCTTCACCCTCCTTTCTCTTTTGACAATTATTCTTTATAGTCCAGACTAGATCTTCCTGTCTCAGCCTCCTAACTGTTGGGGTTTAGGCATGCATCACCACACTCAGTCAAAATTTTCTTTATTGTTATAATTACTCTTTAACAAAGCTATCTGTTGTCCTCAGCTCCACGCAGAGCTACAGCATGGTATGTCTCTGTAAAGTGATCAGCAGTTGCAGCGTGAAAATAAATACCTTAGTCCCAGGGTCACCTCAGGAAGATCCCGCAGGAAAGGAATTTTTTTTCTTTATTGTTAGTCAGTTGTTTGGTTATAAGATAGAATGTGAAAGGGATTTGACCTAGACACTCAAAGTTCTTTTTGTGCATCTTCGGTCTACTCACCAGGATAGCAGTATTACTTATGGAATTAATTAAACGGGATATATTACCTATAAGACCTCTTTCATATGGGAGGACAATAAGCAGGGGCCTATTAGAAAGTCAAATGAGGATTTTCTCCCTTATGGTTCACCTTTAAACTTTAGAAATCATGAATATAGTAGCCAAAGTGATATGGCAAGAAACACATAAGTGGCAGAGCTATGGGGGAAGAACAGCTAAAATTCATATTATTTTCTGATTGTGTGAAGATACATTGGTTTGCTAGGCCTGCCATGCAAAATACCTTGGTGTGATATGGAAACGAATCTCACAGTTCTGCAGACTGGAAGTCCAAGATCAAAGGAGTGGCAGTTTTGGGTTCTTTGAGGTTCCTCTTTTTGGCTTGCACATGTCCACCCGTGGTCTCGTCTCATGGTCCCCTTGTGTATACACATTTCTGATGTTCTTTTGTATATCCAAATTTCCTCTTTGTATGAGAGCACAGGCAGTTTGGATTAAGGCCCACCCTCACAGCTTCATTTCAGCATAACCACTTCTCTCAAGGTCATGTCTCTGACTACAATCACAGTTTGAAGTACTAGGGGTTAGGGTTTCAGCTGAGGAAATTTAGGAGGCTACAATTCAGCTCATTCTTGATGGCACACCTAAAAATGTGCTGGATGAACTAAACATCCCAGAGAATTCCTAAGTAAGGTAGCCAGATATATAATTAATATACAAAACTTGAGACCTTTATTGGACATCATTGAAAACAACAAAAAAGATACTGTTTATAGTATCCACCCACTGGGATCTGTAGGGATGTTTCCATCTAGGTAGAGAGGAAGTGTGTCTTGTGACAGGGCTTTGTTTAGGTTTCTGGTCATAGAATATGTGTAGATTGCAGGCAGACTCTCATGAAAGTTCCTATGAAATTATTCCAGGCTCCCTGTCCTTAAACCTCTAGCCACAGGGGTTCAAATGCTGAATATACTGCTTTTGGGTGAGACCTGAGTAGCCCATCCTTGCCCTGACTTCTCAGTCCCTTGTCAGCTAGGACACATGCCCTCCCAATGCAGGGGCACATCATCACTGGGAATATTAATATCTTGAAGATTATTTTCTCCTGGGAACACAACTCAGGCACACAAGACGGTCCATTTATATCACTGAAAGCATCCTTTGGGCAATTCCCTCAGAACAAAGAAACCGTCTATGCTAAGGGATTGTTGATGCTTCCATTTCTTGCCAGATAGAAACTGCTCACCCTGAATAAATTTTTTAAAAGTTAATTACACAGGCCAGGCGTGGTGGCTCATGCCTTTAATCCCAGCCCTTGGGAGGCAGAGGCAGGCGGATCTCTGTGAGTTCAAGGCCAGCCTGGTCTACATAGTGAGTTCCAGGACAGCTGGGGCTACAGGAAGACCCTGTCTCAAAAAGACCAAAAAAAAAAAAAAAGTTAATTATAGAAGTAATGTGTAATAAAATTTAAACTGTATAGCTGAATCAAAAGTCTTTTTTGTTCACCATTTTAAGTTCACTCCAGAGATGATCAGTGTCAACAGGGTTATGGTGAAAATATTTTAAAAACATAGAAAATTATGTGCCCATTTGATCAAAGTACATTATATACGCATGAAAATGTCATAATGAGGGGGCTGGAGTGATGGCTCAGTGGTTAAGAGCACTGGCTGCTCTTGCAGAAGACCTGGGTTTGATTCCCAGCACCCACATGGTAGCTAACAACTATCTGTAACTCCAGTTCTAGAGGATCCGATGCCCTCTTCGGCCTCCACAGGCATTGCACAACATGGGTGCACTCAAATACATGCAAGCAATACACTCATACACATAGAATAAAAATTAAAAAAATATAAAAAAGAAAATGTCATATGAAATCCATCATTTTGCATGATAAATGCTAATAAAAAGTAATGGGTTATCTGTATGGATTTGTATATATGCATGTATGTGTGTTTGTGTATATTTACATATTCATCTACCTTATTTTTTAACTTTTTAATTGAATTTTTGTGGACTTCATAAAATATAGTTCGATTGTATTTAGATCCCCTCCTCTACCTGTACCACCTTACTACCTCCCAATTTCATGTACTCTGACATATATATTAGAGTTCTCTCTTCTATCTATCTGTCTGTCTGTCTATCTATCTATCTATCTATCTATCTATCTATCTATCATCTATCTGTCTATCTATCTATCTATCTATCTATCTATCTATCTATCTATCTATCTATCTATGTATCTATCATCTATCATCTATCTATCTTTCTACCTACCTACATGTATTTAGATCCCCTCCTCTACCTGTACCACCTTACTACCCCCCAATTTCATGTACTCTGACATATATATTAGAGTTCTCTCTTCTATCTATCTGTCT
>NW_008360326.1:2927269-2959662 GCF_000622305.1 Nannospalax galili
ATCTATCTATCTATCTATCTATCTATCTATCTATGTATCTATCATCTATCATCTATCTATCTTTCTACCTACCTACATATATATGCCCATGGAGTCAAATTTGTGTCCCCAAATGCCCTTCAGTGTGGGTTTATCCACTGGAGGCTGGTCAAGTTACCAAGTCTCACCTTGAAACTAGACTGACTTTCCCGTCCCCAGCAGCCATCAGTTGCCAATACTTTCTCAGGTAGTGTTGGGGTTTCTTACTCACTTCCCCATATCTATGCTGGGATTTTGTCTGGCTTGAGCTTAGGTGGGACTTGTGCATGTTGTCATCATTACTGTGAGTTCATATGAGTAACTGTCTGGAAAACTGACCATCTGCTGTACAAGGAAGCTTCTCTGCTGAGAATTGATCGATGCATAATCTAACAATAAGTCATTAGGCATCAATTTAATAGTTTATTTAGCAGAAAAATAGTGTAAGGTTCTCTTCTCTAGTCTGTAACCTATCTAGCCTCAGGATCCCAGGCCCAATATCAGTGTTAGGTATGGGCTCCATCCTATGAAGCAGACCTTAAATCCAACAAGAAAGTGATTGGTTACTCCCATAAGCTTCATGCCACTATTGCACTGGTGGGCATACCATGTCAGGCCAGTTATTGTAGCTCACAGAATTCACAACTGAGTAAGGCTGATGATTAATCTCTTCAGGAAGCATGCATAGCACCTTCTAGCACTATGAAATCTAGATAGTAGAGATGAGGCTTCGAAGTTAGTACAGCTCGTTTTCTCCTTGTTTGTTCTACATGTATGTAGTGTCTTCAGGGTTTTACTATCAAGCTCTGGTGGGCAATATATCCCTGTGGCCCTCTCATAGTTTAGGAGTACCAATTTGACCTATTAATTTTGTCATAAATTTCTACCACAGCTTAGCTCCTCATTCAGGTTCAAGTCTGAAGTCTTTGTTTTTTTCAGTTTAAATAATTTTTATTATATTTCATTTATTTATTGTGTGGAGGGATGTGGGGGCATTGGGGGTACATTGTCATAGCATATGAGTAGAAGTCAGAGGACAACTTGTATGAATCAATTATCTCTGTCTACCATGTGGTTTGTAGGGAGCAAACTCAGGTCCAGCTTGGCAGCAAGTAATTTTAAAAACACTAAACCATCTTGCCCACCCTGAAGTCTTTCTTGATGATAAGTCAGTCTTGTGATATTATTTTCTATTTTCTGCCTTTGAGTTTGAAATCTTTGTACAAACTTTTCATGTTAGAGAATGATTTGGAGGCATATAGCTTGGTACAACTTATCTCAATTCAGAATGTGAAACGCCATGTATATTTCCTCCTCTGGTCCCTCTTGCTTCCTCTGAGTTTGGAATCTGGAGGATGCCAGGGGCATCCAAGACCACAGAAGTGTTCTACTGAAAACCTCCCCAAATCCAGATTCAAACTTTTCTTCCTTGTTCTTTGGACATGCTCTCAATTCTACTCGCTGAACCTTCTGTACTCTTGTGTTTCCCAGACCTATAACCTGCAACGAATCTCTTAGGTTGGCTGAGTGTCAGTCTGGGCATTGAAAGACACCTCATACTTTTCAAAGACAGCATCTATTTTGTTCCAACAGCCATACATTTTTCTGGTTCTCACCAGATCCCTAGGGCAGAATTAAACCTTTTTCCATTCTGACCAACTTTCTCCAACTAAGCTTTACAGTTACAAGGTGGCTGTGTTTGCAATGAGAGCCACTCAAGATTCCATAAAATTTTAGCTTATAATTGAGAAAGAATGTGTAATGAATACACGCATTTAACAAATACTTGTTCAGTTACAGAGGTGAATGTTGGTGATACTTGGCCAGCAAGCCAGAAAGAAACCAAAACAATGACCCCTTCCAGTCATAGAATGACATAATAGAATCTCCACTGTGCAAAGCTGCATTAAAGAGCATTTTAGTGTTTTGCTAGAATAAAAGAGATTCTGACCTACTCCGGGGGAATGGGAGGGGAGAGAGATGGTGGGACCAAAAGGGGGGCTTCTTTAACAGCGCTGTATACTTGCAGCTCTTTTTCTCCCGCCACCTGAGTTTTTGCCAGAACTAGGGCTCCAGTTTTCTCAAACCTCCATCAGTGCCATTTCCACTTTATAGCTAATTGGACCTTAGTTTCTAATCTGAACGTAGAAGACTGGACTAGAAAGACTGTGAAATCCTTTCCCACTTCAATGTTTTTCTTTGTTCTCTTTTTTCCTCTGATGGGAGATACACATGGCCCCTCGGCAGAAGCATCCACTCTCTTCATTAAATGTATTTTTGTTGAGTAACTCTTATGTGCTTGGCACTCCACTAGGAGATGAGGACACAGTGAAGTACAAAATATCATTCAGGCTGTTCCCATGAGAACGTTCAAGTTTGGATTTATACAATCAGTGGTGGTGCACTGGTGTTAGAGGCTTATAATCAACCAGTGGTGTACTCTTTAAATGTAAGTACCAGTATATGACATAATGACCTTTCACACTTGAGTTGTTTATGGAACACTGGCTGTTATCCAAGATCAATGTGGGAAGCTATAAACATAGTCTTCATACAAAGCAGACAATCAATAAACCCTGATTGGTTTAGTGGTAAGGATATTGTCCCAACCTGAGAGGTCCTATCATGAGTGGATGAAGCTGAGATGCTGATGGTCTGTCTTTAGGGAAGTTTGTGGTGTATTAGAGCCATGAAACAGAACCCTGTAGATTTAATACTGGTGTTTCCTTGAGACTGAGACTTTCAGAAGGGAAAGCACAGAGAGAAAGAATGGATGTGTGATAAAGCCCATGTGTTTCTGCCTGGTTTGATTCAAAAGAAGACCTTAGTGCTGCGTTGTTAAACTGTGGTAGGAACTGCAACAAGAGGTGGTGATGAAATATGGTAGTCTCTTTCCATGTTTTTTTTTTTGGGGGGGGGTCTCCCCTTGGTCTCAATTACTTTGCAGTGGAAACTATGGAGGTCAAGTGAATCTAGAATAATGTGCTTGCTGGTATCTGGGAGTCTTGGGGGTCTTCTGTCTATTCAATAGGGGTGAAAGTGCTACACAGGGAGATGAAAAAAGATGGGCCCTGAGGGCTCTTCTGAGGGCTCCCTGAAGTTTTGAGTGCCTGTCTTTCAGTTGAAGAAGTTGAGTTGTGGGAAATGGGCCACTCTTGGTCTGAGTAGCTTTGAAAATGGAACTCAACTAAAATATGAGGTAAAAGAAATAAGAAAGAGACATGCCTGTTTTTCCAAGTCTTTTCTGTTAGCCCACACCTGTCCCCACTACACAGGGTGCCTCCACCCACCTGCCCTTGCAACACAGCAAGGCTGGGCACGGTGCCAGGTTTTCTTAGATGAAATTGAGGCTGCCAGGTCAGTCCACCCACCAATATTCCCCCAGCCAGAGGCCTCACCCTCCTCCTCTCCTGAGACACACAAAGGGCTTCTGTGACTCAATCAAGTGTCACAGAATCCTCTTTCTTTCTAGCAACATTAGTGAGGTCATGGTACTCATCATCTGGTAGTTGTGTTGCACAACTTTCTGTGCCATGAATAATGTGGTTTCCATTCAGACCCTGAGGCAACCCTCTAGCTAGACCTACATGCTTATTTTACTCTACTATAGAGCTTCTTGTGGCGACTTCAGGGTTCCTGTTTGGTTCTAGCTAACATTGTGAGACATGGGGCTATTCTGGAGAATAACTCACATTTATAACCCACCTTTGATGCTCTGGGGATGTGTGAGCTGGGTATTTGTGCATGGGTCTAACTCATACCCTCATACTGATCCTTGAAGGAGATGTTCTGAACCAAGTTTTATAGAACAAGTGAAAGAGCTTAGAGAAGTTGAGCAACTTGTTCAAGGTCTTATAAGTATTAAGTGTTTGGGATAAGATCCATGTGTAGACCAAGCTGGCGCCAAAGCCTTTGATTTGTTATAGTTACTTAGGACTTGAATTAGCTGGTCAAGAGAGGCAAGAAACAGTGCCTTCTGCTCCTTTGTCCTTCAAGGCCAAGCATCCTTGTTTTACTATCAGAATCCTTATTTACTTTGGGAACTGATGAGGCCTTTTGCGGACTGGGACAGGGTGGGGTGACAGAGCAGAGTTGTAGTTTTGCCTTTGTCACTGAGCCATCTTACCTGCATCCTTTCTTGTCTCTGGGCTAGAATTTCTCACCTGTAAGGCACAGAGTTTCATGGCAAATACTACTCCATTCTACTCCATTTCTGACCTCAAAGGTATTAGGGCCGTGGACAAATAGCTTGAACTTTCTGTGCCTTATTTTCTCATCTCTGAAATAGGGATTACCAGGGACTTTGTGTGATTATGGTGAGGGTAAAGGAAGATAACAAGCATCAAATTCTTAGGAAAAGCCCCTGGTAGAGAGATTAGTACTCTTAGATGAAAAAGATTCTGAAATTTCAACAACATGATTAAAATTTAAAACTGAATACTATTTATTGATTGCTATTATTTATTAGCTATTATTGATTGATTAATTGTGTGTGTGTGTGTGT
The DNA here is from genome assembly GCF_000622305.1 of Nannospalax galili. Taxonomy (NCBI): domain Eukaryota; kingdom Metazoa; phylum Chordata; class Mammalia; order Rodentia; family Spalacidae; genus Nannospalax; species Nannospalax galili. The sequence goes on from NW_008360326.1 coordinate 2,931,792, forward strand.
GTGTGTGTGTGTGTGTGTGTAAGGGAAGGAGAGAGAGAAAAAACTAGGGAGGGAAAAAGATCATAGTGACAATTAGATACAAAGTTTTTTCCCTCCATATATTTGACACACAAAACTTCCTGGTATTTAAAAAACACAACTCTTTTTATTTTTTTACAAATTTTATGTCCTTAATGAACCAACTTCGAGCCCAGTTATTAGAGCCAGAAGTTATCTAAGAAGAAAATATACAGTATTAGGCAATTTTACCTCCAGACATTCAATGCAAGCCAGTCTTGCAGGTACTTAAAGATAAAGGATAATCTTGGGAGAAGCAACAACAGCACCAGAGAACAGGGTAACCACCTCTCAAACCCCCAGACCTAAACAGAAGGCAGGGTGCTGTGTCTGTGTATGAGTAGACATAATCTTTCTGTAGTACAGAACTGGCTCTGTAGTATAGAACATCATCTTAGTATAGAACTGGCTTAGTAGACACATGGGGAAGTGAGGGTCAGAGTTGTGAGAATCAAGGGAGTCCCAGGTGAGCTCTGTCCAGTAGAAATATATATATATATGTATATATATGGCAATTTTTATTTGTAATTTAATTTTTCTAATATAGGTAGCTACATTTTGAAAAGCAAAGAAACATGTAAAATTTTAATTTACTTAATCAAATATGCCTAAAATATTATTTCAACATATAGTCAACATAAAAATTACTAATGAGATATTTGCATTTTCTTTTCACACTGTTTTTGAAAGCTGACATGCATGTTACAGTGAGAACATTTCTCAAACTTTAATAATATTTTGAGAGCTCAGAAGCTACACATGGCCAGTGAATCTCATACTGGCTAGCCTAATCCTAGACCAAACTTGGATTTGCTAAATCAGAACATTCTAACTTCCTGGATGTCAATAGTGGAGAGAAGGGAAGAGGCAACTGTTTTTCCTAGGATGTGGAATCAGCTGGTGTCACTGTGGTCTTGGCTTTCCTGGTCATCTTGGATACCACTGGAGAATCTATGACTTTTAGGTACATTTTCTGTCACTGAGTCACATATGTGTGTGTGTGTGTGTGTGTGTGTGTGTGTTTATAAAATGTGTTTATTATGCTCAATAATATGTTTCTGGCCTGCCAGTCCCACAAGTCCTGCAATATAGCTCTGGGACTTTCCTTGCTATTTCATCTGTGATGAAGTCTCTTGATGGAATTAACATCTATCTATGTGGGGGGGGGAAATGGAGTTGAGAACGGAGTCAGCTGGTTTTGGTGGTGAACGTAACATGTATTTTACACATGCTAAGCAAATTCTTCATGCTGAGGCACCAGTTTTACAGGAAAAGCTGCGTTGTTATGAATGTTCACAGAGCTCTGGATTCCAGGAAGTATCTGTTTTATGCTTAGAAATACTAAGGTTTTGCTCAATACAGACAGTAGCCTGGAGTTCTTTGCACTGCAGGAGAAGAGTTTCTTGTTCCTGTAGCTTGCTATGTGTGACTGACCAGCATATGTGTCCCCTTTGGCAAGTTTCTCCATTTCTGCTTTAGACCAGCCCTACTCACTGGAACAGCAGCTTGATCCTCATTTTCTCCTTCCCAGGACCCCCAGTTTTGAAGGAAGTGCTATAAGGAAGGAAAACATTAGGAGTCATTTCAGTCAGAGGTGAGCATGGTAATTTCCTAGCAGCTTCCTGTGAGACTCTCAAGGGGAAGCTCAGTTCAGCTTCTCTGGAGTATCGCCTACCCACTTCATGGATTCTGTTCCCCGTCCCTACTCCTGAGTTAGGTGCAATCTGCTTCTGTTGGCTTCAACCAATGCAAATGGACACCCATTTTGAGTAGCAAGTTGGGGGGAGGCGGGTATGGCTTATAATCTACAGCCTGGGACTGCAGACAGAGGGGAAGAGGGAAGGATTAAACAGCCAAACCAGAGATCCCTTTACTGTTTGCCAGGCATTCTTGTTCTTTCTCTCCCTTTTGTCTTACATAGCCCTAAGTAGTATGAGCTTGATCTTCTGGTCAGAAGCAGCACAGGAGGGTCTGAGCCAGGCCAGCCTTCTACCAATGCTCCTAGATGCTGCTTTAGGTGTTTGAGAAGTTAGAGAAATGGCTGCCTGGCTACATTTCTTTAGTCTTGATTCTTGGGACTTTAAGAATCAGAAGGGGCCTTAGATCTTCCCTTCTCCATCTTATGACATTTTTGGGTGTACCAACAGCCTCAGATAAGGGTGTTGAATTGTCACGGAGGAGAGAGCTGATTCTGTTATTTTGCTTCCAATTGAATATTCTGTACACCTTGGGTGTTCACTGTCTGGTCTCTGCTTAGAAACATGGAGTCTCAGGCATGCCCTGTACCTACAGTGTCAGAATTGGTATTTGTCAGTATCCCCAACTGATTCCATGCACATCAAACTTCCTTTGTATTGACATATACCATTGAATATACCTTGTATGTTCTGTTTATGACTCAGTGGTTCATTAAATAAAGCTCTACTTTCTAGTGCGGTACAAGACAAAATTCTTTCTCCACCCTCTTAATTTAAAGTGTTTTTGAGGATGATCCCAACAGATTATGAAATCTAAGTTCTTAATATCTTTTTTTGAAAAACACCTGCATGTCAGGCCTAAGAATTTCATTACTAATGGAAAAAAATGAGCATGATCTTAATCAGTGTGTTTAGTCCCTTTTCACTAATATCCAAAGGCATTTTTTAACATATCTAGTTGAGAGGTAGGTTCATTGATTTGTTTCAAGATGCAATGGATATGATCCTTAGCACCCTCCCTTGTGGATGATGTGTCTGGTTAGAGAGATATCATTCCCAGCTCCTGCGCACAGGACTTTTATGACCTCGGGACTATGGAGAGATGCTGAGTCACAATGGGAAGTTGCAGCTGGAATAGGAGGCCCATAGGTACAAAGCTTATGTCTCAGGATGGGACACAACATCAGGATAAGCCTTGTACCTAAGTCATATAGACACAATGGCACCTACAGCGCCCAAAGCTGAGGGCTTCTAACTCACTCAGGACCTATTTCCAATATGGTAATTTGTTTTCCTGAGCAATATACAGATGAGGAATCAGTATCTTCAAGTCATACCATTCATAGAGGGCATCTAGAAACTGTCAGCTCAGTCAGTGCCTGCTGGTTTTATCCTTTGCCATGCCAGCTGTTCAGGATGCCTTACTCACTTCTGCCCGAGGCGGCTGCAGTTACAGCAGTGCTGACTGCGCTAGGCTGCCGAAATGGTTGGTGGGTGGGTGGGTGGGTGGGTGGTGTGCAAAGGGAGGACTGATCTCAGTCAAGGTCACAAAGCAGCAGTGACTCAGATGGAATCCAGACACGGGGTTTCAGACATTGTGGCCCCTCATTTGGAAAGATTGGAGAGGGAGAGAAGTGTGGCTGTGACCATCCAGCCAACCTGGAAACTAAGACCCAGGGGTTATGAATGCTCTGTTTGGGTCCTTCCAGAATTCAGATAGTAAAGTCAAAAGTTACTGTTTTCAGGCTGCTGCTAGTCTCTGGTCTCAAAAGGATAGAATCTGTGGTGGGTGACCTGGACAGCCAAGCCCCAGGCCATTTGTGGTGCACCAACTACTCCGAGAGCAGTTTCTCTTTCCAGCCGCCTTTTCAGTGTAGTCACTACCCAGGGTCATCTGAAGGGAGACCCAAGGTGAGGATGGAGGTCAGCTAGACCTTGGGTGACCTAGAAAGGCTTTCTGTGGCCAAAAGCCTTAATTTTGGTTTCACTTTCCAAAAAGACCAAACAATGACTTCAGGCAGAACATGGCGTTCCAGCTGGAACAGTCTGCCTCACCCAAGGCAGACTGTCTAACATATCCCTAAGGAAGCGCTAACATGTCTCTAAGGAGTGAAAGACCCACAGGTGCTGGGTTTGGGCTTTCAGGAGCCACAAAGACAATGTTCATCTGAGCCTGAAAACCCTGTGTTTCCAGACCAAGTCACTGGGTGGGTCCTGAGTTCACAACTGCCCAACAGGTCTTGGGATTGGCTTAATGTGTACAAAACCAGTATACAAAACCAGATTATGAAGACCAGATTATGAAGACCTTATCTCCCTTTCAGAAAGTTGTCTTCATAGCTTTCAGCTTTTGGGGTAGTTAGGATATGTCTACTCCAAATGTCTGGGTGTACCTTAGCACTATCCCAACTACCCCAACATTTTCGGACATTTTCGGAAGACATTCAGGGTAGAGGTGCATCCAACATGAGTTGGGATATGTTCAACAGACGGTTATGTGTAATGGCATTGCCCAACCGTGCCTCAACCGTGCCTATTGCCCAACTGTGCCTAAACTCAAACCCCAATTTTTCCAACCAAATGATCAAAGGAAATTTCAGTTTTCCAAATTTTGGTTTTCTAAATTTTATTTGTTTTCAAAATGTTGAGATGTTCAGGAGAAACAGCCAACATATACGTTCCTCATTGCGTCACGACTGGCATTTTCCCACTCTCGGTAGGCTCTTTGGCTTTGGTCTAACATCAGGTCTCCTTGGTGGTCCCCCTCGTGTTGTCCTCTAGCTGCCGCCTGGTGTTTGAAGTCCACCAGGACAGGGCTCGTTGCGGCATCATAAGTGGGAACCATAATTGCGGCTGGCTGCAGGGAGAGGATTCACAGGGACACCCGTTAGAACACCCATCACTGTCCCTGCCCCAGAAGGAATGTAGCCACTGGAACTTCCTGAGGGCTGAGATTCCTGGGGCCTATGAGAGCTGCCCCCATGAGGAAGGCCAGGAGAACATGTCTCTGACTACTCTCCTGCTCACCCCTCACTTACCATCATTGCCCCTTTTCCTACTCTTCAGACTGCTCTTTGGGCATTTTCTTTTGCGGGCACCTCTCTTGACACCCTTGTGAGGGGCTCGGTTCTTGCTTCTCCTCGTGCCATGACCCTTTAGTTTGCGGCTGGTCGACATGGTAATTTCTGCCCAAATGAGGGCCTTTGCAATGCCGGCAGGGCAGGGAGTCCCTGTATTTAAGGACTTAGCCATTGTGACTATAAAGGGGTGTGGCTCAGTAACTGGGAGGGGTTCTTTTGTGATGTCACTAGCCTTTGCTGCACCTTGGTCATACATATGAAATAAGGTGGCTTTCTTCAGTGAAGCTCAAGGCCCTTTTTAAGTTAAAGGCGGCTCTCTAGGCATACTGGACAACTAAGTTCTACACTTATGCTGGGCCTGGGAAGTGTTTTACTGGTGGCCATTAAAATATGTATCTCTTACCTTAGATAATTTAAAAGTCAGTGTGTATATTCCTGTGTGTCCATGTGTAAGTACTACAGCATCTGTAGGTAATAAATACATTTCCATAAACGTGACTAGGAGATCTGATTCAATAGGCTCGAAACATGAAGTTTTCTTAGTTTCTCAATCTTTGTACTTTTGATGCTAGTGGCTGGGTGTAAGATTTGATGGTTTGTCTTGTGTATTTTAGGATCTTTGGCAGTATCCTTGACTTCTATTCACTAGACATCAGTAGAGATGCTGCAGATGTGATGACCCAAAATATTTGTGTATTTGACACCTGTACATTTGGGAACCTAGGATGCAAAATCAAATAATTTTTGTTTACATGTGGTATGCTGTGTACTTGGGCACTAGGAAAATAGTCTAAAGACAAATGCAGGTCCTGTGGACTTTCAGCCTAGTGGGTAAAATCCATTAAGGCCCTGATCAGGCAACTACACAAATTCGTAAATTTCTTGAGTCACTTTGGCTGGTGGGGGAGGAGCCCTTCACAACATGGTTGAGGATGAGTTGGAGAGAAGCAGATACCAAACCATCCTTAAGTGCATCAGAAAACTTTAAAAATGTTGATACCATAATGAGATGAGAGGTTGTTGAGTAATAGATTAAATAAGGCAATTGAGGAGAGATGGGTGGGGAGAGGGAGGTCCATAGCAGTGGTTCAGGATTTCACAATGGTTCAGATATGGATTGTCGAGCAGGGCCTATCGATTGAGATATAGAGAACTAATCAAGGGACTTGATTAATCTTAGAGAAGGATTGGATATGGGAGGTGAAAGCAAATAGTGTCAGGGAGTGGCTTGTTTGCTCTGGTTTATGCATTTGGTTTAAGACATACTGTTTTGGGTTTGATGTGCTTTTGTGACTTCCAAATAGAGATACCAAGTAAAAATTATTGAGTATATGAGTCAGGAGGACCCGTCATCCAACATTTTGTTCTTCTTCCTTTATACTCGTATTAAGTTCAATATAACAGATTTCAACAGGCCTTGTGAGCTCTTCTTTTTGTCCCTCTTTCTCTCTCCAAGCTCCACTCTCCATATTTCCAGTGTTTATAGGAAAGGTAACAGGGCATGTTTAAAGTGCCAGATTCCTTGAACAGCCACCATAAATCGCCCTTCCCATTTTATTCTCACAGAGAGGGAGGCACTGTAAAGACAGGTTGCTGCCTTGTCTTTTGCATCTCAGGAGCTCCTCTGTCCATTCCAGCCAGTCTATTTGTCCCTCCTATAAATAGGCCCATGAGAGCAGGGACCACCGCAATAGCAGGAACTTAGCCATTGTGCTCAGCACTGCATAGTCCTGGTGGTAAATGGTCTTGCCACAGAATAGGATCTTAAGTCTTCGTGGAAAACATTTCTCTTATTTTGTCCCACAGCTCTGAGGAGGATTTCTCCTATTTCTGAAAATGTCATTGTCCTTTGGCATTTGTTCAAAGTTCATTGTTCTCTAATATAGGCCTTCAAGTGGAGGAAACAAATTATATGAAAGCCCTGTTTGTGCCTGAATTGCCATGCCCTGTATTAAGCTGGTTTCAACAGGAGGCATACGTCTTGGTTCTGGTCCTAGACGGATTTCTCAGGACTTTGTCTTCCTTGTTTGTAAATAACCAGGTTGAACTAAGTGACTAGGTGATCTCTGAGATGAGCAGGCTTTGGTGGTGGCCTCCTTGTAACTGGGGACTGACTCATTTCTAGTGCATTCCCACAGGAAGTATTGTCTTCCTGGACACAGGTAAATAGACTGCATCTTGTCTTTTATCTCCTCTCAGCCACAGTCACACCCTGGATGAGCCCTTTTGTAGTTTTGCAGCATTATGGAGACAAATGACTCACCATAACCAGAAGGACTTTGTACAAATGAGAACGTTTCTACACTCTGGTGTTCCTTGCTTACCCCTGGCTAAAATGTTTCAGAGGACCTTGCCCTTTTGGTTTAAGAGGCATTTTCTGGATGGTCCTGGAAACAGGGTGCTATTTCTCTTTAATTCCTCTCACCTTCTTCAACTTGCTTTGACTGAAAAGTTGAGATCACAGAGGAAAAGATAGCCAGATATGAAGAAGCAAAGAGGTCCCCTTTGCAGGACTGCTTCAGACACCCATGCTGAGAAACCCGAGCTGCAAAGAGCTCCATGTGAGGAGACAAGTCACAGGCCAGGCAGGCGTAGGGCTGGGGGCCTGTTTGGGTTGGCTCTTACATCAAACCTCCTAGGTTGAGGACAGGGTAGGGTTGAACATTAGCCACTGCTGCCGGCTCCTTTTGAGTTCCTCTTTTTTTTTTTTTTTTCCCTGTTGTTGCATGAGCCAAAGGCAATTTAGAAAGAGTACAGTGAGATCACCTCTGACCCTTAGTAGGTTCAGAAGGAGGCCTCCCCTTGAGAACCATCTATTAACTCATTCTGCCTGCTGGCTCATCACCTTGGCTTCTGCTGACATTTATTTTGACGTGGCAACAAGCACAGAAAGGACCCCGAAGCTATTTCAAATAAACTAGCAAAGGAAGTAGCAGAGAAGGCAGCTTGGTGGACCTATTTCTTTCACACCATGACTTACCTGATGGGACTCAGCTTCTGTTGCTTTTATTTCTGATAAGTGAAATGAAATGGATAGTTTCTGATAGTTATTAGAGAGGAAGTGAGAGAAGGAAGTAGGGAAAGAAGGAAGGAAAAAAGATTGATTCCTGGTTTCTATCAGCTCCCCAGGTAGGTGGACTGCATTGATGTCTTTCCTAGTAGGACAGTCAAAGATCACTCTGTAGTTAAGGGCTCAGATGCCACTTCTCCCATTGGAAGTCAAATCTCTAGTTGGATGTTATCTTACCTCTCCAATTCAAACTCCACTAATTGTCCTGGGGAGTCCAATAGGCATTTCCACAGGGATGGATCTGCTTAACAAATGGGGACTTAGATTTATTAAGAGCGAGAATGAAAAAGTTGCTGACAACCCTTACACATACTAATGACTCAATCTGAGTCCCTCTCTGAAATCTAAGTCTCTCCAGATGTTGATTTCGGCTGGGGAGTGGGGACCTCCTACTCTGTTCACATGTACACCCTGTGTTGTGTACTGTTCCTGATGTTGATGTTGTTCAAACAGGCCTAAGTCATTGGGACAGGGTGGAGGAGGTGAAAAGAGATGAGAGGTGTCTCACCAAGGGGCAGAGCCTCTGGAGCCCAGAGCACATCTGGTATCTTTGGTAATCAAGAGAGATCAGGGACCTATGCCAAGGGGTGGTTTTCAGAGAGAAAAGGAGGGACTACAACTCGGCTTACCTCTACCATCAAGTGCTGGAAACATTTGGGAACACCTTGGTTTTGTAAATGTTCTGTTCTGCCCAAAGATTTGTTAGTGTTCTTTTCCATTTTTCTGTCTGGCTCCCCTCCCATCTTTTCTACAGAATTCCAAGATTGTCTTTCCATAAACAATTCCCTTTTTTTCTACAGTAACATATTGGGTTGCTAGGAGATAAAAACTCATACCAAGAGTGGTGACTGTGGGGAGGCCCCTTAACCCTCCTTGCCATTCCTTCTAGGGGTCCTGGGCTTGTCTGAGAAGGAGTGGAAAAGACAGAGCTGACGCAACCTTATTGATCTCAAGGTCAAGGACTATCCATTGCTCAACACCGTCTTTCCCACTTGGCTTAAAAATGTGTCCAGCCTTGACTCTCCTCTCTGCCTTTTACACATGTGTTAAGATCACAGTGATCTTGAGAGGGCGAGCTTGAGAGGGCGAGCTAGGAAAAGGTGATGTGTTTGTGCAGGCAGGCTATAACTTTGGAGGTCCTCTGGGACAATTCAAAGTTTAGTTTATTTGGACTTCTGAAAAGTTAGTTGAGTATTTTCATTCTTTTGCTTTCCCAAAAGTCATCGCTAATAAGAATCTTCATGATGTGGTTAGACACAAAACAAATCTAAATTTTATGCTTCAGAAGGGTCCAGATAACCACACTGACCACTGACCTCCCCTAACTGACCTTAATCCTCATCTGTAGCATAATAAATTGCTTTTTCCCAGAATACACTGGGAATGCAGTTCCCTTTTGCTAAAGGCAAAAGTCAGATTGCATACTAGGGTGTTAGAAGAGGGGGGTTAAATGTTACATACACTAAATCACTTGACTTCATGTAGTCTTTAGGAATGAATGTGTTTTAATTTAGCTATTGGAATGGGACATTTGAGGTGGAGGGATGCTGGAGAACAATTTCATAGTAGACCTGGGATAAAGGGTAACTTGGCCATACATTGTAGGCAAAGTCAGATCTTATACCCAGAATTCCTAATCCTTGATCTGGGCTTCTTGCCATGAGCCATGATGTACCACGTTTGCAATGTCTTTTCCTTCCCTGTCTGTCCCCTGACACCACCTTGGGCATTTTCTCTGTCCCTTTAGTCTCCTTAATGTTACAAGAACCATATGCTGGGGTCCTTGCCTTTTAGAAATCATCCTAACATCTGAGGGAGATCACTGACTTTGAGGATACCTGAAAAGATATTCACCATGAAGAGGTGTGCAGGCTGATGTCTTCATAATTGATGATACAAAGCATTGTGACCACCCTGCTGCTGCTAGTGCATTGGCCAAAGAAGGTACCAAATGGCTACTTGGTGCTTATCAGCAAGGATGTATTCAGTGTTCATAGGTGATTTTGTCAGTGTGACTATCGTATGGTATACCTAAACCAAGATGGCTGTCATATCACTAGATGATATGTTCTTAAGGGATCACTAGTGTATATATAGTTTATCATTGACCAAAACATCCTTATCATAACTGCTCCCTAATTATTATTATTATTATTATTATTATTTTATTATTTTTGGTCTTTTTGAGACAGGGTTTCCCTGTAGCCTGAGCTGACCTGGAAATCTCTGTGTAAACCAGGCTGGCCTTGAACTCACAGAGATCTGCCTGCCTCTGCTTCCCAAGTGCTGGGACTAAAGGCGTGCGCCACCACGCCCGGTTTCCCCGATTATTTTTAACATGAATGCCTAATATAACTATTCTGAACAAGCTTGGATCAAGAAAGCATTGAAATTTGTTTTGTCTTTCTGACTTCATGTCTGAATCTGTTTCCCATTGGCTATCAGTAAAGGCAAACAGGGTTTCCTTTGCCTGTAGAGCTGATAGGAAAGCTTGCCTGGCATTATCACTGCCTACTACATTTCCCTAGGAAATTCTTTTGGCAGGATCCTCATATTCAAAGATCTCAAAAAGTTGTCTTAAAACTAAGGAAAAGGAACAAGGCAACCCCGTACCCTTTCTGAGCCCTGGAATTTTGCAGCCCAGGGCATAAAGGTGTGGTGACATTGCGCCCTTCACACGCCCCTGTTCTGGGAGAGCATGTGTTATTTGCCTAGAAAAGTCTTTAATTTTTTTTTTTTCCAACAGGGTCTCCCATAGCCCCAGCATACCTAGAACTCACTATGTAGGCCAGGCTGGCCTCTATCTCAGAGAGATTTGCCTGCCTCTGCCTCCTGAGTGCTGTGATTAAAGGCGTGTGCTGCCATACTCAGCATTAGGAGCCAGATTTTCTTGGCAAGAAATTTCTGTTACTTGGCACACTTATTTTTCTAATGGGAGGAAATGTAGAGGGTAAGGCCACAGTGGTGTCCTGCGGTTCTGGTGGGGACTCTGTCATGTTTCCTCAATAGAGTACTCTTCTGCAATAGAAGGAAAGACAAAACTGAGTCTTAAAAAGTTTCCTGGTTAAGATAGGAGTGTCTAGGAAGTTCTTTAGGTAGGCCAAGAAGATACTTCTGACCTTCCTTAGTTCTACTTCCTGTGACATCTGCTCCAGGCAAAGTCATGATTTCCCAGAATCAGTTACATTCTTCACAGTGCCCAGTGGAAGATGAGCATACTGCCCTCTTATTAAAAATTAAGACTAGGCTGGGCATGGTGGCACACACCTTTAATCTCAGCACTTGGGAGGCAGAGGCAGGTAGAGCTCTGTGAGATTGAGACCAAGCGGGTCTACATCGTTCCAGGCCAGCTGCGGCCACAGGAAAACCCAGTCTCAAAAAGACAAAAAAACAAAACAAAACAAAACAAAGAAAAAACCAAACCAAAATAAAAACTGCTGAGCAGTGACAGCAGAGCATAAATTTTGGGTTCCTCAGTGCAGGGCTCTTTGTGATGGATGAGTCCCATGCCTATGGGCCCCATCCTGTACCCATCCTCACCTCGGGCACTTCATAGACATGTACATATATAGGTCATTCCCCTACCCTGTTTTCTCTCTCTCTCTGTCTCTCTCTCTCTCCCCTCTCTCTCCTCTCCCCTTTTGTTCCTTCCCTGTCTTTGCTGATCTTCCTAGGATTAAAACCACAGGTCTTAAGCTAAAGAATGAAAAGAAAACAGCAGGATTTTCTGTCTTTCTGTCTTCCTTTTGCACAGGAACTGTAGAAACTCAGCTGTAAAGCTTGGAGATAATTTATCTCTTGAGACCTCCTTGCTGACCTGACCTCACTGGTTGGCACCACTCAGCAGCATTACTTTACTTAGGGTTGAACCTAGTTGGCCTTTCCTTTCTGATACTTAATCTGCCTTCATGAGGCCCGCATTTATATGACCAAAAGTGGCATTCCTTTCCTTGAAAAAGCCTTACTATGTTCAGATATATTATTGTGGAGGCTGCCTAAGTTTTCCTTGCAGTGATGCTCGATGAAGCTTCCTGGCAGCAAAGCTAACTGTGTCACTCTTCTGTTAAAAAAGTTCGGGAAACTATCACTTGTAGTTTATAATCTGTACCTTTCAGGTTCTATGCTCTTCCACCTCCAACACCGCTCTCTAGGCTTTTTAATTCTCTCCCTCAGGCAACTTCTGCAGGTGTAGCCAAATTGGGGGCATTTAAAAAGTAAAAAGTATGGTGTGCATGGGAAATTCAGTAATTTTTTTTTGTAACATATTTTTGTAGCATCTCCACCTATTAAATTCCTGTATGTCCTTCAAGACTCAAAGATCCTAAATTTCACTTGGTTTACATAGTGAGTTCCTGGCCAGCCGGTCCTACATAGGGCTACATACATACATTTTTTGAGACCTTGTCTCAAAAAAGAAAAAAATCAAAACTCAGCATAGAACTGGGGAAATGGACAGCAGGCCCCAACCTTAGCCAAGGAACTATTGGCAACTGATTCCTGCGGGGTGAGGGAGAGTTGGTCTTCTTTAAGGGAGCGACATCTGGGTACAACTGCTTGGCCAGATAGGACTTAATATATATGACTGAATGCATAGACTCCAGTGGGGGGCGGTTTGGGGAGGTGGGATGGGGGAAGGCTCTAAATTTGATTAAGAGCGATCTATTATATGAAATGCACAAAAACTTAATAAAAGTACACATAAAAAATCTCAAACTCTGTGGCTACAACTCCACAAGGGATGTTTCGGGCACATTTCAGATTATTTACTCACATACATGACTTCTCAGACATCAGGTTTCTTGAGGTTGAAGCTTTATTTCTGTGAGGTTCTTGTGGGAAGCACAGGGGTAGTAGACTATTATAATAAAAGGTGTTGGCTTAGAGCTTTAACTTCCACATTTTAGAAAATTGGAGGGAGGCTGGAAGAAGGGTGGGTGAGACATTTCACACAGACTTGGAACCACAGGGAGCGGTAGACATGCTTATTATCTTGGTATGTGTCAGTATGGTCATAGGTATGTATCAATGTAAAAACCTCTTAAATTGTGCATTGGAAATATTGTAATTTGTTTTATATCAGTTACATCTCAGGAGAGTCATTAAAAATATTCCACTTTTTTCTTGTGTCTGCCGGAGACTTTTCTAGAAATAAGGCAAGGAAACTAATAATGCATGGCTAATTGTGCACTGAAAGTACTGAACTTACGTTTCAAAGGGAATTTTACTTTGGGTTTGAGCCATTCATAGGGCTCTCATGGGCTATACTGATAGGTGACAAATTGATTTAAGGAGCCCTCATTAAGTACTTTGACTTTATCTAAATATCTCAGTACTCTCCTAATCACCCAACCAAGCTCTCATGTTGACTTCCAGCCATTGTGACAAAACATCATCAGTCATCAGGCCCATGTCATAGTCACTTAAAAAGGGAGGGTGGATGGACTGCTTTGGACTGATGGACTTGGAGTGAGGCAGAAGAATGATAAGGAGAGCAGCCAGAGGCTCCAGTTCAACCAGAACCTTACTGCTAGCAAGTTGGGGACCGTGAGAAGATGGCAAAAGTCTATAGATGTTGCAGGAAGGATTTTCCAGAGAGATAGAAAGCAAAGAAATCACCCCACAAAAAGAACAAAAACATAAGGTACTGATGACACTTTCCCATTACAAAGGAGACCCGAGAACTAAGCGATCACCATACTAACTTGGCCTCTTCTCCAAAATGGCAAGCTTTTATTTAAAATAGTCATGTCAAATTATAGGTCGGAATAGCTGTAAATGCACTGACGACATCATATCACAACACCAGAAGGTTAAACACCCTTGAAAGCATAAGGTATAGCTCTTTAGAAACCCTCCAAAAGATTGTCCTGAATTTCCCTTAGCCACCCTTCCTTCATGGCCCCCACCTCCCCAAACCACCCGACTCTTTTCCTCCTTTACCACAGAAAAACTAGATATCCATGTTCACTGTCTTTTACACTGTAGAGCCCTCTAATCTTGCCCACTCAGTAGGAGACATTGGTGAAGTTAGCACAGGACCTACCTCTTTAAAGATAGGCTCTCACATTCTTTGAAAACCTGCGTTTGATGGCAATTTCAGGTAATGGAGTTGGGAAGGTCCCCAGGTGAAGAACACAGAGGTTTCCAGAGTGTTCCCTTACAGCTTCTCAATTGTCTCTTTAGTGAGGTACACATGCTTTGGCTGAAGAAACTGCTCGAGTCCATGCTTTACCAAGTCACGTTTGTTTCCATGGCTGACTCAGACAATGCCTTCCATAGCAGGCCCAAGACCATCATGATCATCATGGATTTTTCCTCTCTACCCCAGGGTCTCTAAATAAAACTTCTTTGCCTCAAAAACGGTGTTTTTGAGTGTAATTATTTAGCCAAGGAGTGATGTGTGGTCCCTGGAGTACCCCAGTTTTTTTTCATGTAATAAGATAGTGGGTGTGGTAAGTGGAGAGAGAAGCAAGTGAGTCAGGAGGAAATACGTCATTTTTTCCTGTTTGGGAGATTACTAATGAAATTTATGGTTGGGCTTTGGTTTGGAATAGGTTGAGATGCTTTCTGGGTATGAAAAAGGCTTCAGTTTGATAAGTTCTATAAACAGGGCTAGGCTCAGGCTAGGTTAGATTTCTGTCAGATCACACTTCCAACCTCATTTGTTGGCAGCACTGAAGAAGCATGTTTTTCTAAAAAGAAGCCAAGTCATTCCAACACTATCCAGGGACTGCAAGCAGCATGTGGTGGTTTGAATAAGTTTCCCCCACAGACTTAAGTATTTGAACACTTGGTCAGTTGGTGGTACTCTTTGGGGAGGGTCATGGAACTGTTAGGAGGTGTGGCCTTGCCAGTAGAAGCACCTCACTGGGAGTGGGCTTTGAGAATTCAGAGCATCTTTCTACTTCCCATTGCTCTCTCTGCTTTGTGTAAGTGCTTGAAGATGTGAGTTCTCAGCTTTCTTCCCTGGCTGCCTCTCCTCCATGCCTCCCCTACCAGGAGGGACTCGCTGTCTGGAACTGTAAGCCCAAATCAACTCTTTTTTTTCTATAAATTGCCTTGATTATGATGTTTTGTTACAGTAACAGAAAAGTAACTAATACAAACAAGAAAAAGCAAAGACATATCAGGGGCCTAAATGGTGTATGCTTGCTTTGATCATTTTTAAAGGACAACATTTCCCAACTTTCTAATAATGTACCCCAACATAATGTATGGTGGGGAAAATTTGAGGATCAATTTAAATTATTTTTTATGTGTATGAGTGTATTGCCTGCATGTATGTAAGTGCAGTGCCCCTGGAGGTCAGAAGAGGGGGTCAGATTCCCTGGAACTGGAATTACAGATGGTTATTAGCTGCCAGTGGGTGCTGGGAATTGAACCTGGGTTCCCTGCATGAGCGGCCAGTGCTCTTACCTGCTGAGTCATCTCTCCAGCCCTGGACCAAATTTTTTATAGATAATCAAAATTCCTTGTGTAATTGAACCTTGTGTAATTTACATAAAGGTGTCAGGTCATCTCTATCTCCAGTCATTATCATTAAATTGCAGATGTTCTGCTAAACAACACCTCCTCCAGGGATCATGAATGCAGTTGTTAAAAACCAGCAAGGGGGCTGGAAAGATGGTTCTATGGGGTAAAGTGATTGCTACATAAGCACAAACAAGGGAGTTTAGATCCCCACAACCCATGTAAAAGCTGGGTGAGTGTGGCAGCCTTCATGTAACCCCAGCAAACTACAGTCAGGGACAAGGAATCCTTAAATCAAGGCGGCTAGCGAGACTAGCCAAAGGGCTAGCTCTGGGTCTCTGTGATAAAGACACCTGAGGTCAATCTTGGGCCTTCACCCCCCCACACACACCTGTGCCCCCTCCATGCAAGCATGCACACACATACACATTATACACACACATGCACACGAATATGTAACCCTTTACCCCCAAACCATCAAGGTTGGAGATTACTGTGGAAGAGAACTTTAGGACATGAAAGTTTGAATCTAGTGTGTAGGGCATTCAAAATTTGTGGATAAAAGTCCTGGAGAAGGCAATTATGGACCAAGTTTCCCTTGCATTCTTTGATAGGGTCTCTTGAAAGGTAAAGAGCCAGGTAGCACATTTTTAGTCTTTCCAGGTAAAAGCAGTTATAGTAAGTTAATGACCATGGCTGTTATCTAAAACGACAATGTCTATAGGCTGGATTTTGGCTTGTGGGCTAGTAGTGTACTAAGCTCTGCCCTAGAACTTAGGCTAATCATTTCACTTATCTGATTTGTCATCATGATAACTAAAATTTGGTAGTCAACTTGACTACCTGATGGAGGGAACCTCAATTGAGGAATTTCCTCCATTGGATTGGCCTGTGGTCACGTCTGTGGGACATTTTCTTGATTGTTGAGTGCTGTGAGAGGGCCTAGCCTACTATGGGCAGTGCTACCTCTAGGCAAGTGGTCCTGTGTTGTATAAGAAAGGCTGAGCACAGGCCAGGGGAGCAAGCCAATAAGCAGGATTCCTCCATGGTCTGTGCCCCAGGTTCCTGCCCTGAGTTCCTGCATTGGCTTCCCTTGATGATGGACTGTGAGCTGTAAGTCAAATAAACCCTCTTCTCCCCAAGTTGGTTTTGCTCAATGTTTTTATCACAGCAATAGAAAATAACTAGGACATTTGCTTATGATTGGATAGCTGAGGATGGATTTAAGATTTGATCTAAGTGTGGTTGACTCTGACCTTCAGCTACAGGCTTACTCTTAGTGATCTAAGATATTAGACTCGGATATTAGACTGTTAGCAAAAATCTTGTGTCAGTTTTTGCTTCATTTCCCCAAGAGATCTGTGAACTTTTTATGGTAACTTGTGCCTATTTCTTGGGAGTCTTTGCCTTTTGGGGTTATTGTTGTACAGTGGGCTTTCTATTGTCTCGGTGGGATGATGGATTTTATTAAAAGAGTCATTTGTGTGTAAGTGGAGCTAGTTGGAAGGGAGTGGGGCTGGGACACAGAACCTACCAGTCCTAAAGCAGATGCTGCTCAGGCAGTTAAGCCAAGGAAAGGAAGAAGACAGACAAGAGACTACTTATAGGGCCAAGGTCTTATGTGATGCAATACTGGTCACAGAATCACAGTCACATGATCTTGTGTCCCTCATCATATCAGATGCTGCAACTGGCCTGAAATGAAAGATCATGAGCTTATGAATTTGAGTTTAGTCCCTTGTCCACGTATAACTCATTCCATAAAATCTGTTTTTCTGCTCTTCAATATTTTATAATTGTGCATTTCTATGGCTCTCAATGCATTCTCCAGTTATATATTTTTACTCCTGAGACATATCTACCTGGTGGTTTAGGAGCCAAATATATTTTCTTTGATGTCCTATGCAGTCCAACATGAGATGAGCAAAAAATTTTGAAGTAGTTTCCACCATGGAAAAGTCAGGTGTTTTATGTGAAATTTACAGTGTTGACTTCTTAATGGCTTAAAAAATTTGTATGTCTGTCAACACTGGATTCTAACTGCCTGGAGGCATCGTTTTCACACATCCTCACCTGCAGGATACTGCCTATGTGGTCTCTGAAGACTTAGTAACTTCCATCCTAAATCCTGATGGCTGGCACCATTGTCTCTATTGATCCTGCCTTACTCTTGCCCACATCTGACAACCAGTTAGAGGCGAGTTTGAAGTCCATAGTGGGAAAGTGGAGGGTAAGAATCTGGGAGTGTATACAGGGCAACAGCCTTCCATTTGGATTTCTATTCAGACCCCCCCCCCCCGTTACTTATCAGACCACATTATTCTTGGGGTCAGAAAATGAAGCACAGTTTGAAATCCACAAGGGAAATTCAAGACGTAATAATCTACAAGAAGAGAACCCCTGTCAGTGTGGGTGTGGCTTGGGTTCAAGTGTCTGGTAACAGATTGTGGTTTTCTTGTCGCTGGCATTCACAGTTACATTCTAGTGGGTGTAACATTGTGATCTCTAAGGCCTGACCCATTTCTAAGTAGCTGAAACACCAAGAGAATTGTGTAGGGCAGAAGAGCTGCCTTGAACGGGGTCTGGCCCTGTGGGTCTTTTGCCAGCATTTTGGGTCCCTGAAGGGTGTCTGACCCTCATCTGTGCCCCTAATGTTTGGCAGTAATAGTAGCGATGCTGATGGTTGTATTTTGACAAAATATCTCACTGAATCTCTTTCCCGTGTTCTCTGTGCATTTCTCTCCCTTGTTCCAACTGGAGAGAGACACATTTGTCTTTTGTGTTTTCTTGCTTGGAGTCAGTAACTCCTTTCTAAAATTTTGATACCCAATAACCTGTTCTCAAGGGAATATTGTTTGGGGAGTGACTTAATTTTATCTCACCTTTCTGTAGAGTTTAAGAAAGGTGGTGAGCCCAGGCTTCATTACGAGAGGTGAATTTTAGGAAGGAGAGAAGAGACAGAACAAAGACTGTGTTACTGAGCTGAACACTGCTGTGGACAACAGGGGTTTAAGTCCTGCTGGATACCCTGGGAAGAACTCTTGAGGAATGGGCCTCAGAATTGCCCCCTAGATGTGGGAGACTGGGACATTTAACCATGATTTCCACCCCCCTGATAGTTGAAGGTGTCACCTGGGAGTGCTAACTCCCTCCTTCCTGATGCCTTGCACCTTTGCCATGCAGGATGCTTTGCCTCTTGCTGCCGGTTATTTTGTTCTCATTTCTTTAGGTATTTAGCCAAAACAGAGAATGCATCATTTTATTCTGTCTCTCTCTCTCTCCCTCCCTCCCCTCTCCGGTGCATTAATGCATAATATCTTATATAATCTGTTGATCAGCATCTTATATGTAGTGCATTTCTAATGATTTCTTTTAACATGAGTAGATGCAAAGGCAAACCTTAATCTAGTATGTTAGTTTAAAAACTAGCTTATTAGATAGACCTGTAGAGGTGGAATGCTAAGGTCAAAGGGGATATTTTTCCCCCTAAATTGCTCCACAGAAAGATTTTATTAACCTGCACTCCCATCAGCAGGGTGAGAGACCATTAAGGGTGAACTCTGGCAATGACCTGAGAGTGGGAGACCAAGAAAGGCTGTAAAATTTATTGGTCAGAGGGTTTTTAGCACAGCGGAGACAGATTAGAGCAGTGTTCCTCTTTAATAGAAAGGAATGGACAGCACTCACTTTAGATACCTTCTCTGAACTCTGAAAATAGCACATGGCCACCAGCACGCACACAGTCACCATCTGCAGTCTTTCCCATTCATGGTTTTAGTTACCCATGGTCAACCATAGAATGAAACTACTAAGTGAAAAATGTTGGAAATAAACAGTTCTTATATTGACTTGCACACTGCTCTGAGTAGCATGAAGTCTCCCACCTTTTGGCTCCCTTCCATCTGAGACATGAGTCATCCCTGTATCTAGTGTATCTGCACTGTACGTGTCACCAGCTTCCCATCAGCCACTTAGCAGCTGTCTGGGCTGTCAAATCGACTGTTATGGTATTGCAGTGCTGTGTTCAAGCACTCCTTATTTTGCTTACTAATGGCCCAGAAATGCAAGAGTAGTGCTGCTGGCAACTTAGTGATGTCTAAAAGAAGCTGTGAGGGAAAAAACGAGAAACTTCTCAGCATAAACACAGGGCTCCATGCTATCCGGCGTCTCAGCTGTTTGCTGGAGGTGTTGAAATGAATTCCTCACAACTAAGGGGCCTACTGCTGTATGCCCCTACTGCTGTATGCTATACAGGTGCTTTAGAACTGATCCCATTTGGGGGCTATTAATAGAGTTTTGAGAGGTTGTGAATTTGCCATCCTGTCCTTACACCTTTATTTTCTGTATATTCACATAAGAATTGGGCTGTTAACGGAGCTGGAGAGATGGCTCAGTGATTAAGAGCTCTGGCTGATCTTGTAGAGAACCCAGGTTCAGTTCCCAGCACCCACATGGTGGCTGACAATTATCTATAACTAGATCCAGGGGATCTAGCATCTTCTTTTGGCCTCCATGGGTATTATATGACATGGGTGCACTTACATGCATGCAGACTCCTACACATAAAATAAAAAATAAATAAACATTTTAAAAAAGAATTGGATTGTTAGGCTTCTCATGTTCAAATGTTCATGATTATGTGGGAAATGATAGACAAGGGGCTTTTGGAATTTTAGCTTATATTAGTGGACGCTTTGAAGAAATTCTAACAAAGAGAAAGTTTAAGCTATTTATTGATCAATTGAATTGGAAGAGCCTTGACTTGCTTTTGTTTCTTCTGTTTCTCAGGAATAAAATAAATATTCAGAGAAAAAGATTTAAAAATGTAGCTTATGAGAAATAGGGAAAAACAAAGACAAAAACCAAATTTCACTTTAAGCACAAACCATGTCCAGCCCCCCCCCGCCCCCCCAGTCTCCGTATGAGTGAGGGTGTGCATGTATGGAGGTCAGAGGACAAACTCAGGCATCCATTCTTATCTTCCACCTATTTGAGACAAGGTCTCTGTGCTGGATAGCTTTAGTGTCAACTTGACACACCTGGGTTGAGGGAGCCTCAATTGGGGAATTGCCTTCATTGAACTGGCCTGTGGCCATGTCCATGGGGCAGCTTCTTGATTGTTGAGTGATGTGGGAGGGCCCAGCCTAGCCCACTGTGGGTGGTGCCAGCCCTGGGCAGGTGGGCCTCTGTTGCATAAGAAGGCAGGCTGAGCAAGGGCCAGGGAACAAGCCCGTAAGCAGTGTTCCTCCATGGCCTGTGCTCTAACTTCTGCCCAAACTCTAGGTTCTTGCCCTGAGTTTCTACCTTGGGCTCCCTGATGAACTGTGGCTCGGGAGATGTAAACCAAATAAACCTTTTCCTCCCCAAATTAGTATTGGTCAGAGTATTTTGTCACAGCAATGAAAAAAACAAACTAGGACAGTCTCTTTGTTGTTCCCTGCTGGTTGGCCTGTGAGTGTCCAGGGATTCTCCTGCCTTTACCTCCCATCTTGCTGTAGAGTGCTGGGATTACAGACACCTGCTGCCATACTTGTAAGGCATGTGAGTTCTGGGGATTGATCTCAGGTCTTCACACTTATGGGGCAAGCACTTTACGTAGTGAGCCCAATCCCCAGCTCACAAATCATATTTATTAGTTAGAAGCCAGGTGAAGCGCACACATATCTGTATTTCCCAGTACCTTATCCATCTTTCTTGCTTTGTCTCTGTCGTGGTTTGAATGGAAAGTGGCCCCTTAGGCTCAAGTGTTTGAATACTTGGTCAGGTTCTGGCACTGTTTGGGTAGGGTCACAGAAACTGTAGGCAGCTCAGCCTTGCTGGAGGAAGCATGTTATTGGGGGTGGGCTTTGAAAGTTTGTAATCTTGTCCTACTTCCTCTTTCTCTCCGCTTCCTGCAAGTGCTTGAGGCTGTGAGTGCTCAGCTTTCTGCTCCAAGCATCCCTGCTGCCATGCCTCCCCACCTTGATAAACTCTTAGCTTTCTGGAACATTAAGCTAAATTAAATTCTTCCTTCTATAAGTTACCTTGGTCATGCTATTTTATGGCAATAACAGAAAATTAACAAATAAGGCTCAGAACATGTTCATTCTGTCACCACCACCAGCAACAACAACAAAAAAATGGGCCCATTACCATTATAAATGTGGAGAATAGAAGCTAAGAATGTTCAACATCAAAATAAACTCAGAAATCTCCATTTCTTCTGCAGCTTCCCATTAGGGATGTTCAAAGGTCTTTTGTTATCTTCATGGATGAGTTAAGTAGACTTCTGATTTCCTGCCTGGCTGAACCCAGGGTCTAAGACAAGCCATTCCTCCAGAGCACTAGGGGGAGCTGTTGTGCCACCTAGTCCTCGCATTGATACCTTTCTCTGGGGAATATAGATGTAGTCATAGATGTCCACACCACAGATACTCTGTCTTAGGATATACAGGTCAGAGAGCAAGATGTTTAGAATTGAGATGGTCTTGGAATTTCCAGAATTGTGGTAGCAGAGAGTGGGAAAGAAAAAAAAATGTCTATGGTACTTGGGTTCTGTTAACCTCCTCAAACTGCCCTTAATAGACATAGCTACTATGTTTTATTTCATGATGGGAACTTCTCTTAAAATAAGTGGAAAATGAAGCCTCTCTAGAGTAATGGAGAGAGCACTTTGGAGGGCAAAGAAACACAACTGCTCCTCTGCCACGGTGCAGCTTATATTCCATCTCTTTCAGTTTCCTGATGGTTTTATTCATTGGTATTTTTCAAGGACCTACACATGTGGCCAGAGCAGCAGGTGCTCAGGAAATACTTGATGAAAAACAGCTCCAGTTCTTGAGCTGGTCCTGCCACACTCTGATCATCTGATCTTTCTGTGGCAGCGTCTCATGTGTTAATGGCTGCTAGTGGGTTGGAGGACAGGCTGGACTGGTTAATCTCTGGGGTCCTCGCTATTTGGTGAGGTCAGTAGCCTCTGTATGTAATATCATAGTTGGTTAAGTATCTCACAGAATAAACTAGTCCAAATATGAAAGAAAAACAGTACAGTTTCTGAATATGGGTACTGGAGCATAGGCATCAATGTAAGAGTTCTTTCAGCTTGGGCTTCTCTGTTAATTTCATGTATATCACAGATATTATTCTAATGTTTCTGTGGGTAAACAAATTGACCCTGACGGCACACCAGGACCTAGTTTGGCTTGGCCAATGCTTCCTCTTACTTCCCCTTTGTTCCTCTTTATGTTTCCTGTTCCTTTCTGTATTGCTTAGCAGTGGTATTTTTTTTCTCCATTCTAAGTCTTGATGGATTGTGTCTTGATGGATTTGGGGGGGGCAGGCTGGAAGTGGTCTTTCTAGTAACAGCTTGATTACATTTGATGGTTTTCCTAACATTTGTAGAACTAGACCTATGGTTCTTCTCAGAAATCATCAGTCTTCTGGCTCCCCTTCCCCAGGGGTCTGGGTTTCACCTCCATGACCAGCTCTACTCCAGCACCAGTGGAGCACCAGCCTCTTTTCTGAGCCCATCAACCCTGTGAGTGCCTCCTTCCAAACTTAAACATCTAATAATCTTAGTGTTCCCTCGGGTTCCTTCAGACTAAGGATGGTTGTTGCTTATAGTTGCTATGTCTTGGTGTCTTAATAGTCTCATCAGCTTTTTTTAGTTCTTAATGTCAAATTAAGAATTATATTAATTCTCTGTGCTAACACCCAGTTTCTTGGACTAGCAGTGTAGATCGGCTGGTAGATTCCTTATCTAGATTGCACGAAACCCAAGATTTAGTCCCCAGCATCACAGAAACCAAGCATGCTGGCACATACATGTAATTCCAGAACTTGAGAAGCAGAGGTAAGAGGATTATAAGTTCAAGGTCATTCTTGGCTGCATGGTGAGTTCAAGGCCAGCCTGGGCTACATGAGTCCCTGCCTCAAAAACAAGCAACAACAAAAACAATAACGGCAATAACAAAACACCCTTCATATTAAACTGTGGGTCACAGTCCCACATGGGATTGTGTAACTGAATCTTGGGGCTGTGAAAAATTTGACAACAGTAAAAGAATTTTGAACATGCACTGACCAAAAATTAATTCAGAATCAAATGCATAATGAATCCAAAGTGTTTCTGGCAGTGTTTGCCCATGCTGTGTCATGCAACTTTGCTGCAGCCTTGGTTCTGAACATGTGGCATGGGCACTTTGTACTATGCATGTCATCATGTCGGGCAACTCCAGTGAACACTGCCTGGAATACCTCAGCTGAGATTCGAAACTATCATATGTTATGCACTGCAGTGTTTTTAGTATGCACATATAGTTTTTGCCTTATTAAGCATAATGGCTTAATTACAGAAAACAAGGACTTTAATATGTTCTTATTGCCATTCCTCAAATTATTAAATCATTGAATTTTATGGTGTTAGAATATTTGATTTAAAAAGTTGCTGACTTGTTTCATAAAAACTTAGGAAATGAATTTTGACCAGCTCTAAGCATACTTCTGTCATTTTTCTAATATGTATTGATGTGAAATAACACTCTTGGCATTGGCAATAATAAAAAGTATCGATCAACTCTGAAAAATATTGAAGATGCTCTATATCTTATATTATAAAATATTCATCCAAGATTTGGTTCCTTATTCAAAGACAAGAAAATATATTTTATTAGTATGGAAAATTGTTCTCTTTAATAAATGATAAAATTATATGTACATTAAAAGATTTGTTTAAAAATAAATTTTCCCATGATTTATCAGTATGTTTTATTTATATACATATTTCATTTAGTTATTTTATTTTTTATCATTGTGTGTTGATATTTATGTGAGTGTGGTCATCAAGTTTGTGCAACAAGTGCTTTTATATGTTAGTCTATCTTATTAGCCCCTATGTACCCATTTTATATGCTTATATAGCTGAGGTCATATAAAAACATCCTGGGTGAAAGGGTGTCAAGTGGAGTAAGTTTAAGAAGCCCTATGTTAAAAGAACTGGTATGGTTTCTATCTTCTGAAACTAAATCCTGATTCAAATGTACCCAGGAACAAGAAAACTGAGGGTCACTCCATGAAGTCTTAAACTGCCAGACATGTCAAGATTTTTGCTTATACGTATGGAAAGTGACTCAAGTAAGGGAAGGTAGCTCTGGAAAGAAGAATTGACCATTTTGAGCCTATGGAGGATACATCAGACCTGCATGTGAAAAGCCTCCTAAAAGGATCAGGGGTTCTCTACAGAGCCCTGGTGGTTTCTGCTGTGTGTACACATAAAAGCCACCATGCAATGTAGACTATGAGGCTGCAGGGCCAGCTGAGTGATTCAGGCAAGTGGTCCTGTGTGAGTTCAAGGGAGGGAAACGTCAGTAAAGTCAAGGAAGAATCATAGTTTCTCATAGGGAGGGCTGTGGCTATAACTCAATGGTAGCACTTGCCTAGCCCTAGTTTTGGTCTTTGGTAAAACGCATGCACGAGCGCGCATGCACACATGCACACACACGCACACACACACACACACACACACACGTTTCTTACAAAAGGTAGAGCTAGACTGATAGATACGGCTTCCTAGACTGGAAAACTTACTACAAGAATGGTCATGAAGAATTCACAAGATTATTTAAGGAAACTTATACATGAAACCAAGGAACTTGCTTAGATTCTGTGTGGGCATTATCTCTTGACAGTTTTATATATATACAATAAAATATATGCATATATATAATAAAATATATGTGTATGACTCAGTTGCTGTTCATCACCCAGCGGCCCCAGGAAGAAATCATGGTGAGACGAACAGACATGTGCTTCTTAGACACGTGCTCCTTTTAGGGTCGAGTCTTGCCTCTGCCAGCTTCAGACAATCCTTAGATGGCACTTTATGTCAGGGCTCCTCATGGAAGAGATAGTGCCTTGGTTCATTTTCTGAGGTAAATCTGAGGTAGTTGGTGATAGGCTGTCAGATACTGGTAGTATTGAGATTGAGCTTCAGGAAGAGCTGCTCAAATTTGGCTGTTCAGCCTCTTCAGTTTTCCATCCCTTGCCATCTTGTTCTTTAGATGAACACTTAAGCAACTAGATGCATCTTGCCTGAAACACTGTTCTCTATCTCTCTTAGACCTAGCCTAGGTCTGTGTATGTAATGTCCACACATAACCAGTTTTCCAGAATGATCTCAACTGTGACTTGTTAGTTTGGGAACCATGATCATGGTGGCCTGCGTTCACAGTGTCAAAAGGCATTGGTTCTGTCTCAAGAAGCCTGCTGGCTTAGTGGCTGGAGCTGTCTTGTCTTATCCCTTAACTTGGTGCCTTCAAAGTTAGTGTGTGCAACTACCATGGAGTTATAGAGAAAGGGATCCTCATCTTCCCTGAATCCTGGTAGATTGATTCATGATGGAGAAATGGATATGGAGAAAATGAAATGTGTAGTTGAGGTGTCACTTGGAAAATCTGGACTGTTCAGTTCCTCAGGAGGGGTGGGTGGGACTACTGTGGAGAACCTATGGGCATGTTTCTTTGTCAAGAAGCACTTAGAGAGGCAGGGAGCCAAGCACAGGACTGCTGAAACTTTCTTGGGAAGTATAGCACCCATTGTTAGAGCTCAAAACCATACTCTGTGTGGAGGAGTTCAGGCCGAGGTCTGGTCTCTGCTGAGTGGCTATTGATGTGGACCCATAGAGGAAGTTGAGGAAGTGGAGGAAAAGAGTTCCCAGAGGGAACAGAAAAACACAAAGGGGCAAGACAGAAGCTAAGGGATAGTAGGGGGGAAAGGGCTGAAGAGATGAAAGACAACAAAGAGGGAAAACCTGAAAGGGGAGGAAGAAGAAAACTTACTTTCTGGGGCCAACTGTGTGTATGGGGAGGGTATAAAGGATCGGGTCATGGGGTGGTGGGCAAGTGCTTTTCTATCTTATAGGCTTTCCTGGTCTGCGATAGGTCTGGGGCCTTGGAGAGAGAAGGCAGAGCTTTGCTGGAAGGCCCAGCTGCCTTTGGGCTACTGGAATACTGCAAGCTGGGGAGAGAGGTGCTCTGAGGCCTTCCTGCCTCAGAAACCTAGCTAGCCAGCCCTGCTTGACCTGAGAGCAAGGCCCATCTCCCTTTCCCAGTTCTCTACTGTGTTTTCCTCCCTGCCCTGCTCCTCCACCCCCTCCCTCAGATTCTCAGAACTCACTCTCACTGGATTCCAGGAAATGGCTGGTGCAACTTGGTAACCAAATCCTCTGAATCCCTTTGTATATCTTTCTGCTGCCCTGCTCCCTCTGCAGTGTCCTTAAGGGCCCTGTCTGGTTACAGAGTAGGGACCTGGCAAGTCAAGTTGTTCTGGTGGGGCCTGTCCTACATTCAAGGCCTGGACCCTCACATGCAGTACGCCAGGTTACCGTTCTTTCTCCCTGGCCCAAGACTCTCCTGGAGGAGCATACCAGGCCAGTGCCATCCCTCCCGAGCCTTCTTCTCCTGCCTTGGCCTCTTCCCATGCTGAGGCTTTGCCCCATGCCGAGGGACTTCAGGCTCTGGAGCTTACATATTTTCACTGTCCCCAGAGAAGTCTTTGATATGCAACCCAGGGTGCAGGCTATGGTTCCCCTCATCTGTATCTTCTTTGTCTAGATCATTTCTCTTTGTGGGGAATACTTTTAAGTATATTTCATTGTATTACAGAAGGGAATGGATTGAATCATGGGTCAGCAGAGTTTTTCTGGTAAAAAAAAAAAAAACCTGGTGATTCAGGCCTGTAATTGGGAAATATGGCCATGGCTATTACTCGGGAGACTATCACAAATTCAAAGCTTCCCTGGAAACTTAGTGAGGCCCTGTGTCAAAATAAAAAGAAGAGGGACTGAAGAGGTCCTGTCAGTAAAGTGCTTGCATCACAAACATCAGGACATGTGTTTGTTCCTGGCATTTACATAAAAAGTCAGGTGTGGCAATGTGTGTTTATAATCCCAGAGCTGGAGAGATGAAGGCAGGAAGATAGTTGAGGCTCAGTCAATCTAGCCTAATTGATGAGATCTATGCCTGTAGAAGACCCTGTCTCATATGAGGTGGATGGTGTTTCTGAGGATGACACCTAAGGTTGTCTTCTGGCCTCCTCATGTATGTGCATATGTGTCATCCTTACTGCACACACACCGTGTACCTGTACATATACAAACACCTACACACAATGCACAAATACATGCATTTGGAAAAGGTGAAAAGTGGTGTGGGAACACAGCTCGTTGGTAGAGCACTTGCTTAACATTCCAGCGGTCCTTATTCTAACCCTTGGTACACACTCCCTCCAAAAGAAAGAAAGGAAAGGTGGTGAAGGTCAGGCAGGCTACTTATGGAGTCTCAGGAGTGTATGGTAACTTGCTATGTAGCCTGTGACTGATACTGGATGGGAAGCATCTGGAGGCTCTATGGGAGAGATGGTTGTGTACAAAACTGTATACTGGGAGGGCACCAGAGGGCCTCAGGTGAAAGGTGACAAGGCGAAGTATTAAAAGTTGATCAAATAAGCAAGAATGGTGGTGC
>NW_008360326.1:2959702-2962207 GCF_000622305.1 Nannospalax galili
GTGTGTTTGTGCACATGCTAAAGATAAAGCTTTCCTCTAATACAATATCTTGGTAATGGACAGAGCAGAGCTGGCTCGAGGGAAATTTGCAGGGAAGCTTGGCATGCCTTTCACTTACACAAGGTCAAGACTCTCAGAGTGTTGAGGGGGAGCGGGCTGAAAAATCGCATTGCCCAAACTCCTCATTGGAGAAAAGTAGAGTGCAAGGAGGTCTCCTGTTTCAGAGCTGAACCACTGTAGATTAAAGGGAGACAGATGGCTGTCACTCTTCCACTAGGGCCTGTGTTTCCTTGGTGCAGTGAGGGAGATGGGGCCAGCTAATGGGCCTGCCGGGTACAGATGGACATGGTAGGTTTGACAAGGGCCTATGACAGTCCATCTGAAAGTGTGATGCCTGGACCAGCAGGATCTCAGAAACCTGTCAGACTTGCAGATCCATCATCCCTCCCTGACACAGTGAGGATCCCGCAGCTCAGCTAGAATCCAGCTAGAGAGAGGGAATAAAAACCTAGAGTTTTGGATGGTGCATGTGGAAGGTCTAAAGCTCCATCTTGACTGAAACCACTTGAAGTCCACAAAAAAGCTCTTGAGAGAACTGTATTCTCCCCACCTTTTCACCAACTGCAGTGTTTCTTGGGTCCTCTTTCCACTGGGTACATCCCAGTCACCCCTCTGGGTTGCAGCTTTATCTCTTGCTCCCAGATAAAGAATGAATTAGGCTAGTCAGTCAGACTGGACAGTTTGGCTCCAGGGAGATTTGCTGATGGCGTCACTGCTGGAAATGGAACTGCTTACAGAGCTGAACTCCTTCTCTACCCATGGGGGCCCCCATTACTACCACCACTTCTCCAGAAAATACTGGTCCTTGGCTGGGCTCTCTCCTTTCTTTCTAAAAAAATATTTAATTTATTTAATTTTACATATTTTTAAGTTTTTTTATGTGTATGAGTGCATTGCCTACATGTGTATAAGTGCACTCGTGTCGTGCAGTGTTGGTGGAGGTCAGAACTGGAATTATGGACAATTGTTAGTTGCCACGTGGGTGCTGGGTCCTCTGCAAGAGCAATCAATGCTCTTAACTGCTGAGCCATCTCTCTAGCCCTGGGCTCTCTCCTTTCTAATTAGCCCCCAGCAACTGTATTCTCAAGAAAGATAAGGAATGACTTTGTGGGGCTTCTGTGAAGAATCACAGTGGCAAAATCCTCTGTAAAGGCCAGGCTGTGTGAGAGGTGGCTACTGGAGAGAGAGAGAGGAAGCAGATTGATAAAACCTGAGAAAAAGGCACAACAAAACAATTTGTCTTTGTACCTAAGGTGCTGTGAGTTAGCCAACATTTGCTCTAACAGTGGTTCTCTGCCTGGGTTGAGGGTTCTTACCATCTATTGGCTTGCCTTGCTTGTTATTATAATACACGGTTAGGTGATAGGCAGTCCCCCTTATTGCAGAGTGGAAATAGGCTCAGGGCACTTTTTGATTTTCCCCCCTCTCCCCCCTACCCTGCTTACATTAGTGGAAGGAGCTGGGACCTGGAGTTCTATCCTGGTAGTATGGCAGGAACCAGGGCTCATGCCCAGGAAAGTTGCCCAATTGTGTCCCTCCTAGGCTCAGCCTGTGTGGTGTGAAAGATCAGTTAAATGGTTGTCATTCAAGGCTGGATCAAAAATTGGTCAAGTCTACTGTGAAGGAAACTAAGGAGGGCCAAAAAGCAAAGAAGGGTATCCTAGCTTCATTTCTGTTGCTGTGCAATACCCTGACAAAAAGTAACTTAGGGGAGAAAGAATGGGCTTATTTCCGTTTGCAATTCCAGGTTTACAGTCTGTGACAACAGGGAAGTCAAGGGAGCAGGAACTTAACACAACTAATTACATCACATCCATAGTCAAGAGAAGAGAAAGCTAAATGCATGCTTAGTGCTCAGTTCGCTTTCTCTTTTTTTATTCAGTCTAGGACCCCAAGCCCAGAGAATGGTGCCAGGCATAGTGGGTGCATCTTCCCACCTCAATCAATGTAATAAAGATAACTCCACCCCCTAGATATGTCGACAGGGTAACCTAATCTAGATAGTCTGTCACTGAGACTCCCTTCCCGTGATTCTAGATTGTGTTAAGCTGGCAATTAAAATTAACCATCAAAAGGGATGTCATGAACTCATAAGGTGTTGAGCAGCAGCCCTGGAGTGAGAGGGGCTTGGACTGGGACAGGTGGGTTGGTGGGGTTTGTAAGAAGGTTCATCTAGACTGTGAAGGGGACAACACAGGACTTGTTTGGTCATTTCTGCTCTGTCCCTCTCCTGACTGTGACTTCTTCTTTGGGTCTGAGATGTCTCCTTCATCTGCTTCTGTATTTCAGAACTTAGGGAAGAAGAGTATTCTTTTCAAAAATTTATTTATTATTTTTATAAAGAATACTTTATAAAAGTATGAGTGCATTGCCTGTTTGTGTATAAGTGTACCAATGTCATGCAGTGTCCGTGGAGGCCAGAAGAGGGCATCAGATCCCCTGGAA
>NW_008360326.1:2963733-2991359 GCF_000622305.1 Nannospalax galili
ATGGCTCAGTGGTTAAGAGCACTGGTTGCTGTTGCAGAGGATCTGGGTTTGATTCCCACCACCCACATGGTGGCTAACAATCTTCTGTAACTCTAGTTCCAGAGGAATATGATGCCTTCTTCTGACCTCTACAGGCATTGCATGACACAGGTACACTTACATGCATCCAGACAATACAATCATACACATAAAGTAAAAATAATTTTAAGAAGAACGTATCCAGGGCTGTGAGAAGTCCGGCATGAAAAACTGGTTGTTCTTTGCTTAACCTTGCCTTACCTTTCTTTGGGATTAAGATCTTCACCAAGTTGTCCTTCTATTGAAGCAGTCTGCTTGCTCATGCATGATCCACCATGAGGGGTACTTGTTTGCTTTTTGATGAATCTTTTTCCTTTGTAACATTTATTCTACTTTCCACAAGAACAGGAATTTTGCTTAATTTAGAACAGTGGATGATATATAACTTAAACGAAAGCATCTATGTGTATGAGAGCAGGTAGTTATCTGCATCCTGCCTTTGCTCACATTCCTTTCAGGAAGGCCCTCCCTGACCTCTGCCCTCCCCATTCCATGCCCACCTCTTCCTTTAGTTTCTAACTTACTTTGCTATGGAGTGTTTTTTGGCTAGCCATCACCTGTCATCATCAGTCCTTGGACACACTCTCTTTGGACACCTGTTCCTTCTTGATCAGATCCTGCTTGCTTGGATATCTTTTCAGGGTGAATTAAGGGAAGCAGACTCCATTCAGTGAGCAACTTGAAGGCTTCACTGTGATGACTGGCCAGTCTGTGATGGGTGCTGAGGGTATGTAGATGGACAAGCAGAGGCCCTGCCCTCAGGGGCCCACTGCCCAGCTGCAGGAGGAGAGTCAGTAGAAAATTAGAGTCACTTTCTGTTCCATCCCAGGAGTTCCAATTGGTTCTTAACTGCTAAATTTTCAGGTGTTTTGAAAACTGGTTATAAAATAGCCTTTGGTCAAATTATGGTGAAACTACAACCCTTGGCTCCCTACTAACTCAAATTTGGCAAAAATTCATAAACTCTCTGTGAGAATCAGTTGGCTCTGTGGACATTACAATGAAGATATTGTCTATTCTATCTCATTTATATTTTATGACTGGTAAATTTTGAACCTTATATCATCAAAATTTATTTTATACATACTTTTTTTTTTTCTTTCTAGAGAGCTGGTTGTTAATCATTACCCACCACACTCTTGCTCCTTTCCTGTACTGGACCATTCTGGGTTCAAATGCTTTCTTTGAGGAGAACCAGGTGCTCTAAAGGCTTCCTGAGTCCTATGAGGTTGAAAAATTCATCCCAGAGTTGGTGAGCCAGGTTTCAGAAAAATAATCAGAGAATGTGGTTGGGAGATTCACAGCCACAGATCGTGCGGGTGGCCACATCACCATGCCAGCTCTTCCTGCTCCCAGCATGCCCAGTTCTCTTTCCTGCTTCCCAAGGTTTTGAAAATATTCTCAGTCTCTCTCCAAGCTTTTCCCAAGAGAGAAAGGGAGGAATGAGGGGAAGGGGTTTACAGAGCAACATGAGTGTTGGTTTGCAGAGCATTCTGAGGTAATATCTGCTATAGCTGGGCTCCTGGCCTGTCGGATACCATTCAGTTATGTTCTGACAGATACATCCAAATAGATCAGTTCATATCTGGAAAGGGCTTGCGTGGTTCCAAGTCTAGTGAAACCCGATCTGGTCTCTTGAGAGTCAGAAGCCATTTCAGAGGGAGACAGGAAGGGTAGGTCCTAGGCTAGACTGGGTGTGAGTGCTCCAAAGGGAACCCCAGAGACAGGTTCCCATGGGGCCATCCATACCTTATCTAGCCTCTCTTACCTCAAATGAACTCTGGAGCCATTGATTTTGAGGAGCTAAATGTAAGTAAGAGCATGCAGCTGTTACCGTGTTCTTAGTACCTTTTTAGACCTATAGCGCCCAGGGTCAATGTGACAGCCACAGAAGGGCTCAAGGTTTGAAGGATACACTGGGTCTTATATAGACGAGACTGAGAGACCTAATATGACTTACCTTTTTTACTGGCTGGAGGAAATGGAAGCTCACTGATTTCCTATATCCAAAAGTAGACATTGAGTAGGCATGCTGGAGGCTGGGGACATAGTAAAGTGCTTGCTTCACAAACACAAAGACAACCCAGAATTTACATAAAAGCCAGATGTGGTGGTACCTACCTGTAACAATGCTAATGTTCAGAGACAGAGGATCCCAGGGGTTCCTTGCCGGCCAGTCTGGTGGAAATGGGGAGCTTTGGGTTCAGTGAGAGACTATCTCAATAAAGCCGAGGAAGGCATTTTGATGTAAACCTCTGGCTTCCACACCTGATGCACGTGTGTGCACATACACAAAGAAAAAAATCAGAAAGCTGTGTTGGGTTTGAGGTGTTCTTGTGGAGGTCCTGTTTCCCAAGCAGACCTTTGGACACGTTCTGCCTTATTCTGATGATGCAAAGAATCATAAAATTGGTCATTGATCAGGGAAATGCTCTTTTCTCAGGAGCTTTCCTTCTGAGCTTGCCATAGTCCCACCATCTGAGTCATCTCCTTTAGCAACCCTATCCCACTGTCTCCAACACATGTGCCCCCAACATCACGAAGGCAGAGTGTGAATTCGCAGTGCATACACCTTTGTACTATGACTACAGTATATTTCCTCTCATGAAATAGAGAACGAGAGCCCAGGGTAGCTTGCTGCTATACGTGAGGTTTATTTATTTATTTATTTATTTTTGTTGTTGTTTTTTCTTCTAGATTCAGGAAACTTGTAGGTCTCATTTCTTCTCAACCTGGGACTGCCCCTGCTTTTGGTGAGGGATGACTGGGCAGGTTCTGCACATAAGGCTCAGATGAGGCATCTCAGATGAGGTGGTGGAGCCTGGATTCAGTATCTGGAGACAAGAGGTGACCAGAGTAGCCCTGGGGGGACAGAGCTAGACACCAGGTGCTTGTTATCCTCTTATCCACGTATAGAATCCAGGCCACTGCTCTCTAGCCAGGAGCCACAGGAAAACAGCTTGCTTGGTGCAGATCTTCGCCAGAGTTAGGCCAGGAGCCAGCAGGTGGTTCAGTATCTGGAGACAAGAGGTGACCAGAGTAGCCCTGGAGGGACAGAGCTAGACACCAGGTGCTTGTTATCCTCTTATCCTCGTATAGAATCCAGGCCACTGCTCTCTAGCCAGGAGCCACAGGAAAACAAACCTTTCCTGTGACTTTTGCTTGCCAGCTTGCTTGGTGCAGATCTTCGCCAGAGTTAGGCCAGGAGCCAGCAGGTGAAAGGTGCCCCTGATGGAGGCTTACTTCACTGCGCTGGCATCAGGGCTGACTCACTGGACAGGGTCTCATATCACTGCTGCCTCTCCTGACCCCCTTGGCAGTTTCCCCTTTGAACAGAGACCTGGCCAAGCTCGGCAGCTCTTACATAATGAAACATGGTTGTGCCTACTGTGTAGGCAATGGCAAAGTCCAAAAATAAATGCTATTGACTGATAATAAGGTAAAAATACAATTTGGAAGTTGGGTGGAAAATGGGATGGTCTGATGGTGGCAGTTACTATTGATGCCACCAAGGATCAAAGAAAAAGCAAAGGTCACCTGGGTCTTTTCTTCACTTAACCATATTCTTTTTCATGGAAATTCTCTTCATTTCTTTCCATAAGTGGCAATAATGATGCCTGATGGGCATATTGTCCAATGTGGTTTTTGAATCATGTTCCCGTTGAGTGCTGTGCTAAGAATCATCTGAAAATACAGGAGGGCCTCCCATCACCCCTTTACATACCAGAAGCTGAGATGTAGAGGTTTAGCAGAGTCCTGCCTTGTATGAAGAAGAGCTGTTTTGGGAATTGGGTGTTCTGATTTCAATCTAGAACTATCCTGTTATGTTACATGCCTGGGCTTCATCGAGAACCTATTGCTTAGGCTAACAATGTGTAGGTCTGAGAAATCAAACTATGACAAGGCTTCTCTAGGAATAGGCAATGTGGATGGTCAGTAAGGATGTACTTTGGAGTGAGTGGCTTGGTGGTTTTTAACATAGCAATATAGCAAGTAAACATAAAAACACTGCAGGTATGGTAGTGCATACCTTGTATCCCAGCACTTAGGAGGCAGAGGCAGGTGGATCTCTGTGAGATCAAGGCCAGCCTGGTCTACATAGCCACAGGTCAGCTGTGGCTACAGGGAGACAGTGTCTCAAAAAACCAATTAACCAACTAACTAACGAACTAACTAACTAACTAACTAACTAACCAACCAAAACAACAACAATAAATGCATACTGAGTTCAATTTTAATTTCAGAAAAACAGTGAACCCTTTTATAGTTTAAGCCCCTCTCAAATATGGCACAAAATATAGCTTATATTAAAAATTTCAAATTCAGATGGAATTGGGCATCCTGTGTTTCATCTGACACTGCTATTTTCATGATCCCTGCACTGTTGCACACAGTTATCATTTTCATTACTACTAAGGCTGTCTACAATGGAATATTAGAATTCACTGGCCAAGGAGTATGTTCTAGAAATCAAGATTGAGAGCTCATTTTCAGAGTGGATTTGAAGGTAATTCTAACTAGGGAGTCTGTGGGGCTGGTTGACCCCTTGGATCCTTCCAGTTTACTGTCCTCTACCTCATGGATGCTCTGTTTTGGTTTCATTTTGTTTTGTTTCTTGCTTTCATGGTGTATTTTTCCCCTTTGTGTTTCTGTTTAATTTCTATTGACCTCTCTTCAGGTTCACCAAGTTTTTCCTCAGCTATGTTGAATCCATGGATGAATCAGCCAGTGACTTTCAGCAGCAAGAATCAGCTTCCCAGAAATGAAAAGAAATTGTGGCTGGGAGGGGCTGGTCTGAAGACTTCCCTGTGGTAGAGGATGGGTCCTCCTCAGAGAAAAGACCCTTGGATATCGATCTGTGAGTGTACCTTAAAAGGGGCTTTGAGCAGAGGAAAACAAAGAGCTAAGTGGGTTAGGTCCTTTTTAGCCAATGAATTTCCTTTACTGTGGTTCAGATGGGAGAGAAGGGTTTATCTACCCTTATTCTGAAGGTGTAGGTGTCAAAGGAGAGTGTACCTGGAGACAGGCAAAGCTTTGACTGTCTCCAGGTAGACTCTCCTTTGACACCTACACTAGGAAATGAGAAATGTCTAAAGAGAAAGTTAGAAAACTTCTACCCTTAGGCAAGAGTCTTTTTTCCCTGACAAGAGAAGGGCTGGATGCTGGCTCCAGTCCTCTAAACACAGGTCCCTATTGTGACTATGGTACTGGATCAGATAGCCTTGCGAAGGAGAATGCATGAGGCATGTCCTAGAAGGAATTCTCTATATAGTAAAGACCACAAACATTAGGTCTTATTTATTTATTTTTATTTTTATGTGTATGAATGTTTTGCCTGCATGAATGTAAGTATACCACAAGGGTGCGATGCCTGTGGAGACCAGAAGAAGGCATCAGATTTCTTGGAACTGGAGTTACAACTCAGGGGGCTACCATGGTAAATAGTATTAAGTTCTTGATTTATAAAATTTTTGGTCAAGATATACCAAAATGTATGCTTTCGCTAGATTTTTGTATTAATTACTATATTTCCCTCTGTCATTCAGGTTTGAACTTAAATGTTTTCTTCTAAAAAGTCCAGTTTTCCCTCCATCATTTTATTGAGTCCTACTGTAAAGATAAAGATTTGGTAACTTCTTATTTCTTGCCCATTGACTATCTTCTCTTTCTGGAATGTAAGCCCCAACAGGATCTTTCATGCTTATTGCTTTGCCCAGCAAAAAATAGGTACTCATAGTGTTTATGTAATAGAGGAACGAGAAAAAGAAAGTTCTCTGGCCATCGTTTAGCTGCACTAGAACACTCATTTGACCTACAGAGAATTCTTGAATTCTTTTCATTTATTTATCTATTTTGTTCTTTGAAATATTTTACAAAAATAAAAGACAGAATGGTGCTAGGTGCAAGCTTTTGGAGCACCATGTCTATGAATCTTTTTCACAGCTCCTGCTACAACAGAGCCTTAACAGATGCTTTCCTTACTGATTGATTGATTAATGAAGGCTTAAGCCCAGGAACAAAGTGGCCCAGTGGCACATTCCTCTGTGAGCAACGCTTTCTCTCTCTACTCTAGTTGTATGAGGCAGGAGAGTGGCTGAGTTCCTGGAAACTCTGAAACAAAGAACAGGAATTCACAAAAATGATAGCTACATGGGAAAATATTCATACGATGGAGAAAGCCATAACCTTATATTTAAGCAAATCACTTATAGCAATGCATTCTGAAGTGTCTCTCACAGGAAGCAAGTGTGATTTTAGACACCCAAACAAATCATAAAATCCAGCAGTGGCCCTCAGTTCTGTTCAGTTGGAGTGCCTGGTTGAGCCATTGAGGAAACAGAGTCTTTTGTAGCTTTTAGGTCAAAAGTTTGATGGGTCCGGCTATGGGGGTCACCACAAAATTTGACCCTAGAACTTCCAAGCTAGATAGATTTGCCTTTGCCTACTGCCCCAAAGCAAGAAACAGGATGAGGGAGGGTGGTATGGGAAGTAGGACAGAGTCTCAGATAAAGAGAGGAAGAAAAAGGAAAAGGAGGAGAAACCAAGAATTGATTAATTCGTTGTTTTAATCAGCTATTTGTGCTGCCATGTTTATTTAGCTCTAATAAGGGGATAGATAGATTGCTGGGCTTTGTTGATGGGGCAAGATGGATAAGTAAGCTTCCAACCCTGTAGAGTGGTGCTGTAATAGGGAAAAAGGTAAAGATGCTGGAATTGGTTTGGAGAAGTTGAGGGGTTTGGAATGACATGTGCTGATTTTGAGATACCACATGACTCTGATTGGGAGACAACTAGTAGTCAGTGTACCAACTATGAATGAGACCTGTCGCCAGGGCCCCAGACTCACAAAACAAATTGCCTAGTGAGCTTTCTTCTATGACATTTTATTTTTCATGCATTTTTTTGATGTGTGTGTTTTCATTTGTATGTGAATATAGGTGTACATGCACATATGTGGATATGTATATGGACAACCTAGGATATCATCCTCATGAATACTGTTAACCTCCTTTGAGACAAGGTCTCTCATTGACCCAGAGCTCATGGATTAGGTTAGGTTGCCTGGATAGCTAGTGAGCCCCAGGGATCTTCCTGTCTCTGCCTCCCTAGCTCTTGGGTTATAAGTATGCATACCATGTATGTAGAGACTCAGGTCTGCTGGTGGATGGACGGAATGAGTGAAGGCAAAGGACCCAACCCTCAGGTGGAGAAGAGTAAGTTTAATTCTTTAGCAATGCTTTTTTATATTTTCAAAACTACAGTTACAAACTTGGTGTTTGTGCCAGAATACATGAAAGATTAGTTTCACAAAGAACAAAACACGTTCTATAGGTTTATATTTAATCAGTAGGCTACAAAGAGTATATTAGTTTCTTACACGATCTTTTGATTTTAACAATATCCAGGAAGGCTAGTCAGCCGGTGATTATGTTTAACATTAAACAATCATCCTATGTTTCGCAGTACCATGACTTAGACTTATGATGTTTTTCTCTGATCTATGATTAAGGCAGTGTTCCGCTGAGCCCAACATTCCTGTTTTCAAGAAATGTCTGGACCTTGTCCCTGATCATTCTTAACCTCTTCCTTGCTGTTCTCCTTCATGTGGGGTTATAAGTGCACACCACCATGGTTGGCTTTTTATTTTTATGTGGGTACTAGGGAATCAAATTCAGATTATGCTTATGAGGCAAGCATCTCCCCAGTACTGTCCTTGACATTTAAAATTCAGTGTAGCCCACAAGTTTTCCTCTTGTATTGTTTCTATTCTTTGGGCATGACACCACCCTATGCCCAAGTCCAAAGCCCATCATGAAATCACAGGGTTTTTAAGGGTTAAAGAGGAAGATGGAAGAGAAGGGTAGGGTGATCTGATGAGGACAAGACTGCTCCTCAGTGCTGGTTTTGAAGGTGGAAGAGAGCTACAAGCCAAAGCTTGAAGGTAGCTTTCAGAGGCCAGAGATGCCAAGGCAACAGAGAAGATGCCAAGAACCTAGAGAAAGCACGGCTCTTCTAGACACTGAGTCAAGCTCAGTGAGACTTGTGTCTCCCTTCTAGCCTACAGAGCTGTAAGATAAATGTGTGTTATGGTAACTTCCCACAGTGGCAACTGAAAGTTAATATGCATGCATAGGCGCGCTCTTCAGCACTCTGGTTCCAACCCAGTGCTATTTCCTTAAGGAAGCAGGCCTCTTCAGGGCCCCTGACCATAGCCAGTCCTAGTTTTATTGTTGTCTTTTTGTTTGCATGTGTGTGAATGTGTGTGTGTGTGTTAATTATGTATAAATGTGCATAAGCATGACCTTCTGCAAGTCATTTAACCTCTTTACATAGTCCCTAGCTATTTTCCTGTTGTAATAGGAATGACAATAGTACCAGACCCATGGGACTATTGTAAGGATTTAATGAATTTATGAGGCGCTTGGTGTATGTCACAGGGTGACTCAGTTTTGGCCTAGAATCTTTAAAAAATTTTTTAAATTGTATTTATTTGTCTGTTTATGTGTATTTGTGTGTATGCATATGGGCACACATGTGGAGGCCAAAGGATAACTTGCAGGAGTCAGTTTTTTCCTTCTACCCTGGGGACCTGGGGATTGAACTCAGGCCATTAGTCTTGGCAGCACGTGCCTTTACCTGATAAGTCATCTCACCAGTCCCCAACCTAGACTCTTATGATGCTCTCTTCCTGCAGGATTGCATGCTCTTTGAGGACAGGGACTAGCTGCTTCTACTTGCTACTATCTTCATCAGGGTTTGGCATACAGGATTTGAGAAAAGACTTGATATGTGCATGAAGGATAAGTGAATAAATGAATGAATGAATGATTCAGAATTGGAACTTGGGCGATGGTAGGTCCGAAAATATGGGTTAGAAATGAATCTTTCCAAATTAGTTACTCTAAAGCACAGTTGACATCT
The DNA here is from genome assembly GCF_000622305.1 of Nannospalax galili. Classification (NCBI taxonomy): domain Eukaryota; kingdom Metazoa; phylum Chordata; class Mammalia; order Rodentia; family Spalacidae; genus Nannospalax; species Nannospalax galili. The sequence continues at coordinate 2,972,734 of NW_008360326.1, forward strand.
TAGGCTGGATAAGTCTTTGCTCTGGGTACTGTCCTAGGCCTTGGATGTTCAGTAGTATCCCTGGCCTCTACCCACTTGATGCAAATAGCTCCCCACCACCATACAACTTGTGATAAGTTGTTCCCAGACATAGTCACATGTCCCAAGAAGGGTGCCCTTGCTCCTGAGGTACGGTCAAACAACAACTGTAAACACTCTGGGCAGGGAAGTGCAATCTGTCTCCATGTCTTCCTGAGAGCTTCAAGGGGTGCCTGCTGGCCAGAGTCCCCTCTCTACCCTTATCTACAAAAGCTGAGCTGCTCAAGGCTTCTGAATGTAAGAGTGTGATTTGAGGTAAGATTGCCCTTCTCACGATGTACTCATTTCACAAAACAGGGAGGGTTTATCTCAATGAAAATAATTCTTGAACTTTTTAGAAGACAGATTTTCACTTTAATCTAAATGCCAGAAAGATGAGAATAAATGGGATAAAATTTTGGATAAATAGTTGACCTTCACTTTTGACTTTCTTCCTTCATTATAAGCATGAAAATAAAAGCAGCCCATTTTTTCTGGCTTTGCTTTACTCATATAACGTAGGTCTTCAAATACTATTCATTTTAAGAAAAGGGCTACTTCAGTAAATCCAGATAAACATATTAGCTTCCTATATGGAGTATAAGACTGGTGGCTGAGGAGGTGGTTAGAATCTCTCCACGGAGCTGTGTGAAAGGTTGGAGTGTTATCTCAATGGATGCAACTTTATAGGTGTAGATGCAGATAGAGGAAATAAACTCCCAGCATCATCCTTCAGCCTCTGGGTTCCTTGGGTACAGCTGGGCATTCAGTACAGCAAGATAAGGCTGAATCTTTGAGGACCGTGAGTCTACCTTCATCCCACACCACTCCTTAGGCTGAAACTACCAGTCCTGATTCAGTGAAAAAGAGACCTGAAAAAAAGAGTTTAGGTGGGAGGCAAAATAATCCTGACCTCTACTTAAAAAAGGGTCTTGAGGGAATGAAGCAGAGCCAAGTCAAGGCTGCTTCAGAGAAGCTCAGGAAAAACCTGATTCTCTACTTTCTGAGGTAGCTGGAAGGACAGGGAAGTAAACTGAAGTTCCCCAGGCAGTGTGGAAGAAAATCTAGAAACAGGCCCGGATCTACACTTTAACTGGAGCCAGGTAATACCACAGGTCTGGGCTCCCAAGAGAAGCTTAGTGACAAACCTCTTAAGGGACTATTCTCATGGACTGCATTCCTTAGTATGCAAAAGAAGCAGAGGGAAGTTAGTATGAGGAACTAATCTCATCTTCCAAATACATGTTTGTGTTTTTATACATTTTTCATCAGACAAACCTTATCTAGGCTTGTTAATGCAGTTTCTTGGTCTTTGAAAACTGGTGTGTTGTTGGGTGGTAGTGGATAAGCCATAAGATCTGAGATCACAAGAACTGTTTAGAGAGATAAGGATCCTGGTAGGAGAGTGAATGTGGTCTTAGAAGGTGTGACTAGGCGTATAGATATCCATGAAGGTCACTGTATGCTTTGACAAATTGAAATGTGGCTGGGTGATTGACTGAGTCAAACCAAACATAGAAATACAACAGATCCATTTTACAGATGGGAAGGAGACCAAGAAGAGAGTGACTTACCCAAGGCAGAGTATCAGAATCAATCCCAGAGATGTCAGGAATCAGTTGATTACTGTGGCCTTTGCCAGCTGCACTCTGGCCTCATTGGTATTTAATGTATTAAAGTTCTCTGAATAAACTATAAGATAGACAGGGAAGAACTCTGAATAACTTTAGTGTGTTTTTTTTTTTTTCTTCCTTTTTTTGAGTCAGGATCTCAAGTAACTTAGACTGGTTTTGAATTCACTATGTAACCAAGGACCTTGAACTCCTGATCCTCTTGCCTCTACCATCCAAGTGCTGGGATTTGAGGTGTATACCACCATATGCAGTTAATAACTTTGTTTTTAGTGTTATGGAATAGTAATCTATTAATAGAAGTTGTCAAGAAATTATAGGATTTTTAAAACAGTAGCATACAACAGTATTTTGTTATATAGTTAGTGTTTTTCTTTTTGGAAAAGGAAACTATTTCCTGGAAAAAATCATTATGAATTACTTGTATTAAGTTCTCCAACACCTATGACATTATTTTATTAAGATCTAATACTTAGATAGGCTTCTGAGAAGGGGACTTAAATCCATTTATATGGGGTCGACATTAGGGTATTGACTGTCAAATACATACACACACACATACACACATACACACATACACACACACACACACACATATATTTGACACAGGGCTTCCCTATTGCCCCAGTTGGCCTGGAACTTGCTATGTAGACCAGGCTGGCCTCCATCTCACAGAGGTTCCATCTTCTGTGTCCTGAGTGCTGGGATTAAAGGCTTTTACCACCACATCAGTCTTCTCACAACAAAACTTGTAACAGTACTCCACTGTATGCTCTCTTGGTTGGGTCTCATGTGGCATATATTATTTGCCTCTGAACCACACTTTGAGGGAGACACTTGCTGACAATTAAAAGACTGGATAGAGACAAGACAAGAGAGACTGAAGGGCTATCATGAGAATGATAGAAAACCCTGAGTTGGTAGACCACACTTTTTTCCTCAAAGTCTAAATATTTATTTGTAGTTATTTATTTCTTATTTTAATGACAGTGTCAGATGTCAAAATTCTGTTGTTAATATTGAGACATGTTCTTTGGATTTTGAAATGAAGAAATCACAAGAAAGTTTAGAACTTGAATAGAAAGAAGATGGAGGGTCTAGAGTGGGCAGAAGCCAGTTGCAGTAATATTGAGGAATGTATCAGAAGTGTGGAAATAGTTCAAGCAACCTCCCTTTCCTCCCTAAATCTGTAACTTTATAACTTTTTCTCATAATAACTTATTTTCCCTTGAAACCCACTTGTATTTGCTTTGCCAACGGAAGGGCAAGGCCTCTAGGCCTGTGTTGCTTCCTTTCCCTTTCCATTGGTTTATCTGGACTTCCTGTCTGTTTGTGATGGCTTCAGGTTACTACTTGACAATCAAGTTTTGCTCCCAAAATACTCCCCCATGAATTAAACATGCTGGATATGATTTGGCTCTCTGCCACATCTCCTTCAGAGGTCCCATCACATCATTCCTTTCGATAACCATATAAATGGAAAACAAGCAACTAAGAAGACTGCTCCCTAAGTATATATTGAGAAATATTCCTTGTAGTGGCATCATAAGTTTTAATATGGATTGAATGAGTCATAAAAGTGAGATCTTGATCCTTTATCTTCATAAATTTCAATTTTTGCTTAAGTTTGTTTGATTTATGATCCCAAATAGAGTAATGTTTTCTTGTATTCTAGCTTCCTGTCTATTTTGTCCTGCTATACCTGAGTCTCTGTGATTTATAAAGGGCAGATATTTAATGACTCACAGTTGTGGAGGCTCACATTTAGAGAGGGTGTGTTATGTTGGCTGACATACAATGGTAAAAGGTATCTATTGGTTCTATAGCTCAGCTATTGTAAACAGTGCTGCACCAAACACCAATGTGCAAGTATCTCTGTGATGTGTTCACTTGGAGTCTAGGTAAATACCTAGGAGTGGTAGAATTGCATCATATATGGAAGATCTAGTGCTAGTAGACTTCCCTAGTGGCTGAATTGTTTTATATCGCCACCAGCAGTATAGAAGGGTTCTTTCCATCCACATCCTCACCAGCATTTGCAGTTAGAATGGATAAGGAAAATGTGGTATATATACACAATGGAATGTTGTTAGCAGGTAAATGGACACAACTGGAGACCATCATATTAGTTGAATTAAACCAGGCTCAGAAAGATAGATTGTATATACTCCATCATTTGTGGTTCCTAGTTTTTATGAAGCTATATAAACCGTGTGTGTGTGTGTGTGTGTGTGTGTGTGTGTATGCTTCATAAAAGTAGAAATAAAATTGTCTAGGGGCACAAAGGAGAACCAAGGGAGGCAGAAGGAGCAAGACAGTGGAAGCTGTGTTATATGAGGTGGAAAGTGTTCAACATACAACGTATACATACACAAAAGCTTGAAAAGTACAAAGAAATAAAAGGTACATGTGGCTTAAGAACAGAAAGGCGAAGAGGAGGAGAGTGAGAGAACAGGGGACAAATCTATTCCTAACACAGAGGACTCCTTAATGGAGTCAGTCCATTCACAAGGGTGGAGCCCTCATCACCTAAAAATGTCTTTAAGGTTCTACATCCCAATTCAGACACCAGAGCAATTAAATTTCAGTGTCAGTTTTATGGGGAGCAAACATTCCCAACAGCAGCTTCTTCCTCCATAAAGCAGCTCCTATCCTTTCCTTCCTTTCTCTCCCTGACTTTTTCCTCACAATATCATGCACTCTTATTTCTGTCTTACCCTACAAGCTTTTAAAGAAGTACATCAAGCAATATCTGTTTTTTGTTTTGTTTTGTTTTTTGAGACAGGGTCTTGCTATAGCCCCAGTTGGCCTGGAACTAGCTGTGTAGACCAGGCTGGCCTCGAACTCTTAGAGATCTGCCTGCCTCTGCCCCCTGAGTGCTAGGATTAAAGGTGCTATCATGCCTGGCTGCACTAGCAGTATCTGAATGCATTGCCATTGTATGGGGAGGGAGTGGGATCTCTTAACAGTTTTTTGTTCCTTCTGTAGATAGAACTACAGTTGTGGTCTGGGGGATTCAAATTTATATAATTTCCTTCTTTCTGAGGAACTTTCAACTTTTATTTTAAGACAAGTAAACTGTTGAAAGATGCTCTCTTTTTTTCTAAGAAAGTGTCATCTTTATTTCTCCTTACTTTAAAGGATGATTGTACTAGATATGGAATTCTAAGTTGTTGAGAATTTCGTACATTTTGGTCATATACAGATACCCTCCATTATTTCCTCTTAGCTCTACCCCCCATCCTTACTCCCATCACTTCATGTTCTTTATTATTTTAAGGCCTATTGAGTCTAATTTGTGTTCCCCAAATTCTTTGGTTTATTCCCTAGAGCCTGGTCAACCTACCTAGCATCACACCTTAAAGAAAACCGACTCTCCTTCTCCTAGCACCTATCAATTGCCAATAATTTCTCAGCTAGGGCTGGGACTTCTTTTATACCTCATTTATGCTGGGGTTTTGTCTGACTTGATCTTGCATAGGTTTTGTACATGCTCTTGTGCATGATCTCACAAATGCTGTGTGTTCATATGTATAATTGCCCTGTTTTATAATTGTCCCACTATTATTGGGAATTCTGCATCTTTTTCATTCAATTTTAGCAGAATCTGTTGGCATTTGCTTAAGACCACTAATTATTTCTTCAGCAGTGTCTGGCCTGCTAAGCCTATCAAAGGCATTATTCATTTCTGTTGCTGTGGTTTTGGTTTTTAGCATTCTTTAGCTCCTTCCTTCCAGTCTCCATTTCTCTCTTTACATTGCCCAGCTCTTGCATGTTGTCTGCCTTTCCCATTGCATCCATTGACATGTTGATCATGACTCTCTTACATTCCTCATCCGATAATAAAAACATAATCAGTCATATCAGATAAGGTTGCATTGTCTCTCCAGACTCTAATTTCTGCCTTTTTAAATGCCTTGTAATTTTTGTTGAAAGCTTTCCAAGAGATATTTGGAAGAAGATACCTGAGGTAGCTAGGTCTTTTGGCTAAGAGTTAGGTTATATTTATTTTCTGTAGCTCTGATCAAGTCTAAAATTTCCTCTAGCATTCTTATATATGTCCCTTTGGTCTTAAGAATTTCTTAGAGACTCCTTATATGGAGCCTGAAACTTACATTTCTTTTAGCTGCAATCTTCTGGTATATAAGAGCTCTGTAAATGTGGTCATGAAGTGTCAAGAGAGAAGACAGACCTTCTGGTCTTCTGATTGGGTTGTGGTCTTTCAGAGTTGAACACTTCCTGTGACTGGCACTTTGGTAAAGCCCAGGTTGGCCAGGCTCCAGCAGAATAGTTTCTCTTGTGAGTAAGGCTTGTTAAAGAGAGCAGAGAGTTGAGCGCATTTCAGATTGGTCATAGGATTAGTCACTTTTCTGTTGCTCTGATAGGAACATCATGACCAAGGGAAATTATAAAAGGAAGAGTTTATTTAGCTTACAGTTCCAAAGGGGCAAGAGTCCATCATGGGGTGGGGCACAGCAGCAGAGTGGCTGGAGTAGGAGCAGAAGCTAAGCTCTCACATCTTCAAGCAGGCACAAGAAGCAGAGAGTGACTGGAGATTCATCATGGCTTAAGAACTCTCTAAGCCCACCCTGCAGTGATGCGCTTCCTCCACCTTCTAAGACCTCCCAAAACCATGCCACCAACCAGGGACAAAAATGTCTGAATACTTGGCGCGCCTATGGGGGACATTCTCATTCAAAGCACCACAGTTACCTTTTCCATTTTGTTCTCTCCCAGAAGGGAGTTTTGTCCCATCTTTATAATAAGAACCTAGAGATGAGGTAAAATTCGGGAAAAGGTGGGGTACTTACCAGGACTGTACCCCCTCAGAGGTTTTGCCTCTCAAGGAAGTCTACACCTCTTCAGTAATCACCAACTACATCCTTACTGATACGTAACTTAGCTGTGGGTATATGTATTCCATAAGTGAGATTCTGTGTCCACCTGTCTTTTAATTGCTTAGCCCTGGGACCCCAGTTCTCTTGGGGGATTCCAGTTGTTGATGTTTAGTTTGTCCTTTTTTCTTGGAATGAGGGAAACAGTTTTATACATCTGCAAATTAGAAGCCTACAGTATATCTTCTATTTTTAAACTTAAAAAAAATTTTCTAGATGTTTGAAGGTTTTCTTCTAACACCTTAGTAAACTATCTTGCACATTTTCCTGGGCTGAACACATCACAGTTTATAGATCAATGTTTCAGGCCAGGAATTCTCAACTTGACTGGGAACTCATAAGAGTCAAAGTCAAAAGTAGAAACAGACACAACAAAAGATTCCCAGGTCCCACCCTACACCAGTTAAATCAGGATCTCAGGGAAAGTGTTCTTACCTTGCAGCATCTTCCCAAGTAATTCTTATATGCAAGCAGAGTTTGGAACCTCTCATCTTCCAGATCTAGATGCAGGAATATTCCCTTCTTGCCAACAACAGGGGCAAACTAGTATTTCAGCATTGGGTTAGCCACAGGAAACAGAAGACAGACTAGATCCATAACTCCTGATCCTTAATTCTGTCCATTGTGACTATATATCTCCTGAAGCCACAACTCAGGGGAAGCAGTGCTTATGTAGAATTGTAAGATGCCCCCCCCCACCTGCCTCACGTTCACATCCTATAGCATACCTTCACCTTGAGTATGGGTCAGACCACAGAGCTACTTTTAGACAATAGACTATGGCAGGCACACTACAATCAGAAATCAGCTGATTCTGAGTTGATCAGAAGGAAATTGACCTATCTGGGCCCCAGTGAGGGTAAGAGATGCTCTGACTGGTTTGGTGATATTCTTTAGTTAAACCTGCAGAAAAGATCAACAGTCAGGCAAACAACTTACTTGTAACTCCAGAGACTCTGAACAGAGGCCCTAGCTAATTTGCACCCTGACTTCTAACCTGCAGAAACTGTGAGATAATGAATGCTCTATTTGAAGTTTAGCCTAGTCTGTGGATATAATTGGTCATATAGCAATAGCAAACCAATATAGACAGTTTGGTGTAATAGAAAACCAGGTCTGTAGTTAGAAACATACAGGCTCATTTCCTAGCTTGGCTAGTAGCTGTACCACTTGTGATGAATTATTTAGTATCACTGAACTTCAGTTTTTTCATAAATAGAACAAAAAAAAAAATTCTTGCCTTGCTTTAATGGAAAGGGGATTGTGAAGAGTACAGATGTTTGTACATGTCCAATGCTGGACATTCTCAAGAGCTAAGAGTTGCTATTCTTTGGATTCCTAGGATGATGTAACTATTGAGGAGCAAAATGAGAAAGACCAGCCATGTTCTAAAGGTACTTTTAACTTCCCAAAGAGAAGACATGGCTCCTCTCAACCCCATTAGAAGAGAGATAGTCTCATACAGAGAAAGCACTCCTGGGTTTATATTGAAGTCCAACTTGTTTCTAGATTTCAGCAGGCTTATGAAGGGGAGGACTTTCTAATGTCCAATTTGAATTTCTTTTGCTTGTAGTGGAAACTCTTCATTTCATGCTAATTTTCAGATTCACAACTGACAGAGATTTGAAGTCTTAGATATTAGAATAGGTGCAAAGCAATCTATAGCACACAAGTCATCTCCCATAACTCCCTTCCATTTGTTCCTCACCACATGCTGTGAAACAGGCCCTATTTTCTTAACTTCATAAGCAAAGGAACTTTGCTCAGAGAGTGTAGGTAGTGTATCCAAGTTTCAAAGCCACAGAGGGGCAGAAATGAGAATTGATTTAAGGCCCATGTCGCCAGTCTGCTAAGCTTTCTCTGTACACACTGCCTGGCTTTCTGATTTATGGATTAATTTCCTTCTTTTTCTCCACAAGATAATCAGCTCACTTGGTTCTGTGCCCCTGAGGGGCTAAATTCTTAGGTCTGTTAAACCAGAGAGCTAGTCAAAATTATAACTGGCTCATAAAACTAGTCACCTGGTCATCATGTTGCCCAGGCCATGTCTGTGGATTATGGGCACATGTGATCCACCTATATGAAGCTTTCCCATCCCTTAATCATGCAGGCTTGTTACTGAACACTCACACCACTCCTGGGATTTTTCTGTTTGTGTGTGTGTGTATGTGTGTGTGTGTGTGTGTGTGTGTGTGTGTGTGTGTGTGGTATATGCAGACTTGTTTTTCTTAGGATAAAGTTTCGCCTTCTGAATAAGAAACATACTAATGCAATTAGTAAATACTAATTTACTATTAACAAAATTAAGAACTTCAATTGAAAAATAGAGTGTGGGTCTGAGGGCACCTGAAAATGCACAGAGGACTAAATAATGAGTAAATAAGCTTAGTGAAATACGACATGGTGACTTTATTTAGTGCTCTGTCTTGCTACCTCCCATTTCTTTCCCTTGTTTACTGGAACTTTTGAAGATTTCTCTCCCCTGCTGTTTTTATGACGGTCTTGACAATCATGTTGCTTTGCTGCCTGTAATGAGCAAGTTAAGGCGAGTTTTATGCATCTGCTCTCCACACAAATGGCCAATGTAATTTTACAACTGGGATGCCAATTCAGCCTCTGGAAAGTGTTTGAATGCTTCAGCTAACTTGCACTGAACTGTCTTGGAAGAGCTGAGCCCACCTCTGTCAAGCCTCTTTCTCAACACATGGCATTAGAACTGTAAAGTCTTACTTTCTACCCGTATATCCATTAGCTTCTTTCCACTTGGAGATCACTGTTGAGAGGATAGGGGTGCAGAAATAAGACTTTGATGTCTTCCTCTCTTCTGTGCCATCATTGCAACTTTCCTCCAAGAATTTTGCCATTTATACATATATATATAGTAATTATATAAAGTTTATCTATAAAGTTATAAAGTCTGCTTATGTTTGATGGAGGAACTCACCTTTGTGAGTAATGTATTTCATCTCACAAATAAGGAAAATACAAATAACAAAAATATTCAAGTACATCTACTCAAATGCTGTGTAAAAGGCAACTGGAAAGTTAGAACCCCTGTGTCCTGGCTGGTTGAAAAGGGATTTCAGTATTTGTCAACATATTGTGATTTCTGTACTATTGTAAAAGGTCTTGGAGCTGGGAGTGTAGTTCAGTTGGTAGAATGCTTTTTAGCATTCACTAAACCCTGGTTTAATCTCCAGCACCACATAAAACCTGCCCTGGTGACACATGCTGGAGAATTAGAAGTTCAAGGTCACCTTGGCATATGTAAATGAGGTCAAAGTTAGTCTGGAACACATGAGACTCTGTTTCAAAACAAAACAAAACAAAACAAAATGACCCTGTCCCCAAATAAACACCAGACTTACAGTCTTCCACACTTTATTTGAAGTGAGTTTTTATTAGAATGTACCACACTAGAAATTTTAGTGTTGTTACTTGGCAAAAATAAAGGCTAAGAGAATACATCCTTGGTTGACCTTAGGAAGTTCATATATTTTACTGGTAAAGAGAAGGCCATACAAAGCAAAGTGCTGGACCGTGTGAGTCAGGCTCTGCCAGTTGACTGGCATGGGGTAGATCCTTGGAGCATCTTTAGGTGTCAGGTTGCTCTTGTAGGGAATGAGGGTTGGCATCCTGGTCCCTCTGAATCCACAACTCCAAGATCTAGGATGGTTTTTTTTGTTGTTGTTTTGTTTTGTTTTGTTTTTGGAGAAATGGATTCCACAGCACCTGTTTGTTTGTTTCCTGTGATTCACTGATCAAGGAGAGAATAGCATTAGCTACTAGGAGCTGGTCTGGCTAAAAGAAGGAGGTCAGTTTGTGCTCAGTCACTTTCCTTTCACCTGCTGCCTAGTTGCTCTCATGCCTCAGGTCCTGGGCTGCTTCCTCTGTCTAGCCTTGGGACTGGCCTTCATATCTATACCCTGTTGGCCCAGGGCCGCTAGAACAGCTGCTACCCAGGCAGCTCTGTTCATGCTCTAAGCTGACACATGACAACTTCTATTAGGCTGAGGTTCTCTGTGGGAAGCCAGTGGGCCCTACCAGCCATCTCCCTTCTGTTTTCCCATCTGCTGGCTCCCAGGGAGGTGATGGCAGAGCATAGGTTAAAAAGCATACCCAGAGGATGTGATGGAGGCCTGGAGCACTAACATTCTCTGTCCTTGTCAGATGCTGCCTGGCAGGAGTGACACCTGTCCCTAGCAGAGGACCAGGTGAAATCAGGCTAGGCTGGCCCATGCTGCCAACAGGAGTCTCCATGTGGAAGGCACATTGTGGCTTGGGTTAAACATGACCAGGTGTTTTTCAGAGGCCCTGCCAGAGGATTCTTGGCATGTTCTTTGCACTTGTTTGAATGTTGTGGCTTTTAATATTTTCTCTGATTCTTTGGGGTGTGTGTGTGTGTGTGTGTGTGTGTGTGTGTGTGTTGCACATCCCTAAGATGTTCTTATACACCAAGCTGAAGGAGCAATCACACGTGGTGGGGAGGAGCTGGACAGACTGGATAAGGGCGGGGTTTGGGCCAGTAGGGGCCAGGCCATGTGTTCTGCTGGTTAGTGCAATGGGCTGGCAAGGTGGGAGGCTGCTGTGCTGGGGCCCCCTCTCCCAGCCAGGGGTCCCACAGATTCCCAGATGCTACAGCTTGGAGGGAGGGGCCCGAGAGGTGATGTGGCTCAACTTCTTCATTTTCTGGAGATGAAAATCAGGCTCAAAAGGAGGCAGTGGCCTGTGAAAGGTATATCTTCTTGGTAGGAGGGATAGGACTAACAGAAACTAGGCTCTGTGTGTGTGTGTGTGTGTGTGTGTGTGTGTGTGTTTGAGTGTGTATGCAGGTCTTTATACATTGGTGGGTCATGTATGCTGGAGTGGTCACAGGTGCTGGTCTCTAGAAGTTTCTTCTGACTAGAGGAACAAATCTGCCTAGAGGAACAAATCAGCCCAGGCTTTTCATCCATATCAGTGTCACATGGTACTTCCTTCCCCACCAAGAAGGAACTGAGATCTCTCGTGATTAAGGTGACCATGAACTGTGGGTGTAGCTCAGTGGTAGAGGATTTGCGTAACTTGTGCAAGGTCCTGGGTTTGATCTCCAGCACCGAAGAGAAAAGACTGTATTTTCTACTCTTTTGCTTCTCCTCGTGTGCTCTGATCCCTAACCATTGCAGAAGTGTACCAGTGTAGACATAAATCTCTTAGTCTTGTTACTCAGAATTTTCTCATCTTTCTAGAATGCTTCTTTTGGGGGAGGATGCTGGCGGGTCTGAACCAGGGTACTGCTACCACTAGGCTACATCGCCAGCTCTCTTGAAGGCCTCTCTTTGAAACTTCTGTTCTCCTGTGTGACCAAGTTACCACTAAGATTGCCAGCTCACAGTTTCACAGAAGGTTATGATGAGGTACTGGGAAGGTTCATGAACAGGTGCTCAAAGTAGTTCAACCAGGACCGCCTGCAGCCTATTAATGGACCTCAAAAGCAGTTCTCTGGAATTCATTTTCCTCATCCATGAAAAGAGGCAACCATGTAATGATTCCTAAGGGCCTTGATAACCATGAACATCTGCTTTCACAAATTAATTTCAGTGGGTATCCTGCTCCTTGCCCTATTTGCTGCTTCTTCATTAGCTTCTGTGGAGATGTGATTAGGGGCACATCTGGACAATACCTTAGTGATTGGACAGGACAGATGTTCCATTGGAGAAATACTGGCTAGAGCCAAGGCTGAAGATGCATTCCTCTTCCCTTTCCCCTGGCTACCATGCTGTAGTCTCAGCAATGGATTTAAGGAATTCTCAAGGACATACAGGGATGGACTCTAATGTCCCAGGTTGGGGGACTCTGCTCTTTGTCCTTTGTGTTACACTACCTGGTAAGCAAATCTGGGGGTCCAGAAAGGCAGACTGTGGACTGTGATGGAGGACTGATGGCTTCTAGTACAAAGCTGATCTCTAGTGGTACTGCCTCAGATGGAAGGGTCCCCATCTCTTAGTTCCCAGACCAATTTGATGCCTGATCTTGGGAAAGCACAGTCACCTTAGAGAAAGTTTTCTCTTAAAGATATCTCACATCTAAATGACAGTTTCACCCTCCCCAAAAGGAGACGCTATCGCTAGCTGAATTTATTGAGAGCTGTGGAATATCATAAGGCCTCATTGAGTGACAGTTTAGAGAGCTGGCTGCCTAAGTCCAAGTCCTAGCTCAGCTTCTTGAGTTGTGTAACTTTATGTAAAATTGTTCATCTCCTTCATGAGGCTATTTTGAAGATTGAAAGAGAGAATTCCTAGTATAGTCAAAATGCAGTGCTACAGCAGTGGATACATTATAATCATAATGCACTTTGGATACCTAGATCCCTTTCACCCATTGCAGAGGACCTGTGGTTTAACAGATAAGGCATGAAATCATTCTGTGCCCTTGAGCAGAAGAGAATTAGGCATCAGGTCAATGTAGCAGGAAGACAGAGGATTTCATAGTTCGGAGATCCTGGTCTCATCAGTGAGTCACTCACTAATGGATGTTGGGAGGACCGCTTCGAAACAGGAGTTTGTGTCTCAGCTTCAAGTGTTTGGCTTTGGTGTTTCTTGGGTTCTCTCAATGCCAAGAGAGAATTGGGAGGTTGTGAGGGACTGTGAAGTTCTTGTTATTCTGATATGTTATGACAATGAGTAAAATTCATAGGTCACTTATGAGCCCTGCTGCCCATTCTCACATAGCTGGGCCTCTTGAGCTAGACCAAATGATCGAGAAAGAAACCAGCAGGAGCCAAGGTGCCTTCTTAAAAACTGAGGAGCTCCTAGAGACTGACCAGGTGAGAAAAGGAAGATGAGCTGATGGTCTCCCAGCCATAGGACCAACCTCAAGTAGCCTGTCTACATTATTCTGTAGGACTGTAGGACATGATCTCAGGAAAAGAGGACTAGGGTTAGGATTGACTCTCTGAATGAGGTCCTGAGTCTCAGCAACTTTTGTGCCTAAAGGTTCTGCTGATGATACTTAGTCATAATGAGGTCCTAAAGAGTGAGAAGCTTTATTCCACAGAAGGCGCTGAGAGGATGACTGTCCATAGGTTAGGTAAAGGAAGCGACTTTGGGTGGCCTTTGTTGATTCAACCTTCATAGAATTCTGACAATATTTTCTTTGATTGTCCAAAGAAAAGATTTGCTTGCCCCAAACTGTAAAGCAAGGCTTAAGAGTAGTTCTCAGCTTAATGTAAGACAGATGTGAGTTTGATCTTGACTCTCGCTTAAACTAGCTGAACATGACCATAACAAAGGTCTGCTTGGAAGAGACATGAGGTCATATGTCAGGCTTAGTAACATCAAATTCAACTTCAGGTACCTTTCTCCTTCTTTTTGTCTTTGTCTCTCTCTCTCTGTCTCTCCCTCTCCTGATCCCTTTCTTTTAATTTCCATGTCATTTTCTATTTCTTCTTGGTCAAAAAAGGGCCATCAAACCAGACAATGAGCCATGTAGTAAAACAGCAGCCAGATATCACCTCCTCATGTCTGAATTCATCACTAATGACCTGGCTTGCTAATGGAAAGTCACCTGTTGCTCAGGTGCCTGGGGGCAGGGCTTCATGTTCAAATTGCATGAAAGTTATTAGAGAGATAAGGCTGAAAACTGCTGTCTGGTACCAGTGAGCCCAGGCACAGATAAGAAGGGACAAGGCTTCAGGGAGACGGATGGAAAGTTAGACTCTAGGAAGTCAAAGGTGAAATCCTTCATAAGCATATGAAGAAGAAGCAACATTTTCCTCAGGAATGCTGTTGTAACAGGGGCTCCTGGGTAGGGACTTTCTGGGGAGGCTTTCTAGAAGGAAAGAGGAGAGGTTGACTCTCCAAGGGTTTAGATACTTGAGTTTGTCATTTGCTCTCCAATGGCTTCAGTCATGGTGAGAAATCATTTTACTCCATCAGCTTTGGAGGCAGAATAGAAATCCCAGAGTCACAAGAGGACTTGCTCTGGGTCTCACTGACCAGAAAGTGAGCGGCTAGAAGACACCCCTTCCAGCTGAGTGGAATGTATTTGATGTGTGTATGTGTGTGTACAACTTTGTGTGTGTGTGTGTGTGTGTGTGTGTGTGTGTGTGTGTGTGAGGGTGCACATGTGGAGGCTGGAAGATAACCTTAGGTGTTGTCAGGTGCTGCTCACCTTCATTTTGGCCAGGAAGCCCCAGGGATCTGCCTGTGTCTCCCTCCCTGGCAAAGGCATTACAGAATATGCCATGACACAGTCTTTTATTTTTATGTGGGATCTGGCAACTGAGCTCAGGTCCTTGCTGGCTAAGGTATCTCCCTAACCCATTAATGGAATGCAGAAGGCAGTTTCCAAGATGGCTGCTCAATAGTACCTGCCTCCTGATAGTCACATCCTTCTATTGCCCCCTCTCACTTTGAGAACGGGCTGGACTTACCAACTTACTGGACTTGCTTCTAGAGAACAGAATGCAGAAGAAACAGCTAGATGTCAGTTCAGGATTAGTTGCCAAAATACTAAGTCTTCCACCTTGGATGCCTTCTCTTTTTTTGTATTATTTTTATTTATTATTTTCATTTTATGTTTATGAGTGTATTGCCTGCATGTATGTGAGTGTATCATTGTCAAGCAATGCTGCGGAGCTCAGAAGAGGGCTTCGGATTCCCCTGGAACTGGAGTTAAGGACGCTTCTTAGCTGCCATGTGGGTGCTGGGAATCGAACCCGGGTCCTCTGCAAAAGCTGTCAGTGCTTTTAACCGCTGAGCCACCTCTCCAGCCAGATGACTTCTCTTACCCCAGGCATTTCATAAAGATGTGTTGATGGATATAAGGCTTGTTTCATCCATTAACTGGAATTTTGGACTTTGGTATGGGAGGAAAAGTGATGCAAGACTGGATTCTCATCCCTGTGTGGAGATGACTAGATGTAGGTCCTTTGTAAGAGCTTTCTGTGTCCACCATGCATACCAGCATTCGCTCCAACACAGACAACTTTAGTTTCCCCACTCTCACTTCAAGTGCCAGAAATTAACACAGTACCTACAGTGCTGCATTCGTATTTGGGGCCTTCACTCTTTGCTCAGGAGCCAGAACAATTGAAGCAGCCGGTCTCTGTCCTGACCGAATGAGAGAGAAAGGCGATGGGGCTAGGTTCACCAGCCGGGAAAGCCCATGGTTTCTCTTTGGGCTTTGTCTTCACACAGAGCGACAAAGCATCAGCATCTGTGTGCTGCCCCAGAGGGCACTTGAGGCATCTGACCTTTTCCACTCGGGGAGTCTGTGGTCTTAAGAGAATAGCGTAATGGCCCTCTGTTCTTAGTGGACTCTGCTGAACTAAGTTGGGCTAACAGGAGCATCATAAAAGCCCTGGGGTGAACAAGGGTTCTTTGAAGGTCATCTTGCCCATTCTTCTGCATCTGGGAAGGGCAGCTAATTAGCGATTTGACAGGCCAGATATACTTTGAGAAGGTGAATCTTTCATTTAGGATGTGCAAAAAAGTTCTGCAGTATCCTCAGTTAATAATGCAGTGCTGTTTTTCCTGATGGTCAGTTCTTTCTGCCTATGTTTTCCTTCAATAGTCTCCTGTTTTTCCTTTGTCTATTTGAGACCACGCCTATCCTGCAGAGTAAGACTCAGTCGTTAATTGCTTCTGTTCCCTGCCACACTCATAATCCTTCCCCCTTCACTTCATTTAGAAGACCTTCATTAAGAAAAGAATCCAAACCTGGGAAATGGCTCAGTGAGTAAAGCAATTGCTGTGCAAGGATGCGTTTCAGGTCCCCAGAATCCATGTGAAGTTATACATGGCAGTGCAAATCTGCAATCCCAGCTTTCCTGCTATCAGATGGGAGGCAGTTACAGGAGCATCTTTGGCAATTTATGGGCCAGATAATCTGGCTTACACAGAGATGAACAAGACACCTTGTTTCAAGCAAGGCAGAGGGCAAGAACCAACAGCCAAGGTTGCTCTGACCTCCACATGTGTGCTATGGCATGTGTACACTGCACTCACACATACACTCACATACACACATAAATATGCAACACACAGAGAAACATACAAAGAAAAGAAAGGAACCACTTTCTTGAAGCCAGGCAAGGCATGAAGGGTGAAAGGTAACAACAAATTTGGAGTTAGGAGGTGCAGGAACTTTGGTGCTGCAAGTGTCCTTTGGCTTTCGGCATACTTCTGTGCCACCTGAGGCATGGCACCATGAATAAATAAGCCCCAAGAGCACAGCAGTCCAGAGAGTTCACTGATCAAGGCAAACTGAAGCCCAGCATCCGTCTTCCTGTCTCATGGTCTTTTCCAAAGATTTGTTTCATAGGCCTGAGTCACGGTACAGCATATGACTGCTGGCTCTTCTGAGAGAAAAATAAATCCTGTCCCTTTCTCAAGAAATAAGAGTACAAAGGTATTTAGGATTATTAAGCGGGCTGTTACAAGGCATCTTGGGCTTCCAGTGGCTCTTACCGAATAACATTTTGATGAGTTAAGTGTTAATGAATCAGAAACATATGGATAGAATTTCCCTGAAAACACACAAGACTTTCTGAACCAAAGAGAGTCACCCTCATCCCCTCTGGGCTCTGGGCCTGGGTGGCAGGAGCTCACCTCCCCTCTGTGGCTCCCTCAGAGGATGGCTTACTCCTTGGCCACCCAGCTTGTGCTCCTGGGTTCTCTGGAATTTTTCATCTCCTGTGGTTTAGTGGCCAAGTGGCTGGGGTGGGTCTAGAGTGGAAAGGTCACTTACTAAGAAAGATGAATGAGAAAAGGAAGGGAGGTTCAGGGAGGAGACAGGCCAAGTGCTCAGAGATGGGCCATGTACTGGTTCTAGGAAGGACTGTTTGTGGCTGCCCATTGACTTCAGGTTTGGGGCTCTGTGGAAAGCAGTTTAAAATGTTTTCTTTCTTTCTAAGCAACATGAGAGTCTCTTGACTGTGCATATTCCTGTGCGTTTTCCACGCTGCCGGGATTTTCTGGAGATTGCTGTGAATCTTTCCTGGGGTTGGGACAGGTGATACTAAAATCTCCCAAATGAAGCACCTCTGAGCAGAAAATGACACCTTCTCATGGTCCCTGTCAGATCCTAAACCAGTGGGGCTGTCTGACCTTGAACTCCTAACTTCCAAAACCTTGAACTAGATAAAGGCCTCCTTTATAAGTGCCTAGTACTATTTTTTATTTTATTTTATTTTATTTCATTTTTTAAAAATATTATTTTTATTTTATGTGTATGAGTGTATTGCCTGCATGTGTGTGAGTACACCCGTGTTGTGCAATGCCGCGGAGGTCAGAAGAGGGCTTCGGATTCCCCTGGAACTGGAATTAAGGATGGTTCGTAGCCGCCATGTGGGTGCTGGGAATCGAACCCGGATCTTCTACAAGAGCAGTCAGTGCTCTTAACTGCTGAGCCATCTCTCCAGCCGCTTATTTAATCTTTTAAAAATTATTTATTTAATAACCATGATTAGAAGAAACATTTCATTACAGCATTAACATATTCAATAACAATTTCCAAAGCAAAGATGCATCTCTTTCAAAATTGGCTGTAAATTTTTATGTTCACAGTTGAATTAATACAGTTATACAATATTGAACTCAGTATAAACCCTATAAGACATAAAATTGAATGAGGTTTTAGCCTTTATAAAAGATCTCCATTCCATTTTAAAATACACTGTTTCATACAGAAAAACTCATTTTTAATGCTACTAACACTTAGATGTTTGCACATGTGTCTTTAATCTCTATGCATCTGATTATTATTAGTCACAGTCGGTTACTGTCTGAGATCCTTGGCACCTGAGCATGGATATAAAGTCATCGGGTAAACTTCAATTGTAATGTTTTTCGCATCTACTAATTAACATGAAGCAAATATTTATGCTTCTTCCTCAAATATAACTCATTTTTTTATTTGTTGATTTTTTTGTGTATTTCATACAGAACATCACAAATAATCTTATTCATCTATATACCCACATCCCAAATGGCACACTCCCATAGCCTACACCCCCACTGGAGCCCATATACCCTGTCATCCCTGTTACTGTCAACTGTTG
>NW_008360326.1:2991548-3028706 GCF_000622305.1 Nannospalax galili
ACTGGGATTCTCTTGGGCCACCCTGGCTAACAATCAAAGGAAGGTATCTCCTGTCTGGCATTGTTTCTTGTTATGTAGCTTTTAGCTAAACACATGGACTCTTAAAGAATTATATTGGTCCCTTTAATCTTTGGTTATACTTTCCTTTTGGGTGTTGGCCCAGATAAACCAATTTATTTTTAGTCTTAAGGTCATTTGAAGATCTGTTCCTCAGGGGTCACATGGGCTTGGGAGATGCCCCTGGGTCCTTTCTTTTACCAGTTCCATCTATGTGAAGATAAGTCAAACAAAGGTCTCGCTTGACTGTGGCTGGCTTCACTTGGAAGCATGGGGGAAATGTTTCCTCTGTGTTGAACCTCCTCTTTGTAGACTGGACACTGGTTCAAGTCCATTTGGTGGGGTCTCCATGGCCTCCTTGATCAAGAGGACAGGTGATGCACCACAGTTACAGGACATTTTGAGAGATGCTCATAGTCCCCTGGCGCTTAGTCAACCTAGGAGGGCAAGGAGCCAAAACTATCCTTTATGTCCCTCTGACCAAATTAGTATAGGCCTCAAAGTACGGCTGTTAGACATCCAGGAAGGTTAGTTCCACCAGTCTGGAAGTATTCAGTATTTTTTTTTTAATGTTTTTACTGTGTGTGTGTGTGTGTGTACGCCATGGCACACAGGTGGACGTCAGAAGACAACTTGGAGTTGTTTCTCCCCTTCTACCTTTTATGGGTCCTAGGAATCAGATTCAAGCCATCAGGCTTGGCAGCAAGTGCTTTTACCAGCTGAGCCATCTCACCAGCCCGGTACTCAGTTTCTTATATCACCATAATAATGAAAAATGGGTGAGTCTGGAGTTGGAGAGTCCCTTATTCATGAAGGGACTCCAGGAAACATTGTGCTTTTCTTCTCTCTTCCATCCCAGATTTGAGCTGGAAGCTGGTCAGTATCAAGAGGCAAGGTATAAACTGGTGTTAACGTTGTCTTCTATGATGTTTCTTAGAGTGTCCATGACCCCTAAGGGTCCATTGCAAAACAGCTAAGAGGCCTGAGCTCCCTCCCACATTTCCACTGGGTACAGTCATCTGAAACCTTGGGTTAGAGCAATACGGAGGGAGTGGGATTGACAAAATGTATGTGTTAATGAGCAAGTTTCTTGCATTGCTGCCTGGGCTCAGTCTTGATGAGGCTCCTCTGAGAGGAACTTACTCTGTGAGGAAACTGGTGTTTTAGTCAGCAACTCTCATGACCTACTTCTGAAGCACTTGTTCTTAGTTACCTTCAACCTGCTCCGTGAGGGCCAACTCACATTCCCAAGGTCAGAGAGAAACCCTGGGGAAGAGATGACTGTGGGAGAGAGGAAGCTGCTGGAATACAGGTGGCCTTTGAGGAGGGATGAGCACATGTGGGCTGGGCCTAGGCGCCAACTCCTTCTAGTGCCTCCTTATGTCCCATCCCCTTCCCACTTCCTTTCAATGCTCATCCACTTCTGGCTTAAGTCTGTATACAAGAGGATCAAAGGCATCAGGCTAAGCTTGATGTCCCAAATACATTTATGTATGAAGACCTTACGGTTTAAGTTTGAGTTTGCATTGCCTGTAAGGCTCCTCCTCAGCATGACCAAGTCCTTTAAGGGTCTACTGAAGAACATCTCAGAGGTTCTAAGCTCCCATCTAGCCTTACTTTCAGCATTTCCTATCTGCCTTCGTCCCATGAAGGCTTGATTTGGAGGTTTGTAGATTTTCCTCCCATTCTTGCTGGTTACATGGGTTAATTTCAGAGCTAGGCTGGTGCAAGATGGACAAGTACAACCAAATTGAAACCTGCCTTCTGATGGGGTGAGTAGTGTTATCCAAAGGGTTATAACTAGGTGTTTCTCATGTTTAGAGAAGACAGAAAAGGGAAGGAGAGAGCACATCTGGGAGACTGAAAAGCTGTATTTTTAAAAATAGATTGTATTTATTATCTTGTCTTATGTGTATTAGTATATTGCCTGTGTGTATGTAAGTGTACCTGTGTTGTGTAATGCCCATGGACACCAGAAGAGGGTGTCGGAGCTCCAGGAACTGAAGTTATGGATGGGTGTTAGCTGCCATGTGGGTGCTGGAAATCAAACTCTGGTCCTCTGCAAGAGCAGTCAGTACTCTTAACCATTGAGCCATCTCTCAGTCCCAAAAGCTGTGTCTTTTAAAACCATCTTATTCAGTTTTGATGGTCGCCTAGGGGCCTTCTTTTGTAAGGATGAAGTTTTTCTACCATGCAGTATTGAAGGCCTGCTCATTTAAAACCTTTACAGGGACCCATTCTTTATTCCTTAACATTGTAGCATTCTCCTTGGCCTTATGAAAAGGAAAAGCAGCAGCCTTTCCAAGGTCAAAGTGTTTTGGCTCCCCCACTGAGCTGGGTGGGTAGGTATGAGGAGACTCAAAGATTGCTATCAAGGTGAAGGTGAGGAACAGCCTTTTAGCTCTGGGATACTGAGCCAAAGTACAGGAAGAGGGAAGGAGATACTCAGGATGGGAGGGAGAAGGGAGTCATGCCTTGCTCATCTCCTTTCTCTCTCCTGAAGGATTCACACTATCATCACTTCCCATTGAAGTGGGCTCACAGCCATTCCAAAGCCTTTCCTGCTCCATTTGGCTGGAAACAGATGTAGCCTGACCGATGTCTCCTTCAGGAACTGTAGTGTCTTCACACCCATCCCAGGGCAGAATCCTCCTTCCAAGTTATGGAAAGAATAGCATTTCATGGAGCTCTCCCATGACTACCAGGCTTGAGCCCTGCAGCCCTCCCCAACCCAGCACAGGGCTTTCTTCCCTTCTGAGTCTCTTCCTCCATCATCCCTTAGTTCCATGCTGTCCCTCTCACTCCAGTCTTGTTAGCTTTCTATGCCCAACTTTGACCTCGGTCACTCCTTTGTGGATTGTTGCCATGTATCTTCATGGGTTTTCTCATGACTTCTGCCCTCTTCTTCCTGTTGCTGTGTCAGAGGGGTGGTGCATCCTGTTGGGAAGCTTCATCCCACCTCTCCTGTACCCCAGCCTTCCCATCTCTTCCTGCATACTTTTGTTCCTTGGCCCAGCCCATCTCGCCTCTGATAGTGGCAATCCCTTTCCTATGTGGAAAAACATTGTAAACTGCAGTCTTCAGAAGCAGGAGGAGTTATCTAGCCTATTTTATAGAAAAGAAAACTGAGGTCCCAAGAGACTCCCCATCCATGGCAAGAGTGATCAAGGAGATAGATAAAGTTCCTGTTCTCAGGATCACTGAGGGACCCTGATTTTGTGGGTTGGAGGATTCTCAGTTTGAAGCACACATCCATAGTATTTGGATGCAGGGAAGCCTGTTTAAAACCTGCCTCTCACGTGAGTGTTGAACACTTATCTTCCAGGCCCATTCAGTAGTCTCAGTGTCCCTGAGAGTTGGTCCCTCCCTGTCTATATCCTGTCTACCTGTCTGGCAGGTAGTCTGAGCATGCCCACAGAATCAATTTGTATAGCTACTTTCTTCATTGATGAGACAATGTGCTGGTTAGCTTTAGTTGTCAACTTGACATGCCTGGTTAGAGGGAACCTCAACTGAGGAATTTTCTCCATTGGGTTGGGCTATGGCCATGTCTGTGGGGCATTTTCTTGATTGTCGAGCAATGTGAAAGGGCCCAGCCTGCTGTGGGCGGTGCCACCACTGGGCAGGTGGTCCTGCATTGTATAAGAAAGCAGGCTGAGCACAGGCCAGGCAAGCAAGCCAGTAAGCAGCATTCCTCCATGGCCTGTGCTTCAGGTTCCTGCCTTGCTTCCCTTGATAATGGACTGTGTGAGCTGTAGGCCAAATAAACCTTTTCCTCCCGAAGTTGGTTTTGGTTAGTGTTTTTATCACAATAGAAAGCAAACTAGAACAAACAGGAAGCCAGGCAAGCAAGCCAGTAAGCAGCATTCCTCCATGGCCTGTGCTTCAGGTTTCTGCCCTGAGTTTCTGCCTTCTGTTCACTTGAGGATGAACTGTGCTGTAAGCCAAATAAACCCTTTCTTCCCTAAGTTGGTTTTGGTCAGTGTATTTATCACTGCAATAGAGGAGCTATCTAGAACAGACAACAAACTTGACAAAAGCATCTTAAGGAAGAAAAGCCTTGTTTCCAATCATAGTTTTAGTGTACAGTTAGTCCATGGTGGCAGGGAAACCATGACAGAAAAAGCTTGAGGCAGCTTGACACATTGTATCCCTAGTCAAGATGAACACTGGTGCTCAGCTTATTTTCTCCTTCGTGTGCAGTCCAGGACCGTAGCCCATGGGATGAGGCCATTCACATTTATGATAGGTCATCCCACCTCAATTAACCTAATCAAGATAATCCTCACAGATGTGCTCAGAGGTCTGATTCTAGATCCTGTCAAGTGGACAAGCAATATCAACAATCATACCACATGTACTGATTCTTCTAGGATCTTGTATAGTGTATGGTCATCTAATCCAGGGTTCCAGACCAGTCAGAAGGATAAATACACTATGTGGAATGAAGTGAGTTCTGAGACGTGTCCAAGGAGGGGCTTGAGTGAGATGTTAGAGGCAAGGCTGACAGAAGAAAGCTGTAAGCAGTGGAGATGAGGTATTGCCAGTGTGTGGGAGGTGAGCTAGATCAATTCAGGGAGCCCGGACCCAACACAGCCCAGAGAGAGTCAAACAGCTGGGGTGACTGGCCATGGGAAGAGCATAACAATGCAGGAGACAAGAGTAAGGACAGATGTAGGGGACTAGGAATATAGTTCTTTTCCTGCCCCATAGTACCTGGCTTTGTGATTTTCCTTCATGCCCTCCATGGGGCCCTGCTTGACCAGGGGGTGATTAGAGACTGTGGACTGGTTATACATCCGTGTCCCAGAGC
Source organism: Nannospalax galili (assembly GCF_000622305.1). Classification (NCBI taxonomy): domain Eukaryota; kingdom Metazoa; phylum Chordata; class Mammalia; order Rodentia; family Spalacidae; genus Nannospalax; species Nannospalax galili. The sequence goes on from NW_008360326.1 coordinate 2,996,419, forward strand.
AGCACATTTGTTAGGTGAGAATTCTGAAGGGTTCTCAGGCAGTCCTCTGTGAGTAAAGCCTTCTGAAGAAGCTCAACCAACACAGAGGAGTTTGGGGCCCGCTCACTCCATCTTCACTTCCTGGCACCCTAGGGCTTTGAAGGGAATTTTCAGGCTTCCTCTGAGATGAACTGGACTACTGGTTTTCAGGGAGTAACTGAAATATTGCCCCTTCTCCTGCTCTGTTGGGAGGTAATCAGCTAGAGATCCAGTAGCCATTGGTGGTTACAGAAGTTGGAGGCATGGAGGGCTCCCATCACTTCAGAAGTAGGCATCTATTTGGCATGCAGAGGGCATTAGGCAGCCACTTTGCAATGGCTGAGAACCTTTAAAGTTTTCATTGCTGTGCACAGCAATATGACCCAACCACTTTTTCTTTCTTTGTTTCTGAGACACAGTCTCATTCTATATCACAGGCTGGCCTTGAACTCAGTATGTAGCCTAGGCTGGCTTCAAACTCACAGTAATCCTCTTGCCTCCACCTGCTAATTGCTTGAATGATAGGTTTGAGCCAGCATATCTGGATCTGTAATTTTTAGTGCATCCACTAGCACATTTATTTGAGTCCTGATGGCTTCCTGTCTTTGAGTCTTGAAAGGAAAGACTTTGTGTTGGACTTCACTTCACAGGCCACTTTCTAACCCTTCTAAGAAGATGGCTTCAAGGCTCTAAGGAAGAATAGGGTAGGGATCAGTGGACCAGGGAGTTAGGGTAGAAGACTGACAGAATCCTCAAGAAGGCCTTTCTCCTCTGTGGACACTCTGAGTCATGGTGCTGTCTTAGTTCCCTTTAAGAAGGACTTGCTGCTGGAAGCTGTGTGACTAACAGACTATCACCAACTCTTATCGCCTCAAGCTCAACTACAGCTGCACAACCACCTTGCTCAAGGTCAGCCCACCTCCAGTGCAGAGTGTGATGGGAGTACCTAGTTCTGAATGTTTTTGACTAATCCAGGAGGAGGCTGACCACCAATATCACACTTCCTATCAGTATGACCAAGTGCTTACCACACCCTACTGCATCACATCCAACACCCACCTTCGCATGTTCCTGCTTCCCCTGACTAGTGCAGATTCCTCAGAAACATCACACACCTTAATTCTATCTGAGTATCAACTTACAGACAGCCCAGCTGGGATACCCTACTTTTCTTTCTGATTCTCCTCAGAGGTGAGTCAGTGAGGTTTCAGTCCAATCCCAAAAGACCAATAGAGAAGATGTACAGCCTTCTACAACATGTCCTGACCAAATTAAATCATCATTATCATCGACAACAACAACATAATGTATTGATTGTCAGGAAAACATCAAAGAGCACCTTCTATAAGCATCCAACTGCCTAGAGAAAATGCATCAAGCTGGACCTGGTTTAGGAATTTTGTGCTTCCTTTTCTCTTTGCCAGGAGTGCTAGAGTTTGTGCAGACACCAACTTCAAAGGCAGGTTCTTGACCCCCTGATTGGAAGGGCCCCTCCTTACAATACTCAGGCATTCCCATCATGCACCATGTTCTTTTTCAATGCAATGACAGTCATGGGTTCTTAATTTTCTAGTGTCCATCTCTCTTCACAAGAAAGTAAACTATGAAATCAGGAAATTTTCTATGTCTTTGCTTCCATATCCAAGGACCTGCAGGGTCTTCAGCAAGCACTTGGCAGAGAATTAATGAGTGACTAGAATGGGAAAATACTTACTGAGTGGAAATAATAGAACCTGGCTAGAACTTAATAATGTTTGTTTCCCAAATACTAACTTTTACTTTTTAATCTTCTGATTATGGTAGGTAGTGCAGGTTTTTACTTAGAGTAAGGGAAGGAAAGTTTTTGTTGTTGTTGTTGTTGTTGTTTTTCTGTGAAGAATCACTTAGTAAATAGTTGGGCTGGGCAGACAGGTCCCCAAACTTCTATTGTGATTACTTAACTAACTGCCCCTGTGCCTGAAATATAACAATGGATAATATGATAAAACTGTTAGGAAAAAAACAAAAACAGGTGGCTGGATGGATTGGGCTGGCAGATAGATGTCAGCTGTAACATATAATTTCCTATAAAATAAATTTACTGAAGTAGAAGTCTATTTAAATAAAACTGTTAACCAACTAGCTTTCCATAAACCATATGCAAATTCCCAAAGTCAGAAAGAACTCAGTTCTAATTTTTCCTGCACCATCCATGGCCTCAGCTGAAGTGATGCTGGAAGTGGAAGTGGGGAGCACCCCCTTTAAGTTAATGTTGCCACACAGGGTGTGCAGCTCACACATCTGTGGTCCCCAGAGCTGTGCAAGGCTGAGTTCTGCTTTTATTTTCCCTGTTGTAAGTCTGTGTTGTGACCTTTCATTCCCACTTCTGCCACAAGAACAAGGGTTGTCCTCAATGCAGAGTCCTTGGTAAGGTGCCCTGCCGTGGCTTTAAATACCCCAGGTCCTGGAGCGGAGCTTAAACATACATATGGCAGGGTGTTGGTGAGGTAGAGGTAGATGGAGTGACAAAGTCAGTCTAAACTTTGAGGAACGAGAATGGCTTAAATCTGTTGAGCCCTGTACATCAGGCCTGCTCCACACAGGTGCAACACCTCACACAGGTGCTGGCTGATTCAGTCTTCATAATCCTCTCATAATAGTGTTGTCCTCAGGGTTGGGGAGATGACTCAGTGGGTAAAGTGCTTATTGTGCAAGAGTGAGAACTAAAATTCAGATCCCAACACCCACATAAAAACCAGGCAGGTGTGGTGGCCTGTCTGTAATTCCATTGCACTAGAGGCAGAGATTGGGATTCCCAGGGCAAGATGACCAGCTAGACTAGCTGAATCTGTGATTTAGTATGTGTCTGAATGTGTCTATTGCTGCAACTGTACATGGACATTAGACTCCAGTCTTTAAATATTTCGGTAGATTTCACAACAGCAGCTTTCCAGGGGGCTTCCAGACCTTTAGACTCAGATGACTAGGACTGTATTATCAGCTAACACCCCTGTTCAGAGGTTTCCAGCTTCTTGGACTGAACATCTGTGTTTTCTGTCTCTTTAGAATGCACAGTCATTATAATATTAACCTGCTTCCAATGTGTGAGCAGATCCAATAAATCCCCCCATAACCCCTTCACACATATATTACATTGGTTCTGTTTCAATAGAGAACATTGACTAACAGGTTTGGTACCAGGAATGAAGTCTGGCCATGTCCTCATACGTCCTCTAGGCCTGCTTCCTTTTGCTCTAATGCAAAGAACTTGATGTCATTTGAGTAGGTGTAATCTTTTCAGCAACCATATTCTCCTCATTCACAACTTTAGCAGCTCCTTTAGGAAAAGAAAAGGAGCTCCTTTTCTCCTCAAACTGCCTGGCTTTTAAAACTTTCCCCTCCAATTTTCCTTTTGATTCTTAACTGTAAACCTGGCAAAAGTAACCAGCAGTAATCATGTTACTGCCTGAATGTTGAACTGCTTTGAATTGTTCTCTACCAGAATAGCATGTTACATTTAAGCTTATCCCCCACAGGAGGGGGCAAAATGTAGGCAAGTTCTTTGTTAGAATATACAGGGATGGTCTCTCATTCGAGTCCTATTCCCATTTGAAGTCTCCTGAGCCTGGCCTTGACTGTCCATATTCTTGTTGGTATCTTAGTCTTCTGATCTTCTATCAAAATTTTCTATTGTGCTCTGCTCACAGCCTGATTTATTTATTTATTTATTTATTTATTTATTTATTTATTATTTATTTATTTATTTATTTGCCTGCTTCTCCAAGTTTTTCCAAGTAAGAGCCACATGGTCAGGTTTCATTACCATAGTTTCAAAAAAGACCTGCTACTGGCTTAGTTAAAAGAAAAGGTGGGGTGAGTCTAGTAGCACCCAACTAAGTCAAGTGAAAGAGTACCAGGTCATTGTCTTTCAGATCTACTCCAGCTAGTCTGACCTAATCACTTCTGCCAAGACCCTATTTCCAATAATACCATATTTTGGTGTTCAGAAGAGTTGTGAATTTGGGGAGGGATATTATTAAATCTAGGACAGAGGGTAGAAGCTACTTTCCAGTTGGCAGGAGAACAAAACCCCAGTAAGAGTGGCAACAGCTTAAACAGATCCTTACTGTGGAGGGATTGGTAGTCGGGGGGCGGGGGGGAGAGAGAGAGAGAGGAGTTCCTGAGCATAGCCTGGCAATGAGAATCCCCTAAGTCATGGCTTCTTTTAAAGGGTCTCAGGAGGAAGAGAAGCTCCTGGAGTCAGGGAAGTGTGTGGTGCTGGAGGGAGGGTGTGGAGTGACTTGGTTATTTGGAAACAGTCTTAGTTCTTATCCTGCTTTTAATATTTTGTGTTAACCTTTTCATGAAATAAAATGTCTGCTTAATAGATGCCATAAAATGCACATAGGCTGGTGAATGCTTATTTAGATAGATGTAGTGAGCATCCAGGTAAAGAACTTCCATCATCTAGCACTCTGACAAGTACCCTGGTGTCGAGGCTGCTTCATGCATGGGGCCTCTGCAGTGCTGGGAAGGGCCCATGACTTGGTTTAATCCTCTGCTGCCACAGTGTTGACATTTCTGAGCAAGGGGCCTTACATTTTCATATTTTCCTAGGCCTAGGCAACCCGCATCCTCTTCTTTCCATGGAACAAATATTTCAAGATGTCATTCAAGTCCTCTCTCCTCCAGGAAGCTTCCTTTGATCTGATCCTGCTCTGTAGGCAGTGGGTACATTACCACCCAGCATTTAGTCACATCAGTTGTATCTGGCCATGCTGGTCTCTTGTGTCTCTGTGCTTAGAAACTTTGTTTCTCCTATCAAGTTAAGAAATCACTGGGTTTTATCAGGAAAAGCCTTATAGCTCAGTGCTCTGATACGGGACTTTGCAATGATTTGTACACGTTTCATCTCTTCTTTTAACCTGCAAGTTTCTTTGCTTTGGTATCCCAAGACAGTACACAAAGCTCAGAGTCCCTGACAAAAGGTGGTTAACAGACTGTGGCTGGCCCTTTCTTGTCTTTTCTTCTTGTCTGTCTCTGACCAGGTGGCTTTGCTCCATACCAGGATTCTAGAATGTTAAACTGAGAAGAGTCTGAGAACTCATGAGGTCCAATCTATCTTTGAGTGGCAGAGACTTAAGTCTAGTGTTTTCCCCAAGGTCACACAGCTAGTGGGGGGCTCAGCAGGGAAGGAGTACAGAACCCTTTTGTTAAGTAGTCACTCCCTCTCCCTTCCTCTGTGCAGGTGCAGTCCTTCCTGTGACTGCAGGGGGAGGCAGACCTTTCCCTGCCTGGAGCAGCTGAATGGATTCTCCTTGAGATCTGCTGTCCATTAGCCCCACTTCTTCCTGTTTCCTCTGTGGAATGGCTCCCTGGAGCCCCCCTTGAGAAGCTCCAGGAACCAGCTGCCTGTCAGTCACTCTATTAAACTGGTTTCCAGATGTCTCCACCTCAGATTGAAGAGGCAAGAAGAGAGTGAGATTTGGGAGTTTGCACCTTAAATAAAGTTGGCTGGGTTGGTAATAAATAATACTTTTTACTGATGGAGCAGGTGGTCCAGGGAGGTGGTATGGTGCAAAGCGTATCCTCCATGAGACCATGTGTATGAGAGATGCAAATAGACAGAGCATCTGGGGGCAAGAGACAAGGGACAGAGGGACAGGTGGAGATGAAGTAGAGGGGGTTGTGATTGCATGAGAGGAAGAAAGGAAGCTGTGAAAGGACAGATGGAGACTGAGGGTCTAGATAGAGCTATTTTGCCTAAAATTTTCCATTGTGTTGAGTTGCCAGGCACTATCTTATTCAGAAGAGCTAATAAAATTTATAACACAATATACTGGGACGGGAGAGGGGGGAAGCTGCCAGGCTACCAAGCCCCATGTGCTCATGGACATCAGTTCATTTGCTCTTTGTAGTGATAAGACTTAGCTACTGTGATTACACCATTTTACAGATGTTATAGTCTGAATGTGAAATGCCCTTCACAGACTCACATATTTAAGCTCTTGCCCCCCCCCCCAGCTGGTGGCACTGTCTTGGAGGTTGAGTCATGATACCTAAATGGCCAATGAAGGTCACTAAGTGTGGGCTCTTGAGGGTCATGTTCACCTCTGGTTCAGTCTAGCTCCCTGCTTCCAGATTGGCCTCTGTAATGTGACCAACCGGTAGTCTCAGCGTTGAGCAACTCCTTCTCTGATGATTTTTCTACCATGATGGACTGAGATGCCCTGAAACCATGAACCAAAATAAATCCTTCCTTCCTTAAGCTATTGCTGTCAGATAATTTGTCATAGGCAGAGAAAAACAATATACACAAGAAAAATGAGGCTCAGAGAAGTTTGGGAGCTTCCTGCAGGTCATACTGTGGTAGAGAAATCCGGCTTCTGCATTTGTACCCTTAATCCCGCCATGTTCCTTCACGGTGAAATTTGGGGAAATAATCTTTCTAAGCTCAGCTCATTACCCTGGTGAGCCCATGGATGGTGGCTAGTTGGCATAAGCTCAGCTTACAGTCCTTGGAATAAGGATGCCTCTCTCTGAATGAGCACAGACAGACAGGATAAGGAATATATGAGCTCATCATTTATTCAAGTACTTGTTTTTGAAAGGTATTAAATATAGCCAATGGGATGGGCTTGTTTTTCTCATAACTGAATTGGCTGGTGACAGTTCCATGAAGGATCATTTTCACATATATGAAACATGAGTGTATTAGTTTTTTGGGGTTGCTATAACAAATGAGCCCCAAATTAGTAGCATAAAATAAAAAAGAACAGAAAGTTATTCTCTCACAGTTCTGGAGGTCAGAAACTTGAAATCAAAGTGTTGGTGGGACCTCATTTTCTTGGAAGGTTCTAGGGAAGCATGTTTCTTTGCCTCTTCCTACCTTTCAGTAGCTCTGACAACCTGTGGCATCCTCTGGCTTGTAGCTCTTCCATCTCTGCCTCTGCCATCACATACTCTTATGTCTCCTCCCTGCTGTGTATCAGATCTACCTCTCCATTCTTTTCTAAAGACATCACTTATTAGATCTTGGGCCCTATTTAGGCCTTGCATCTGGTCTGTTATAGCTTTGGTCTACCATATAAGAGACTTAAATGATGGAGCTTCTCAGAAAATGTACAGCTTATGAAGATTTGGCCTCCAAAGTTGTTGGGTTTCACTTTTGCCACATTAAATCTCTAAAGCCAGCCTAGACTCAAGGGATGGGAACCAGATTGGAGCTTGATTTCGCTCTCGGTTATGACCAGCTGCGATCAATCATAGACCCTTTCAGTCACATGACTTTTTTATGTGCTAGGCTCTTTTAAATGTTATTATTTAATTTTATTTTTTTAAGTACTAGGGCAGAACTTAGGGCCACACGTGCGCTAGGCAAGTCTTCCATCACTGAGCTATATGATGACTTTGTTTTTTAATGGAGCTGTGAATCTGGGAGGCTTTTTCTGTAAAGAGTTTCAGATTATGGGCCTCAACTGCAATGTCTAATACCAGAGGTCTTGGCCATTTTGCTCCTGATGCTATAATTCTTCCCTTACCTGGACCTCCAGAGACAAGACTCCGGACTCTGAAAAGTGAGACACAGGACATGATAATAAGGAGAATGCTGGGCATAGCAAGAAGGAAGGGACCCATTTTTGCAAGCAATATCTAGTGAAAGCCAACAACAAACACAATAGAAATATGCGTCTATTGGGTCCTATTCTAAAAGCTTTGCATGCATTAACTCGCTCAATAATTTTAGCAATTCTATGATATAAGTGCTATAATTACACCCATTTTATAAAAGAGAAAACCAAGACACAAAGAGGTTAAGTAACTTGCTTAGGCTCACCCTGTTGTACAATATGAAACCAGTGTTCTGCACAAATCCATAGTGTGGTAAGAACCTGGTAAGGATATAGGGAAATCAGTTGGTAGAGTGCTTACCATCCAAACATGAGGACCTGAATTCAGATCCTCAGAATCCACGTAAAAAAAAAAAAGTCAGGCATATGTCTGGAATCCCAACACCTGGGAGATGGACACAGAAAGATCTCTGGGGCTTCCTGGTCCAGCCAGTCCAATTGAATTGGGGAGCTCCAGGTTCAGTGAGAAATTTGTCCAAAAAAATAAGGTGGATGACTAGAGAGATTGCTCAGTGGTTAAGAACACTTGCTATTATTCCAGAGGACCCAGGTTCAATTCCCCGCACCATATGGTGGCTGGCTAACTGTCTGTAACTTCAGTTCCAGGGGATCTGATACCCTCTTCTGGCCTCTCCAGGGCTTTGCAAGACATGGGTGCACTTACATGCAGACAGGCAAAACACTCACACACATAAAATAAAAAAAGTATTTTAGAAGGAAAAATAAGGTGGGGAAATGATTGAGGAAGATATCTAATGTCAACCTCTGCCCTCCACACATATGTACATATTTATGTATATTACACACATTTGCACATACATACACATAAAAGAACCAAGTAACTTGTTAAAACTAGCAGTTATTTCTGTAACTTCTTGTAGGAACTCAAATGCTTCCTTTGTGAGTCTGAAGGTTTCTGTGCTGACCAAGTCTTACCATCAGTTACCTCTTTGAGTCAAGGTAACTAGGCATTCTTATCTGTTTCCCAGGTTGCTTTAGAGCTCATACGTGAATATAAGTCTTAGCTGTACTTTATGCTATTGTAATCCTGGGTTACTGATGTTCAGGCAAATGAATATGCTGAGGATCCAGTGGGTGTGGAATTCAGTTTGAAGCACTTTAGTATGGAAATGTGGGCTCTGAATTTCCTTTTCAGAGTCAGAAGGGATGGGGAGTCATGGAAAGCCAGACTTATCTTGGTGGGGTGGGGGTGGGGGGGCTGCTGTGGGATTCTCTTTAAAACCTTACAACTCCTAGTCCCACATCCTGATCCCATGCCCTTAGCTCTGTGCACTTTGCATCTATCCTTTTCAAGTGATTTTCTTCTGAGAAGAAGCAGAACACCCCTAGGGAAGAGTAGCTGGAATTTTCCAGACATTTTCTAGAATGGGATAGTTGGGGCTGCTTGACAGAGGTGAGCATTATGGGCCTGGTATTGTGTAGGATCTGATTATGGCTCTCTGGAAGTCTCCCCCTCCTACTTGGATGGCAGATGGCCCATGTTTTTAATAATTAAAAAAAAAGGGGGGGGGGAATCAGGCTCAGCAGGAGGAATTTGGAACCATCCAGGCAGTACAATTGAGTTGTGAATTTGTTTGGAAAGTGCCAATGGCGGCTTCCCGTTAAGCATGCCCATAGCCTCAGCCTCTTCCTGGAAGTTTGGATGGCCCTGTGTGATGGTTTTCATCAGCAAGTCTTTGCCAGGGTGTGGTGAGTGAGTGGGGGCTATTGGTAGACCCCGCGAATCTGCACGCATAGATCTGTATATCCCATGACATTTGTGTGATAACCTTTACCTTGCAACTTCTTAGTCTCAAAATAGCCCTGCAAACATTCAAAATGGCTATGCAAATCAATCAAGTTGACCAGTGTGGGGTGGTTTAGAGAAATAAAGAAATGTCTAACTCTAGTGGAAAAGATGAGGCACTAAAAAGAGATGGAGGAAGGCTGATACCCTGTTGGATTCTGTTATGGAGTGGGGCACTCTGTGTTGACTTCAACTGGTTTTGTTTAGGAAGCTCAGGAGTCCAAAGGAGCTGCTTCTGGACTGGAAGTTGAGACTCTTAATTCTCTGACCTGAAACCTCTGAACCAAACAGCCTTTGCTTGGTCATTTTCCAATTTTTTTGGCCTTTTTGAGACAGGGTCTCCCTGCAGCCCCAGCTGTCCTGGAACTCACTATGTAAACCAGGCTGGCCTTGAACTCAGAGATCAACCTGCCTCTGCCTCCCAAGTGCTGGGGTCAAAGGCGTGCGCCACCATGCCAGGCTCATTTTCCAAATCTTACAAGAAATTTCAGAGAAGCAACCATTTCTGGATGTGTCTAATTGTCTGCTAAGGAATGGAAAGATCTTGGTAACAGGAATCTGCAAGGCCCTGGCAATGTGACCAGAGAGGCTCTTATACTTTGGTTTGGAAATACCATGAACACATTTATAAATGTAGCAGTGTGATGGGATGGGTTGTATAGGCTTAATATGTGGAACCCAGGGCCCATCTTTTCATCTTAAATAGACCACAGAACATTTATCCTCCCCTGTCCCCACCAATATCCCTTTCCCTACTTGCTAGATGCTGAGCCAAGATTTCTAGAGAGAGTAGAAACAGCTCTGACTGCATGCAGAGATAGAGGAGCAGAGAGATGGCTCACACAGAGCTTACTCCTCTGCTCTGAGGTACCACTGTATCTCAGCTCCTTAGCCTCTGACAGGAAGGGATGTCAGTGAATACCCCAAGGGCTCAGGGAGGAAGGAAAGCTAACATGCTTTGCCCTTCTCTCTCCCATCTCCCCACTTCTCTCTAAGCCTTCTTGCCTGGTCTCTGCTGGATTCTATTGACCAGCTGCCACCAAAAAGAGCTGGCCCAGCAGATGGTGGGAGACTGGGCTGGGAGGGGAGCAGGCAGCCAGCTGCGCAGACATGTCACCCGCTGCAACTTGGGACATTCTGTTCTGAAACTTTGCTCTCCCTCTCCTCCCCACTCTTCATCATTCAGGGAGCTTCTTGGCTCGCTCGTCTCTCTTTCTTCTTCCTGGATCCCTGTTCCCTCCCTCCCCACTTTTCTTTCTTCTTAACTACCTGCCTCTCCCTGTCTCTTAGTCAATGTGTTTGGCGAAGAAAGTAGCCTTCTGGATACCCCCAGAAGAGGGAGGAGTCCAAGTGAAGAGTTGGAGTCTTAGTATAGCCAGTGTCAACATGAAGAACGAAACAGGCGTCAACTTCTTGGCATCACACTTTCCTGGACATAGAGCCACAGGTTGAAGAAGCGCTTCCTGCTGATAGCACAGACCTCAGCTTAACACCATTTGCCTTGGTGTGCCAAGAAAGGCTGAGAGCTTGGAGCCGAGTGACAAAGCTTGCCAGGCCTCAGGTAGATCATCTGCCTTGAAAAAGCCAAAGTTGAAGACCCGGTGCTCCAGGGCCACTTAGCAGGTCAATGCCCTTCCTTGCATACTGCATCCCTCTTAATTACTGTGGGATGGGAATGTGCCAATACTGGTTTCTGCCAGCTTCTCTCCTGCTGAACACTCTTGCTATCTGGGCCCTGGCTGGGAGAGTTGTAGAACCTGTTAGGTAGCTCATCTTCTCTCCCTTTAGGGGCCTTGGTTCTCTAGCACCCTGACCAGTGTGAAGACAGCACTCTGTGTGATTGCAGAGGGTCTCTCTGAGTCTCCATCCCAGTGGCAATGGGAAGAGTTTCCAGGCTTCTCATCAGTTTATCTTGCTTCTAATCCACATCGACAGGCCCGTATATGCACCTGAAGGGAAGAAAAAGAAAGGGAATAGTTCAAAGCAGCCCAAAGAAAAGCTATTTCCCCCTTGCCCAGATTCCTCTTGTTCCTCAGGTTCATTCAAGATCCAAAAGCACTGTCTACTACACACTCTGCTAAGATGTATGTGTCATATGTGTGGACTGTCCCATGCAGTAGCCACAAGAAGCTACTGCACCCTTCAAATGTGGCAAGTTCCTCCAAACACTGAATTGTTCATTTTATGTGGTTCTAGTAATTTGAATTTAAGTAGCTACAGGTGGCCAATTGGACAATTGTAAAGCATTTGGGGAGCCGGGGTGGGAATAGTGGTGACAAAGTCTTTAGCCTTCACCTCTCTTTACTCCACTTAACAGATAAATGGAGTCTTACATTTAATCTAATCCCTTGCCCAAAGTCACTCAGCTAGTGAGTACTGGCACAGGATTTGTCTGACGCCAGAAGCATGCTTTAATGAGCGTACCAGATTTTATCCAAAAGTCCAAGACCTTTTTTTTTTTTTTAATGTGTTTATTTTGTTTGCTTTTGCGACAGTGTCTTCTGTAGCCCAGGCTAACCTCAAATGCACTGCATAGCCAAGGATGACCTTGAACTCCTAATTTTCTGCTTCTGTCTTCCAAGTGCTGGGATTCCAGGTGTGTATCCCAAGGCATAGTTTAGGAACCGAGTTTTGGTACTTCTGGTTAGCCCTGTGATCACGCCTAAGTTCTCCTTTGGCCTCAGTTGGTTCTCAGTTGAAAAGCAGAGGTGAGAGTACTGTATTCCAGGTTCCCTTGGGCTCTAGAAGTCTTCTTGCTTAGGTCCACACAGAGCCTCAGGGGTTGTGTGTAAACATTCTGAGGAAGACTTTATGAGTTTTGTCCCTTCTGTGAACATAATACAATGCAAAGAAGGGTTGCTTTGGGCTATAGGGATGAGGCAGGGCTCCTGGGGAGGTGGCACAAGGAATGGGTCTGGAGGAGAGAAGAGAGGACTTGTGGACACAGGGGATAAGATCATAGGCAAAGGCAGGATGAAGGGCCTGTTCCAGGAAGGGTATTTAGGCTAATCTGAAACCTTGTCTAGAAACCCGCTTAACTGCCCTGGAAGAACACAGTTAGTGGGAAATCCGGAAGTCACCTAGAGGCTGGAGTGTAGCATGGCTGCTGTTTGGTCTACTCTTTCTGTCTTAGCTGACTTCTGCAAAAGCTCTGGTTCCTTCCCTCCATCCAGCCTGGGCTTGGTCTCTGGGGGCTGGCAGAGCATTAGGCATTTTCTATTCTATATTCTGTGGGACTTTAAATGTGTTCTAGGGCACAACACATTCACTCTGCTCTGTCTCCAGGCACGCCCAAGCTGTCATCTGAAATTGTGCAGGCAGCATTCTTGGCCCTGACACTCCCACCCTGAGCTCTTGCTCTGGGGCCAAGGCTGTATTATTCCCTCAGAACTGCCCTACCCCCTTCTTGTTGGCAGATGCTGACTTTGCCTACTAGATAGAAGTCACATTGTCTCTTTGGAAAGATCTAGCTGAAGCCTGCGCTTCACTCACTTAGAAGGAGAGCCTTAAGGTACCATATAGGGCTCTCTGGGTGTCCACCAGATGAATAAACAATGTCTTCCTTCCAATGGGTCTCAAACTGTGTAGGTCAAGGTTCCATAGACATAAAGTAGATGATAGAAGTGGGCCACTGTAAGGTCCTAGCAGACAGTGGGAATCAGCATCTTGTCCCATCTACTTAGTTCTAGCTTGTTACTCCCATGTGAAAATGTGGGCAGAATATGCTTGGTGCTTTTTTTTTTTTTTCCAGAGAATCTGGAATCTGGATTTTAATTTGACATTTCCTAATCAAATGGTATGCTGGCTAAATCGAACTCTTCCCTGGGGACACCGTTCCTGTTCCTGTCTCTTGTACACTGGCAAATTCCTCAGGGTGTGTTTGTGGAGTGGTTGAAGAAAGGAAGGAGTGAAAAGGGAGGACCACTGGACACCACTCCTCCCTGCACACGTTGACACTAGTTTCCTGTTTCAGTATAGACCTGGGCCTTGTTTGCACCAGAGCAATTAACCACATAACTATCCCCTTGGAACATTAATTACAAAGTCCAAGTGTATGCAAAGCCATGGCCCCATGTGTGGTTCCTGCCCCGAGGTTTATGAGGGAGTGAATACCTTCTGCTCCCTCTCTTTCCCTTCCCCAGGGTCAGAAAAGGACACTGGCAGGTAGGTTCCTTAGGTCATGAAGCCTGAAGTCTCTGGATGAAGGCAAAGCTGAGAAAAGGCTTGGAAACCTTTTACAGTTTCTCTTCCTCATGAACATGCCAGCATTTAGCTACAAGAAAAGCACTTCTCTAGGCCACTCTTGTGCATTTGGTTCCCCATGGGATTGTAAGATACATGTGTTGTGTTGTTGACAGGTGTATTAATAAGGGTTTCCTTGAGAAACAGCATAAGTGTGTGTGTGGGGGGGGGGTGGATGGGGAGAACAAGGAGGAAGAGAGATATTTAACCCCTTTTCCCCCTCCATTGGTTAGCTCAAACTTTAATGGTTTTCTTATTATTTGTCCACCGATCTTCAGAACTCAGGTTTGGCCTAAGGAAAGGATCAGCCAAGGATCAGCCTCTTCTTTTGTCATTGCCTTGTTCTTTCTTTTTTGTGTGTGACCTTGACCACAGCCCTAATACTGCCTCTTAATGCCATGTGATAAAAGCACAGGCTTTCGACCCCCAACTCTACCATTTGTGTCAGGATGACATGGAGCATGTTACTTACCTCCTTGTACCACAAATAAGGGTGATACTAATGAGGGAGGATTAATACATAGTGCCTAGCAGGGTGCAGGTCCTGTGGAAATGGCAGAGAGAGCTGCTGCCTCAGGTGTCTGCCCTCTTGTTTCTCTCACCCAATGCATGGTGACTTTCAGAGGGCAGGGGCTCAGTACAATGCCTGGCAGGTAGCATGACTCCCATACATATCTTCTTAGTGAGTGAGTGAATCACTGGAATCACAGAATCACTTCTCACATCTTTTGAATGTCCCACATGAATTTTCCAACCCACTGCCGGCTTCTGCCCCTCCACTCCCTCCTGTATTTTTTTTTCTCCTTTGTCTTTGCTTATATTCTTTTTTCAGGATTCCTCTGCTGATGGGGTCCTTTAGGGGTCACTCAATCCATTCTTCTGTTTCAAGTTCTGACGTTCATTGGAAGCTGGGCCTAGGGGAGACATCCAACACAAAGATTTAAAAAAAATTCCCCAGGCAAGAATTCTCTCTCCATTTAGGAAAGTCCCAGAGCAGCAGACGTGAGGATACCAGCCTGCCTTCCACGATGCCACTTCCTGGTTGTTGGGGCAGGGAAGTAGGCGGAGTAAGAGGAAATGGCGTCACTGGCCCTCTCCTTCAGAGACATTTTGAAGGGGGGTGTATCTTCCTCTCATCTTTGCTGAGTTTATTTAACCCTAAAAACTCTCTTATCTCCCTGAGTTTTATCATGTGGTCTGCTTCCGCTTCCTTCCATCTCCTCTCCTGGCATAGAGGTGATTTTGTGCTGTCATGGACTCTTCTGAAATATCAAACCCTGTTGCATCACGATGAACCAGCCAACGTCTTGTCCAAGTCAGAAACTAAAAAACTATAGCTGCTTCTTAAAGTTTCCAGAGGTTCCTGTTCCACAGACACATTAATAGCTGTATGGTGCCAACATGGCCTTTAAGATGCAGTAAAATAAGGAATTCCATCAGCCCACAGAACTCTGGGATCGATTTCCATACCATCCCCTGGTAGCTACCAAAAGTATAATTCTAATGCATATCAACCATCTTTACACTCCTCTTAGGAACTCCTCCCCAGCTTCCCTCTCCCCAGTCTCCACTGTTCCTAGTTTTTCCTGAAAGTTTTGATGTCAGTTGTCTCCAAATTATGAGCAGCTAGAGGAAAGCCATGCTTGATATCCAGGGAGATGGACCTTGGTTGGGTGGCTTAATTGATTCTAGATATGTCTCCTTTGTCAGATGAGGATGTCTGACTTACGTTGCCCATCTAAAGTGTCTTTTTCACATCTAAGAATTTTGGCTTTAGTTAGAAATAGACAGATACTGGAGAGATCTTATCTTTAGCAAAATCTGGTTTCCCTCCTTTCCATCCCTGCCTGTCTCCCTTCCTCTCTACCTTTCCTTCACTGCTCTATCCCTCTCTCCTAACTTTCTTCCTTTTTTTGCCTCTATAATTTACTGCTTAGCTCTCATATGCCAGATAGATGGTAAAGAAAGAAAATCAAACATTCACAATTATTCTCAAATTTTATTTTTTAGAATTTATACCAGAGTGGGAGACTATACCTACAAGCCAATAATTATAAATTATATAGATGTTAATTATAAATGGATAAAAAAGTACACTTGAAAGAGGTACTGTATGTCATGGGAGCCTGGAAGGGGCCCCTTCATGCTGCATAGAAGGCAGCTCTGCCTAAAAGATCAGTTCATTCCAAACCCTGATCCCTGGATTTGGGGTATCCTATGCTATTTTCTTATCCATTGGTCAGAAGAGAAATGAGAAAACTCAGTACAAGTAAGCTATGTGTATGAACGCATATTTCTTCACAATATGGTCTTTATTTGGAGATTCAGTAGCATTTGGTGTGTTATATTGGTGATGGTGATACCAGTTGACAGTAATAGTAAGGCAGTAACTGTTGAGGCTCCTTTCTTGAACATTTTTGTTTTCTAGAATATATGTCTTCTAAAATTGTTTTGCTCTGTCTTGGATTTTAGATACATATTGTTATCTTTGAACTTCTCTCAAACATTTCTCACTATCTTCCATGTGAACAAGTGCATCCGATAAAATCTGTTGATGGAATTTCATTCCTCCATCCTCCCAGAGACTTAGGTGCTGTCGGAGGCTGCAGAGCTGGGTTGTCATTCTAGGACTTCCTTCCGATTGTCGTTCTCTTTATTACTCTCTTGTATTGGGTACCGCATTTCCTGGGTTCTGCTACTTCTTTCCTCATTTATTCCCTTATTATTTTTTGATGAAATATTCAGTAACATCTTCAGAAAGAAGGAATAGAAGACAAAAACCAAAACCTGTTGATCTGAATCAGGTGCATAGTTCTAGGTTGGAAATCATTTTAACTGTATCACCAGTGTATTTGTTTCATTGTGCACTGATTCCAAACTACATTCAAATGTACAGTTCTTAATTTTTTGAGGCAGGCTGGCCTGTAGACCAGTCTGGCCTCAATCACACAGAAATCTGCTTGCCTCTGCCTTCTCCTGAGTGCTGGGATTAAAGGTGTGTGCTACCGCGCCCAGCTTATATATAAAGTTTTTAATAACCATTGTCTTAGTTTGTTTCTTCATTGCTGTGACAAAACACTCTGACCAGTACCAACTTGGGGAGGAAAGGGTTTATTTGTCTTACCTCTCCCTGGTCGCATGCAGTTCATCAGGGAGCCCAAGGTAGGAACTCAGGGCAGGAACCTGGAGGCAGGAGCTGGAGCACAGGCCATGGAGGAACGCTGCTTACAGGCTTGCTCCCCTGGCCCCTGCTCAGCTTGCTTTCTTATGCAACACAGGCCCACCTGCCCAGGGGTGGCACCACCCACAGTGGGCTGGGCCCTCCCACATCACTCATCAAGAAGATGCCCTTCAGACATGGCCACAGGCCAGTCCAATAGAGGAAATTCCCGATTGAGGCTCCCTCAACCCAGGTGTGTCAAGTTGACACTAAAGCTATCCAGCACAACCATGTTAGCACAAGTAAAAGGGAGCAGATGAAATTATAATAATTTATTTCAACATGTAATCAATATAACAAATATTAATGAAACATTGTACATTATTCCCTAGACTGCTTTTTGAAATCCAGTATGTAGTTTACACTTACAGCACATCTCATCCCATCTGATCTCATTCCCATCTCTCATGTCATGTCATGTCACGTCATGTCACTCCATTCCATCTCAGCATATCACATCTCATGTGCTCAATGGCCCCATGTGGCTGGTAGCCACTGGAGTTCAGATGCAAAGATTAAATGCTGGTCTTAGAGCCAGGGTCACTGATTACAAACTTCTTCATCTGTAAAATAAGAACACTAACAATGCCTACAGCAAAGGCTGTTATGAGGAGTAAATGAATTAATAGCCATCCCTTGTTATGTATGTCATACCACAAACAGCCCTCTGAATGTCTCTGTGCATCCTGAGTGACCCTGTGTATCCATAGATTCAGTCGACTTCAGATAGAAAATGTTTGAGAATAAAAATTGCATCTGTACTGATCATGTACAGACCGTTTTTCTCGTCATTACTCCCTTAACAATGCAGCAATTCAACTACTTATATAACTCTTAGATTGTATCAGGCATTGCAGAGTGACACAGTGATGATTGAAAATATATAAGTCATTTGCAAACACCACACTGTTTTATATAATGTACTTGCATACCTGTGGGTTTGGGGATCCATAGGAATGTTGGAACCTCTCCTCTGTGGGTAGTGACGAGGACTGTTGTTTCTAGCTAATGTATGACAAAGACAGGTCATTGGAGAGGGATAGAGTCTTCAGAGAGTAGTTCTGGACATCCTTCTTATGACCGTAGTACAAAGTGAACACCAGCCTGACAACACATCTGAAAGCTAATTCTAATTGAATCCAGAACTTAAATATGAAAAGCAAATCTACAAAACCATAATGTACCCGCTGCCACTCAGAGGTTGCAAAGATATTTTCTTACATTTTTTTTCTAACAGACAGAAACATTACATTACAAAAAAGACAAAAGAGGCAAAATTGACCATAGGACTTACATTTCTGATGATAGTAATGGAAGATGTTCTCAACATATAATCCTCCCCCCCTCCAGCATTTAGAATATATAAGAAAGTCCAGGAAAATGACTAGCAATCCACTTTAAAAAGTGGGGATAGGCTAGAGAGATGGCTCAGTAGGTAAGAGTGCTTGCTACACAAGTGAGAAGAATTGAGTTTGAATCCTTAGTACCCACTTAGGAAGCTGGGCAGGGCCACATGTATACCTTTGAGTACCCACAGCTCCGGGGCTATGGGGTGGGGAAGCAGACAGAAGGCTCCTTGGGGCTTGCTGACGGCTAGGGTAGCTCTAGGTTCAGCGAGAGAGCCTCTCTTTCAAGGGAATAAGGTGGAGAGTGATAGAGCTGGACACTTGACGTCCTCCTTTGGCCTCCACATGTGCACATGGGTATGTGCACCTATACACACATATACACACACAAACACACACCAAACACATATACAAACACATGCACAATGGTGGACAAGTAAGATGAACAAGCATTTTTCTAAGCAGAATGTGTCAATAAATATCTGAAATACATAGCTTCATTATTAATCAGAAATGGAAATAAAAGCTAAAAGCATGTCTCATTTCCATCCTAGAACTAACAGAAATTAAACTACCTGACTGTATTAAGTTTTGGTGAGATTATGGAGTTTGAGAAGTTCTCACACAGCCAGTGGAACAGAAAGTAATAAAGCTCACCATGGGAATTATTTTACATTTTCTTGTGAAGTTGAACATGAGCAAAATTTAAGCCCCAGCTTCTATGTATATAGGGTAAAGAATCCATGGTGCAGACATACTGGAAAACACATATGAAGTTCACCAAAATGTTGTTATTCATAGCAACACAAACCAAGAAACAACCAGAAACTCACTCAAAAGAGTGAATAAATAAACTGTAGGATTATCATGCAATAGAATTCTACTCATCAGTGAAAGAATAAATTTCATACACATTTCACTGTGGATAAACCTTGAAAGCATAACATTGGGCAAACACAAGGAATCATAGACTAGATATGGCATGATTCTGTTTATGTAAAGTTCAAAAGCAAACACAATGAAACAATGGGTTGTTTGAAGATGTATACATGTGTGGTAAAATTACAAAGAAAAGCAAAAACAAAGATGAAAGCAAAATTGGTTATAGTGGTTACTTTGAAATGGGTAAGAACCCAATGAGGCAGGAATTCATAAGGGTTCAAAGTTATTGGTGAGGCTTTGTTTCCCAAGTCAGTGGGGGGCTCAGGTATTTTTAATATAATTATTTACTCTGTATATGTCCAAACTCTTTTTATGTCTATTTCACTTTATGGTGCAAGAAAGACAGATTGGCATACATGTTTAATCATAGGGATTTTTTGACTGCTTTTAATGGGGACCTCTAATTTGGGGTGACTCAGCTGTAAGCAGAAGTTTTCAACAGGAGAACCATTTATGCCAGTATCTGTAGGTCTCCTCCAGATCCATTCTGCTTTCCAGAGACTTCTCCAATCTCTTGTTTGGGAGGTGAGCATCTGGCTTCCCATAGCCCAGAGCACTAGGTGAAAGGGACTGGTGGGGGTAGGGACAGACTGAGGAGATATGTGCGTAGTGCAGAATTCTAATCAGTTGGGTACCCTGCCTCAACACCTTTGGAGGAGGAGGTGGGGAGCTTCCTTGCTGTGACAGATGGAGGAGAGGAACTGGGTTCCTTCACTTCGATGGACTTGTAAGCAATTGCTATGTTATCATTTGTAAGCTTGCCCTTGCCTTCTATAGCACTGAGTGCTCACATTTTAGAGGCAATCTGATATCTTGGTGGCCAAGTGGACTTGTCCTCTACTCTGCTGCCTCCATACCTATGTTATGGCTCTGCCGGTGCAAGCTTCTCTTTCTTTATTGACTTTCCATCTGTGAACATGCCCTCGATGCCTTCCATCTTCTGCAGTTACTACTTCCATTTTTTTCTTCTTGATTACTGTTAGTGAAGTCAAGCATATATATCTAATTTGCTGAGCTTATCCAAATATATTGTTCCCGACCACCCTTTTAAAAACAGAATGGACTAAAAAGGAAAATGAGAACAAAAGTACTTTTGCAGACCTTAATTGGCTTGCAGTTTTGGAATCAGGTGGTAGCCCAGACCAAAGGTGGTACAGAATGCATCCTCCCACCTCATAGGCAGGCTACATTTATAGCCAGAAAAAGGAAGTGACATAGAGAAAACAGGTTTAGAGATAGCCCAATTGATTCTAGCTAGCATCCCTCTTATTTCAACATGGTTTGGATGGATGGCTCTTTGTGATTGGCTGAGACCAACGAGAGCAGGCTACAGTCTATTTGCACATCCAGTTATATTACAATTTCCTATGTACAGAAAAATCTTTAAGCCGAATTTGACATATATGTAGATAGCTTTAGGCTAAACTTAACAGAAGATAATCACCATCTTACAGGTGAAATAACTGAGACCATAAAGAGGTGACCCCAGTTGCCCAGCACCTGGTGGCAGATGAGACTCACTGCAAGACCCACACTTTCTTCTCATGATGCTGCCTTCCCAAGAAGGCGGCTCAGAGCCTCTTCATCCTTCTGTCTTGAGCTGCCTCATTTTGTCTAACCTCGAGCCACCCTGTTGCAAGTTCCCAGAACTATTCTCCATAGAGTATAAGGCCCATAGTAGGACTCCAAGGACCACAGTGACTCTGTTACAAACTTGAACCACTGGACATGATCAGGGTGACCTTCATTCTCCATGAACAACTTTACAGAAGCTGAGTATTGTCTTTGGGAACAGCAGGTAATCATTGTGTCCCTCAGCCTGGCTCCTGCTGGGGAGTACTTGGAATAAAATTTTATCTGGCGGTGGTGGGGAAGAGAAAGAGAAGAGAGCGAGGTGGGGAATCTACTTTTTCTTTTTCACTTTGACAATCACAAGTTTCCTGTGCTTTCTTGGAGCTAAAGCTATGTTTTGACTAAATGGAAGGTCTCCAGGGAATGAGGGCCGAGGGGGAGATGTCTTTCAAAAGCATCCCCTGTTGTACTCCATCAATGTCTCTTCCCCTCCTCTTCCATCACAATGTACTCTTCTATGTGTCCTCCCTGACCTTGGCTCCACTGTCTCCCCCAGCTGCCATCTGAAAAGACACCCTGGACCTTATTATAGTCATTGCTTGCTGGGTCATGGGGAGGACAGGTCCCTGAGGAACTAGTAGGATGTGCCCAAGGGATCAGGTGCTGATGATGGCAGCAGGTACAGGGCCAGCTGTAGGAACGAGAGCCTACAGATCTTGCCTCCTCTGCCACCCTGTCAACTCTGAAGTCCCTGGATGGTCCTAGTTGTGTTTCAGCCAGTGCTTTACAGGCCCGGAAGCATCCTATAATTAATTATGTAGAGAGGTGAAACGTGGTTACTTGAATTTTTAGAATCAAGATCTAGATCTTTTAAGAAAGAGGGCAAGAGAAGGGAAATATCATAGGAAACTATGAATAAGAACTATTTTTTCCCTCTAAAATGAAAAAAAAGTTTCTCTATACTGTGCCTCTTACAGTCCTATGGCCACTCACAGGATTGATATAGCCTTGTCCTTTGGCTTCAGTAGTCAGAGATATCCCTTCATCCTTCCCCTTCTGTCACACTTTAGAACTTCTACTTTGCAGTACAATTAGCCTATGATATTAGAATCTGCAAACTCCTTTTATCTTGTTTTCAGTTACCTAAGTTGTGCGACAGAACACAGGCGCGCACCGAGAAGGAGACTCTACATTCCCTCAGGACAAGGACTTTGTCATTTTTAAATTTTAATGATGAATTTAAGGTTAAAAATACCATAAAATGGCATACAATAAAATAAAAACATTGTTAATAAATTTGTTGCATTTATGGAGTGGTTATAAGTATCAAGAGCTGTTCTATATACTTAATACACTTGTCATTTTCTCTAACAGATCAATTTTCATCCAAAATGAAGGGACCATTATTTTTTCTTAAAATCTGAAGTTCAGAGAAGCCCAAGGTCATATAACTAATAAGTTGCATGCATGTGTCTGTCTATATATAGACACAAAACACACATACAGTGCTTAGGGCAAAAAAAAGTTCCCAGTTCAAAGGGTTAGAAGATACTTATGGAGTTCCTATGTATCAAACATTGAACAACTTAATAGGTCACAAAATTTAACCAACTATGATCCCTGACCTCAAGGAGTTTCTGGTTTTCAGGGCCAGTTGTTTGCAACACAACTACCTTCAATACAAGCCTAACTTTGTGAAACCTGGGTGTTGCATCGGACTGTCCTGACTGGCAAGCTATGGACAGATGCCGTCTTCCCAAGCTCAGTTGTACCCACTTGCCTCAGATCATCACAAACTTGTTGACTGTTGACCCTCAGCAAGAAAGGAGGGGCAGGAAGAGCCAGCCATAACTCCCAACCAACCACTTGGCCCTAGTTGTCCAAGGGGGAGGGACTAAGGTTGTAGAAGGGGAGGAAATTGTAGTGAGGCTCTCTCACAATGTTGCATGACTGCTGGGAAGTCACTATCATACCTGGATGGAGACTTTACAGTGTGACCTTGTGTGTGTGGGGGGGCACTCCTGTAACTAAACCCTCACCCACTTCTCTGTAAGTAAGCCTAATAAACTGTCTAGTTTTCCAGACTGCGGTTTGAAGAAATTGGACCTCAGTTTGTTGTAAGGACCAAGGGAAGAGGCGACTGGATATTGTTTGTGCCTCCCAGGAGGAATTTAACAACACCAAGACAGTAGTGAATGGCAGAGTTTAGTGGACAAAGATGGTGGGACTCTGGGAAAGATATGTAAGAGTTTTCATCTAGGGGATAGAGTGACAGTCCACGCAAAAGAAGGTCATGGACAAACCTAGGAGTCCTGAAAGATAGGGCAGCATTTGTGTCTTTGATCTTGGTGAACATGGTATCTCTTCAACAGGAACTGAGGTTATAAGCACAAGGCTAAAAGCTATCTCGGGTAGTTGGAGCACTATAAGACCTGGTACTAGATGCTTGTCAAATAGAACATAGATAAATGAATGTTAGTGGAATTTAGATGGAGCATAAGTCATGTAAGAATGGGGTCTCCCTTGGTGACTTGATTTGTAAATGGCCTCCGTAGTTTGTATATGACAGTTGTTGAGAGTTGTTGGTTAAAAAAATAGTTCCTGTGAAGATAGATAAACAGAGGCAACGTGTTACTGAGTTGGTGAATTTGTTCTAGCTGCCTGTGACTTTACAGTGCTTCGTCTTTCAGTCACATGGGTACTAGTTGATTTTGAGACTTTCTTGGCTATAGCTGACACTAAGCATGGATTTAGGTTGGAGCATTGAATCAAATGTCAGAGTGATTCTAGACAAGGGGTCTGAGGGAGGAGATGATGGTGATAGGAAGAAGGATGGCAGAACATGCTATGCAGATGAGAGACACATTGGTGTCAAAGTAGGGAGTACTGCCATAAATATATATACTTTGTGCCTGTGTCTGTGACCTTGGTATACTCTGTATCCCTATTAATCTCTGTCTTATAGGAATAGTCATGTTGTGGCTCCAGTGATAACCATGGGGCTTGTAAGGGATCTATGAAGGTTCAAGGTCATGTGCTAGGGCTAAACTTTGGGGAAACACAAGTAGGCTGAAAGGGCTGTCAGAGTCTTGTGATTTGCCCTATGACCTGTTCTAGTGCCCCTCTGAGGCATTGTTATAAGTACCACCAATCCTTCACCATACTCAGTCATGACTTTTCTCCTCTTTTCCATGTAGAGAAAGACTACTTGAGGAACTGTATATACTGCTGCTAGCACCCATCCCACAGACATCCAAGATGTCTAATGTGGCACAGTTGAGCATTGGCTTTCCATCTGAGCCTATAGAAGAAGCTTCGAAATGGGTGAAACCTTAGCCTACTGTCTCTGGTAGTTTATATAGGCTCAGATTCCAAGGAAATATATTTTAATCTATACTTCTTGGGAGTGTTGGTCTCTTCTTGGTGTTTACCTAGTTGTTGTCAGACACTTACCTGTTATGCTAGTGAGATATTTTAAAACAATCTGTCTAAGCACTTGGGAGGCTGAGGCAGAAGGATCAAAAGTTTAAGGCCAACCTGGGCTAGATGAAACCTTATCTCAACATATAAACAAACATATAAAAGTAACAACCTGGAGTATTTATACAAGTTATTACAATGTACTTTTCCTTTTAATTTCTTCTCATTCTTGAGTTTTGTTACTTTCTTTTAAATGAAATTTAATTACACTGAAAGTTTATGTTTCTCCCTTTAATAATGTGCTAATTTCTTGCACTGCCCTATTACTATAAATTTAAGGGCTTAAAATAGCACAAATTTGTTTTCTTACATCTCTGGAGTTCAGGAATCCTAAAACAAGTAAAAATTCATTGGATTCTATTCCTTAGCAAGCTCTAGAAGGAAATCTGTTTACTTGCCTTGCTAACTTTTAGAAACTACTTCTGTTTCTTGGCTCATGGCTTCATCTACCATCAAACTGAAATATTTTCCATTTCTCTCTCAGCCCATCTACTTCCATCATCACACCACTTTATGACTATAAGGACCCCTGTGTGATCACATTGAACTCTCCTGGATAATCCATCATTGTATCTTGATCTTGAGATTTGTAATTTACCAATCTCAAGGTTCTTAACTACAAAGATACAGCCTTTTTCTGTGGTTAGGATGCGAACATCTTTGTAGAACTTCTGTTCAGTTTTCTACAATCACTGCAATTATAAACTTAATTTTGCTGTGATTACATGTCAATAATTATTTACCATAGGCTGGAGAGATGGCTCAACTGTTAAAAGTGCTTTCTGCTCTTGCAGAGATCCTGGGCTTGTTTACTAACAACCATACAGAAGCTTACAACTGCCTGTAACTCTGTGTATTTTAGTTACTTTTCTGTTGCTATGATAATGTGATATGTATGGAATATATCGTATGGGATTATAAAAAAATAAAAGTATTTTAAATATTTACTTATTTACTTCTTTTATGTGTATATGTTTCTTATTTATTTTATGCATATGCATGGCCAAGGCAACTTATAGAAAGAAGAGTGTATTTGACTTATGATTCCAGCGGTACTCCAGTCCATAATGGTGGGCAGGGCATGGTTGCAGAGGTGGTAAGAGCAGAAAGCTGAGCAATCACATCTCCAAGCAGGCCCAGGTATCAGAGCAGGACTGAAAATCTGACAAGGCTTAAGAACTCAAAGCCAGCTCCAAGTGACACGCCTCCTCCGTCAAGGTCGCACTCCAAAACCTCCCAAAACAGTACCACCAACAGGGGACAAAATGTCCAAATACTCAATATTCAGAGCCTGTTGGCAGAGGGAGGAAATGGGGCTAGGAGTGGGGTAGAGATTCTTATTCAAACCACCACACTCTAGTTCCAGGGGATTCAATTCTCTCTTCTGGTTTTGGTTGACTCCTCATGTGGTACACATAAACTCATGCAGGCAAACACACATACAGTGGGCATATCTTGCCAGATCAGTTGTTACTGTAGCTTGTAGGGTTCACACCTATGTAAGATTGATTATTACTTCCCTCTTCCAATAACATGCATAGCACCTTCCAGCACTATGAAAGCTAGCCAGTAGGAATGAAGCTTTGAGGTAAGTTACAGCTTGAGTTCTCAATGTTCTATAACTGAAGTATGTAGTAAATTCAGCAATAGGGTCTTACTGTCAAGTTCTAGAGGGTAAGCAAGAGCAATGGCAATAGCCAGTTATATTTGGGGGGGGGTTATGGGACACCCCTTGGCCAACAACTTCAAAAGAAGGATTCCATTCCTGGCACCGAACCTAAATTTTTTTATTATTTTTATTTTATGTGTATGAGTGTATTGCCTGCATGTGTGTAAATGCACCTGTGTTATGCAATGCCTGTGGAGGTCACAAGAGGGTGTTGGAGTCTCCTGAAGCTGGAGTTATGGATGGTTGTTGCAGCTATGCATGTGTTGGGAATCAAACCCAGGTCCTCTGTAAGAGCAGCCGGTGCTCTTAACCACTGAGCCATCGCTCCATCTCTCTGGCACTAGACTTTTTAACTGCTAACCTGTGGTGACTAGTAGGGGTATTATCGCCACTCCCTCAACCATTATATGGTAACACATTTAAATTCTTTGTATATGTATATATTTTAGGAAGCTTATAAAGTAGTAAGTTTCCATATGACTTTTTCAAAGGTCTTTAATATTAATTATCTCTCCCTGTATTCTCTTCTCTAGCCTGCGCTCCCACTCCCCACCCCATTTAACCCTTCCTGTTCCTGTCTGTGACCCTTTACTAGTTTCCTGAGCTCTGTGGGTTTTCCAAATGAAGGACGCATATCTAAATATTCGATCTAGCATCCACTTATGAGAGAGAACATGTGACATTTGTCTTTCTGGGTCTGGGTTATGTCACTCAGGATGATTGTTTCCAGTTCAGTCGTATTTCTTAACAGCTGAATCATATTCCATTGTGTAAATGTACCACATTTTCATTATTCAGTCATTAGTTGCTGGACTCTAGTTGTTTCCATTTCCTGGCCCTTGTGAATAGGGCATCAGTGAACATGAATGAGCATAATTATTCACCACAAATGATTTTCTGTAATAGTTATTTTGTGTTGCATAACAAACTTTGGTGGATTCTAACTTACCTTCTGTTGGAGCTTCTGATATGTGATAAAGTTATCAAACTAACATAAATAATGGTTCTGCACAGCTTTTCTATAGCACTGACATAATTCTGAGCTACAACACAGAATATGCCAATTGAAAAAAACCAGAAATCAGTTCTTAATTATTTGAGATTTGGACACTTTTTTGTGATTAAAGAATCAATATTACTTCCACTTAAGAATGAATAATTTTAGATGGATTCATTTTTGTTTTTCAAAGTAATTAGCAAAAAGAAACAATCCGAACATTACTATTAGTAAACAGATGCTAGAGCTTAATTCCTACTTGTCACAAGTTTCATATGATCTCATTTAATCTTTGCCACACCTCTGGTAGCTTGGTGCAGTAATTGTTACCATTTTGTAGGTGGAAAGAGTGAAGCTCCAAGTTTTGAAACTGTGTCGCTCGGATTCATACAGCCCAGCTGGCCTTGAACCTGAGAATGAGTCCCCACACAACTGACCAGTTTAAGTTTATGCTTGCTCCTCTCTAGGCACTTAATTTCATTGGGTGTTTCTGGCATTAGCCTAGTGGTCCTATTGCTGGAGGGAGTAGGAGCCTTCCTGCCCCCAACTCCAACTTTTCCCTAGTCTTGGAGTTGGGGTTAAGAAAGGACTACTATCAGCTCCTTCTGTGGGCAGCTGAATCCTCAAAGCTCTCCACAAAGCTAGAATTGAGTATTTATGTCAAAGGGGGTTTTGCTTTATTTATCTTTTGAATTATCCTCCTACAAACCCCCTACACCTGGGCTTTTAAAAGCTCCAAGAGTGAGTGAATGGGTGGATTTTCGAGGGGGTGGAGTAGGGGAGGCAGCAAAAGTTTTTGTCATCAGATACTGCCAGTTTTGACAATGTTCCTTTTTGGCAGATGGGAGCTTTCTGAACTCACCCTGATCATCAGAGAAGAAATGAAACCAGCAGGATTCAGTGGGCTGAGGGCAGGAAGTGGTGTTGGGTTCACTAAGGATTTAGAGAGTTGAGGTTGCTATTAGAGATCTCAGCGTTCTGAAAGAGTTGTGCAGAAGCGTTATTTATACTTCTTTGAGGACTCTTTATCAAGTAAACCCTGGAGGCCTTGCTCAGGTCCATCATTCAGTGGCTGTGTTACTTTAACCTTTTCATTCTTATTGTTATTATTGTTCTAATCAATAAAATGTGGGTAAAGAAAAGAGCTCATTTTATAGCACAGTAAAATTAGTAAAATTCATGTATGTTTATTTGCTGTTTTATATACTGAGGCTTCAATTCAGGGTCTTGTGCATGCTGGGCAAGCACTCTACCACTGAGCTACATCTCCAGCTCAAATTCAAATATATTACAAAACATAAGCATATGTGTGTGTGTGTGTGTGTGTGTGTGTGTGTGTAATAGTACAGTGCTCAAGTAAGTACATAATTATAATAAATGTGAACTATCATTAATAATGCCAATATAAAGAATTTTATTTTCTCAGTTCTGGGGATTGATTAAAACCAGGGCTTCATGCATGTTAGGCAAGAGATTTACCACTGAAGAACTCTTTAGAAGAAAACAGAGTTGAAAGAGCCTGTTTTCTTCCATGGAATGTGCCAGAGGTTTGAGATATATTAAGTGGAACAGTTTATAGGACTTCTAAATTTAAGTAAAATGTAAACAATTTCCCCCAGCCTATATGTCCTGAATTAAATTTAAATTTGAGATAAACAACAAATCTATCATCTATCATCTATCTATCTATCTATCTATCTATCTATCTATCTATCTATCATCTATCATCTATCTATCTACATACCTATCTACTAACTCCCATACATTTTTTTTGTTTTTTACCTGTAGTAAAACTGTGGATGCCATTTATCTGGCAATTCTGTGGGAGGTGGAGAGGAGAGGGAGAAGGAAAATGAAATCCTATTTACACCTAGAAGAAAAATGTCAATGCATGCATATAAGTATTCCATGTAACCCCTCTTGTGTTGGGTTCCCAGAGGGGTGAAGGTTAGTTAGGGTGGTTTCCTTATGTAGCCTCTGTCTGTCTCCAAGAGCTGAGACGAGACAGCCATCTCTCAGCATAATTCCACCTCATGAAACTGGAGCCTGTGTTTTCTGGTTCTGAAGCTACCCTGTCTCCTGCCCCCTCCTTTCCCCAAACACACAGGCTTACAAACACAAAGGCATAGGGTTGAGGGTTAACAGCAGAGGAGCAGGGAAAGGATTAGTTTTTATCAAAATAGCATCTGCAAAGATCCATCTAGGATAGACATCATTTGGAGCATGTCTGTGGCTGGGAGCCAGGCCTGGGGCAGGGGTGGGAAACACCAGCTGTCTAGGGAAGGAGAGGCCCCATGGGAGGGGGGCTTTGCCAGGTGCATGTGTTTGGGGGTGGGTAGGCTTTTCTCCTTCCCTTCTCATGCCTCCTACCCTATGCAATTTTTTTTTTTTAGTCTTTTTGGTCAAACTGTTGCTTTTCAATCACCTAGAAGCAAGAGCTTGTCTAACAAGGATATTAACACTGTTGGGACTTGTATGTGCCTGTGTTTGAGATACCATGCCCCTTCCTGGGGTAGGCAAGCTTTCAGATCTGGGAATGGAACTTTCAGACTTTGAGCTCCATCTCTTGGGAGCCTTCTTACCCCATTTTCTGTCTGTGCCACAGGCCTGCTTGAAACCAAATCACACTTGACAATAGAAAAAGAGAATACTATTTCTCAAGGCCACAGTTTGTCTTGGTTTTTGATGCTGACAGCAGAATTCTTGATCAGGTTTGTCCTCACCCAGCAGAATGAACTTCCTGAACTTTCTCTTGTTGTTTCTGATCTAACAGACATTTTTGATTGTGTTTCTGAATCTCACATCTCTTTATTAGCAAAGGACAAAGAGGTCAGAACAGTTCAGCTAAGATCATCTGTTTTGAGGTGAAGGACTTTCTATACATGACATCAAGAGAATAAATGAGAAACCTAGAAAGAAAATATTGATGTATGTGTTTCCACAAGCTTTGAAGGTTTTGTATACCTTTAAAATACTGTAATAAAGATGCATAGGGAGTATTTCCTCTATCATTTATATAAAGAGCTTGTAAATCATCAATGAAGAGAAACCTATGTAGTTGATGAAGGAATTTAAATGGCCAATAAATATATATAGAAAAAGTGTCTGATAGGTAACAAAAGAATATTCAAGTTGAATTAACAAGATGATTTTTAAAAATATGTGTGGGTGTGTGTGTATGCATGTGCAAGTGTGTATTCACGTATATGGAGCTCAGGTATCATTCTTCAGGGCCTATCTATTTTGTTTTTTGTGACAGGGTCTCATAGGCCTGAAACTCGATTATTAAACTAGGCTGGCTGGTAGTGAGCCCCAGGGATCTGTCTATCTCTACCTCTTCAGTACTGAGACTACAGATGTGGGCTACCACATCCAGCTTTTGTTTTCTCAGTGTGAGTTGTGGGGATTGAACTCAGGTCCTCATGGTTATATGGAAAGTATTTTACTGACTGAGCCATCTCTCTGGTCTTGAACATAACTTTTATGTCTAAAAATGACAAAAATATTTGCTAAAAAGATGATTCCAAGTATTGGGGAGAACCTGAATGAACTGGATATTTTCAAGCACTAAAAGTTACAGTATTAGAACATACAATATCTTGGAAGGATAGTGAACATAAGTAAAGAAACAAAGATGACTCTCTCTTTTGAACCAATTCTTCCAGTTCTACAAAGCTTTCAAAGAAAGTAATGTTTTATGTAAAATTTGGTTGTGGGGTTGTTCATCATAATACTGCTTTTTCATGAAAATAAAACTTTATATTTGTGTTCAGTGGTTCACCCTTAGTTTTTAAGGATCACATTCCATTAGTCAGTGGAATATTATTTAACTGTAGGAGAGTGGTCTTCAAGCATTTCAATAGAGTTCCCTTGGGTGGGAATTTGTGTTCTGCTTCTCCCATCCCCAGTGAGCATTTTTGCTTTAAGTAACTGGCTTGTATGTAATACTGAACTTGAACCAAGATAATTAAGAACATGAACCCAGGAGGCTGGAGAGAAAGCTCGGCGGTTAAGAGCACTTGGTGCTCTTGCAGAGGACACAGGTTTGGTCCCCAGCCCCTATATGGCAGCTAACAACCATCTGTAACTCCAGTTCCAAAGGATCTGACACCTTCTTCTGGCCTCTGTGGGCATCACATACACATGGTACACTTACATACAGGCAAAACACTCAGACACATTTTCAACCTCCTGACCCCCAAATCATGAAGCCAATATAAAACCACTTTTGGACATGACAGGAGTTGCCAGACCCCTTCTGTTTATGCCTCAAGATTCCTCTCCCACCTTCCTTACTGTACAGGCGGCTGCCTCTCAGTGGGTTCCTGTCTTCTGCTTCCAGTTAGGTTATGTAAGTGGTGATTCTCAGCAGAGCATCCAAGGGAGGCAGAAAGGGCAGGGTATTGAATTTTCTGGTTCCTCTGCTGTGAGACCTCCAAGAGATAAGCTCCTTTAACCTAAAAGTCCTAAGAAGCCAGTGCTATCTGGTTCTACCTCTAGGTTGACATGGCTCGTCTCTCCTCATTTTCTTAGGCTTAGAGACAGCAGCAGCTCATATTATATTTTTTTGCCTCAGGTAACCACAGAATTTGTTGATACCTTGCATAGTCAAGTTGAAATCACAGAAAGCTTACTGAAACTGTTTATATGAGCCAGGCATAGTGGCACACACCTGTAACTGAAACAGAAGGATTGCTGCAAGTTAAAATCTACTCTGGTCTACAAAATCAGTTCTAGGCCAGCTATGATGACACAGTGAGACTCTACCTGAAAATATAACAAGAAATTGATTATTAATTTTAAAAAGTTATACAAACATTGTCTATCTAATTGCCTTCTAAACAGTTACTTTATGTCTGCAGATCAGTGCTGCTATGAGCATTAAGCTTCTCTATGCAGTGAGTAGCAGATATTGCAGAGACTCATAACTGGGCAAAGTGCTGAGAACAAGTGACTGTTGAATGCTCAGTAACTGGGTCATCTATGTTTCCTCTTCTGAGGCTCAGGGAAGATTGAAAAAGGGGGCAGAAAGAACATGAGAGTCAAAGGAAGGGGTGGGGTGTGTTGAACGTTGTCTCCTGGGCATGACATGGGCCTTGTACTCATTAACTCACAGCAGGTGTGGTTCCCTGCCTAAGACATACACAACTTTGAACCCATCAACATTCTGTCCTGGATGGAGAGGGACTCATGAGGTTCCCCTCTCCCTGAAGATTTATAGGCAGTTAACAAAGGTTGCTGGGGAAGGAGAGATATTTTCTTCAGTGATGTAACCAGTGATAAGATGCCCATGTCCTGTTAATAACTCCTCACTCATGTTCCTGAAAGCAACCCTAATTAAACTCACTGGGTCTCACACAGACACACACAAAACAAAGATAACAA
>NW_008360326.1:3028751-3077461 GCF_000622305.1 Nannospalax galili
GATCTGTGGGAATAAGAAGGAGAAAGCATGAAGAATGGAGGGTAGATATGATCAAAATACATTTATGTATATGAAAATTTCACCCACCATTATGTATAATTAATATATTATAACAAAAGTTACACATGTAGACTAATTATTCTTGATATATAATCATGTGCTTTTGTTTGTCACTGTATCACTGATTTTTTTTTTTTTTGGTCTTTTTGAAGCAGGGTCTCCCTTTGGCCCCAGCTGTCCTGGAACTCACTATGTAGACCAGGCTGGCCTTGAACTCACAGAGATCCACCTGCCTCTGCCTCCCAACTGCTGGAACTACAAGTGTGTGCCACCACGATCACTGACATTTTTATGAAGAGTTTTTTTACAGTGTTATCTTAGTGTTTTAATTTCAAATAAAAATTTTCATAATTTTCTTCAAAGGTGTGTTTTGCATCTGAAACTGATCCCTTCAAATGGTTCTTTTAGGTACACCATGCTTTTTTCAGTTGTAAATACTCTCAGAAGTACATGGTCTAATTATGTTATGTAAGATAGTTCAAATTGTATTTGTTTTATAGTAATGCAATTTCAGACCAAAGATTTCTACTGGTTATTGTCTTTAAAACATTTTTATTTTATTTTTATTTTTGTGTATGAGTGTTTTACATGCATTTATGTTAGTGCTCCAATATGTGCATAAAGAAGCCAGAAGAGGGCATTGGATCCCTTGGAACTGGAATTATGGAAGGTTGTTAGGCACCATGTGGGTGCTGGGAACCAAACGTGGGTCCACTGCAAGAGCAGTCAGTACTTTTAATGACTGAGTCATCTCTCCAGCCCCTGATTATTGTCTTTTAACTCCTAATCACATGCTCTATTTTTTAAAACTTAAAAAATTATTTATTTATTTATTTTATGTGTATGAATGTATTGCCTGCATGTAGGTAAGTGCACCCATGTCTTGCAATGCCTGCAGAGGACAGAAGGGCTGTTGAATCTCTGGAACTGGAGTTACAGACAGTCGTTAGCTGCCATGTGGATGCAGGGATTCGAACTCAGGTCTTCTGCAAGAACAACCAGTGTTCTTAACCACTGAGCCATCTCTCCAGCCCATACATGCTCTATTTTCAAGGAATACTTTTATAAGGGAAACATTTCAAACAAGTTATGTTTAAGCATTCATTTGAAAGTTTGACAAAACTTGGATGCTGCAAAATCACAGTCCCCAATGCTGTTCCATTTTTGAGCAGATTATAAATTTATCCAATGAAAAATGAGAACTTCATGTGAAGATTCTACAAGTTAAGGAATTCCAAGCTTAATTATAGATTTTTCAGAATGAAATTTTATGCTCTTTTAGAATACATCATCTAAATTTTTGTTTTGTAAGATCACTGGCTTCCTGCACCATTGAATTTTATTAAAAGCTTCAAAAGTTGAAGATTTGGGGAAACATTATTTGCTGACTATCTTATTAAACATTTCAACTGATTTTTAAGAAAATACAATTAAAATTTAGCAGACTTATTTATAAGATCTTTGCTATAATTTTAGGACACTTAATTTATAATGTAGTTTTTCATAGTTTATTTTATGTCTATTTGTACGTGTGTGTACATGCGTGCCTGTGTGCATGTGCGTGGTGTGTGTGTGCATGTGCATGGTGTGTGTGTGCATGCACCACAGCATACATGTGGAGGTGGAACTTGCAGGGGTCAGTTCTCTCCTTTCACCATATGGGTCCCTAGGATCCCATTCCAGTCATCAGGCTTTGTGGCTGGCATGTTTACTCACAACCCCAGTTTTTCATAATTTCCAGCATCTCTATAATCTAACTGATAGCCCAAAATAAGAGACAACATGCTTACCACTGTGTTAAAATGTTTTTCTTAATTTAACATCAGCTCGGACATAAAATTTTATACTTGTTAACATATATAAATAGAAATCAACAACTATAGTTTCTATTTGAATCACAGAATTTTTGAACTAATAAGGATTTATGTGTGTACCCTACCTAATTCTAAGCATATTTTGTTTCATTTATTTCTTCATTCAGTAAGAATACTGCTTTTTAAACCATGTTTTTATTTACCAAAAATTATGTTCATGACACAACAAATAATTTTGTCTTAGTGTTGAATTTTGTTAGCTGAATTTAAAGTTTTTATAATTTATGTCAGGTTAAACTTTCAAAAACTTTAGTTTGATTTTAAAGAAAGTAATGCTTTATTATTTCAACAAATGAATTAGAGAGATGCAAAAGAATAATTGATTAGATAACTCATATTCTGTAAGATTAGCCACATCATGGGAATTCTAGCTATTTAGACCACAAAAATCATAACATAGTATTACTATATACCTAATGAAAACTGAATCAAAATAAATGAAATAAATTGCTAAACTTGTAAATTTAGTTGAGAATGGTGATATATACCTATAATCTCAGCATCCAGGAAGTTAAACCAGGAAGACTGAAATTTCAAGGCCAGCCTGGGCTATGCAGCAAGACCCTGTCTCAGAGATAAAAGGCAACAACAAGAATCTCTGCCTAAACTTGGAAATGTAAGCTAGTTTGATTCTAGGAATTGAATTGAATTTAAAATTGGGTTGTTTTGGTGAAATTCAGATAGCTAATTTTGTATTTAAATCATTTAGAGAAGGGGGAAAGGAGTGGGGCATGAATAAGATCAAAATAAATTC
The DNA here is from genome assembly GCF_000622305.1 of Nannospalax galili. Classification (NCBI taxonomy): domain Eukaryota; kingdom Metazoa; phylum Chordata; class Mammalia; order Rodentia; family Spalacidae; genus Nannospalax; species Nannospalax galili. The sequence goes on from NW_008360326.1 coordinate 3,031,440, forward strand.
TATGGATTTCTCAATAATTAATACAAATATATGAAAAAGTCATCTAAAGTCATAAAACTGGCATTATTTCATTGCTAGGTTCTTTTCCAGCTGTTGAAGTCAACAGATTAGCAGGTATTATTTTGCTTTATTTTATTCATTTAGAAAATTCATTTGATCTAAATAAATGAAAGGTCATAGCTCATAGATGCAGAAATGTGCTTTTTGTAGCTATATGATAAAATTGTTGGTTGGGTTCAGGGTCTTTCAAAATTACTATGCAATGAAATGGATGCTGATGCTTCATCAGCATACCCATGTCTTCACCTTCTGTCCCTTGTGCCAGGTATTTGTAAATGGTGGCAAGCATTTTGTGTTAATTATTCATTCATCATCACATTTCTGGAGAAATGAAAATTTGATAATTTTTCATTGAACATACACATATGATATTTAGAACTCATTGCTATTGAAAGAATTTATTATAAAATAGAAACCAAATAACAATAGTTATTTTCAGCTAATTTTATAATAAACTACAAAAATGCTACTAGGGCATATTTTGTTGCAAGATTGCAGTGTGTATTTCCTACATGCATTTCAAGTGTCTCTAATCTATAATTTCCCATCTTTTCCAGCGTTGACTGCTGTCCTGGTAGTTTTGAGCATTTCTTAGCGTGGACACATTCCACTGCCAAACGGCAGCAAACATGAGCAGCTCTCAGGGACAACAGAACCAAGAATAGATGCCCCCAAACTTGCAGTAGTTTTACTTCTAAGTTTTTGACTTTGCAGCACTGGGAAACTAATGCATATTCTGTAGAAGCAATACTTCAGATTTTGACTTCTGATCTTTCCCTAGGATTATGGTATGCACTCTAATACTTTCTCCTAAAGCTGGTGGTAGAAATAGGCACAGCCCCCAGATGATCAAACAATTATGAGAGCAAACAATAGACACTCTCCAGTGTGCCTGGTAACTAAGCTGTGCTATTTGGTAGGTTAGGTGGATTGAACGAATGTCTCTCTTATGATAGTTTTTCAATTTACAAAGGATCTATTGGAATGCAACTCCATTGTAACTTAATATGATGGTTAATGCTGATTGTCAATTGGACACGATCTAAAATCACCCACCAGACAAGTCACTGGACCTTTCTGTGTGGGAATTTCTAGACTGGGTTAAGTGTGATGGGAAGACCCATCCTAAATATGTGTGGCACCATCCCCTGGGCTGGTGTCCTGGACTAAATAAGAGGGAGAAAGTGAGCAGAGCACAGCCTACATATCCCTCTGTTTTCTCACTGGGGATGTGATGTGACCAGCGGTTGCATGCTCCTGCTGCCATGCCTTCCCCATCATGATGGACTGTACCCTCAAACTGTGGACCAAAATGAACCCTTCCTACCTTAAGTTGCTTTTGTCATGGTATCTGAAAATGTAACTATATACTCAAGGGGCACCTGCACTTCCACTACAACTCAAGGCTAGGAGATGCTTTCTCTAGCTGCATGTCTCCAAATGTACTTTTGAGAAATTATTATTAGTGGGTAATTTAAATTCCTCTCTTGGATAGGAGTTGTTAATGTATTGGATCTAGAAGTGATAGAGAAAGAGTGACCATTATTATCACAAGTATTCTTCTAGACTTTACCATAGGCTCAAGGCACATACATCAGATAAGCTCTAAAATAACACCATAAAGAATGTTAAGCATTAAAAGGGAATTTTCCAAACCCATACTACTTAATTTTATTGCAGCAATGAACATAAAGCTTTATTTCAAATGGAGAATCTTGGAAATATCAAAATGGATGTGATGCTGAAGCAGCAGATACATCTCAGGATTATCTCAGGCAAACCTGGATACAGGTCACTTTATGCCCTATACATATTTTAGTAAACAGTCCTTTGTGCATAAACCCATTTTGGACTTATCTTATTTTTAATGTACCATCTGTTTCCTGTTTGGTCCTTGGCAGATAGAATAGGAGAAAAGTCTTTTCCCAATATATTTTTATATGACAGAAGCAGATTGTAGAGTAGAATGTCCATATGATTTGAATTAAGTATGCATTTATTTTAGGTATGCATTATATTTTTATAATTGCCTAGGAAGAAATCCTGGAGGTGGATATATTAAAATGCCACTTATAGCTGGATGGTAGGGTCACAAATGAGTTTTTTCCTTTTATTTGCCACATACATAAATATGCCAAATATATATGATATATATCATATATATTTTAAAAAGTATCTTCAGCTGGATGTGGTGGCACATTCCTTTAATCCCAGCACTTGGGAGGCAGAGGAAGGCAGATCTCTATGAGTTTGAAGCCAGCCTGGTCTACATAGCCAGTTCCAGACCAGTTGGGGCTACAGGGAGACCCTGTCTCAAAAAGACAAATAAATAAATAATAAATAAATAAATATGTCTCCAGTAAAAAGGGATTGTGTTTATAACAAGTAAACAAATGAATTACTTTCACATTCCTTTGTGAGGGATGGGGATGGAAAAGTATGCTTTGCCTCTCTACTGTGTTTTTCATGGCTTACCACTGTATTTCTTAGCTGTGCATGTATCACATTAGAAATGGGCATGTAATTTGTGTCAAGTTCCCTTGTATGGTAGGGAGCATAGTAGGCAGTACTTCAGTGACCCCTCTTCCACTCCATTTCCACAGTTAGCATTCTGTTGCTGTGACAAAATACCTGAGAATAACAACTCAAAAGAAGAAAAGATTTATTTTGGCTCATGGTTTCAGAGCTTTCCATATATGGTCGCATAACCCATTACTTGGAGCCTGTGGACAGATAGAGTATCAAGGCAGGGAGCTCCTTGTGCAGCAAATATGCTCATCTCATGGTAACTGGATAGTAAACAGAGAGAGGAGACAGGCTCCCAATATCCCATTCGAGGGCATGCTCACTTCCTCCCATTAAGCCCCACCTCTTAAAGGTAGACTACTTCCCCAAAGCATGACAGACTTGTGACCAAACTTTCAGCACAAAACCTTTGAGGACACATTTCAGGTCCAAGTCATAATTCTCCCTCAGGTTTTTCACTTGGGACCTGGGGAGGATTTCTTGGAGCTATTAGTCAAAAATATTACTACTGGTCATAGAGTATATCTAAACACAAGCCTGATTTGATTGAGAATTCCCAGGATCTTTTATGCCATGTCTGCATTATGCTCTTTCGAGGGTGTTTTTGTGACCACAAACACCTTGTGTTTTCCCCCATTTTTCTCCAGGGGTCTTCCAATTCCATAGGTGTAAAATGAAATGCTATTTTTTCCTGTGTATGCTCAGTTATGAAAAAATTATTTATGTCCTGTTTATGCGACTGGCTTTCTTCTTTTGAGATTGCCTGCTCAGATTGTTTTTAATTTTTATATTGAATATTTTGTCCTTTCCTTGTTTGTTTTCAAAAGTTCCTTCTATATCCCTATAGCCATTTGGATCTTCAGTGTCTCTCAAAGGACCATGTATTAAAGGCTTGGTCACCACAATGACTTTACTGGGAGGCTATGGAGCCTTTGAAAGGCAAGGCCTTAATAGGTCATTAGGAGCATGCTTTCAAAAAAGACTGAGAGACTGCAATGCAATATCTTCCTGTTTTTTGTTTTTTGTTTTTCTTCCTGTCTTCTGATATAAGTGACTTTGCCTTGTCATACATTCTTGCTTTAGGTGTTGAATCACAAGCCTAAAAGCAGCAGGGCTAACTAATGATGGGCTGGAGTTTCCACAACTTTTCAATCAAAGTAACCCTTTTCTCTTTGTAATTTATCTCAGTTATTTTGATAAAGTGACAGAAAACTAAATAAACACAATCCCCAGATTATATAAAGTAACCTAAAATGCATGGGTGTTTTTCTTTAGACATTATCAGCCTTCAGTTGTCCTTCATAGTAGGTAGGTGAAGGGAATAAAAGTTTGACTGATAGACTCAAATTCATTAATATTTAGTTGGGAATGTAGCAGAGGGACATAGCCACCTGTGAATGCACCTGAGCCTGATGGTGTCAACTGGAGCCCCATTAGGAATGGACACTCCCAAAATAGAGAATTATATGTACCCACAGGTAAATGGAAGCAGGCTTCAGTTGCCAAACACAACTACCTTTTACAGTCACAAGCAAACTGGTTATCACAGAGTATTTTCAGTTCAACTTAACAGGGATCAGTCAAGCAATAAAAATCAATTTCCTGCATGTATGTGAGTGCATCATGTCATGCAATGCCCATGGAGGTCAGAAGAAGATGCTGGACCCCCTGGAACTGGACTTATGGATGGTTGTTAACTGCCATGTGGGTACTGGGAATTGAATCCAGGTCCTTTGAAAGAGCAGCCAGTGCTCTTAACCATTGAACCATTTCCTCAGCCCCAAGAACAGCGTGAACAGCGTTCTTAAAGGAAAAAACAAACAAACAAACAAACAAACTCTTATTGCAATTCTTTTCAAAGCCATATTGATAAACTATCTCTAAGACTATGATGAACAAGAAGTCATATAGAAATAACAGAAAATCTAGTTTAGAAGACTCTTTGAGAATATTTAATGCAACCATCCTAGCAGGAGGCTGATCCTATTGCTCACTACTACACAGCTGAGCTTTAGTGGACCTGGGAGTAGGACCTGCATTTCCTGCCTTTAGCTCCAGAGGGTTTCCTTTTAATCAAGAGGGAAAAGTCTCTGACTGTCTGTACTCCCAAAGCATACCAGCAAATAGTCATGTTTGGTGGAGAGGGGGGTGGATTAGAGAAGTAAAATGGTGTATTATCATTATTTGTAACTCAGGCTACTTGAGATGAGGTGTGAGAGAAATAGAGGTGACTTATTGGAAGGATTTTGGTGTGAAATATATTCTATCTCAGTCTGAGGAATGACTACTGCAGTATGAGAATTGGGCAGGAGCAGAAGGGAGAGTGAGATATATATACATGAATGACATGTTATATACATTATCCATGTGCATATATATGTGTGCATACATATAGATACATATATGTACTTAGATATATATGTATACACATTCGCAGTTGTAAATGTGGGCTGTTAGGTATTTTTAAAAGCAAAGAGGAGGAAACCAACACAGATGATACTTTTAGATAGAAAATCTTCTGAGCTTCCATAAAAGAAAGCCATGAGCAAAGATTATTTTCAAGATTTTTAAATAGCCAGGTGTGGGCAGAATGGACACAGCCCTGTCTACATAAATATGGTAGGAGAAAGGAGAAGCAAGTGAACAGAGGGCCAAAGATTTAAGACCTGAGCAGAGACCTATGGCATGGCCTAATCCAGCTACTTGGGAAACTGAGGCAGGGGTATCACAAATTCAAAGTCTGACTGAGCTACAGAGTATGGTAAAGCCCAGTTTGGGAAACTCGGTGAAATCTTGTCTCAAAATACGAAATTCTTTTAAAAGTCTGGAGGATGTAGCTCCATGGTAGAGCACTTTTCTAGCATGCACAAGAGTCTAGGTTCTATCCCCCAGTACAGCTACTAAAATGAAAGACTTAGCATTCCTAGGCTAGGAAAAAAAAAAAAAAAAAAAAAAAGATCTGATCCAGGCTAAAGAGTCACCCAAAGTCAGTAGTTATTTGTGGATAGTGTCTATGGTGCTAACGTTAAATAGTATGTGCCCGTGTTCACTAGCTAGAAGAGGTTGAGAGAGCTTGCTTGAAGTCCACACTCTCCATGGGCCCTGCAGCAACACCCTGGGGCTCCTCTAGTGCTCACCTCTAGTGCAGTCCTGTTGGCCACCTTTGAGGAGGTGAGTGTCTGGCTTCTTGGAGTTCGAGCAGGCTGTGAAGGAGCACCATGGCAAGACCATTTTTGCCTGCTTTAGCAGTTCTAAGGATGAAGAAGGAAAGAGCTGGTGTCCCAACCAGTGCAAGCTGAGTCAGTCATTTGAAAGGGGCTGAAGCGTTACTGAGGAAGGTGTATTTGTCTACTGCCAAATGGGAGATAGGTCTTATCGGAAAGACCCAAATAATGACTTCATAAAAAAATTAACTGCAGTGCCTACCCTACATAAATATGGAGCACCTCAAAAACTGGTAGAATGTGAGCACCAATCTTGTGGAGATGATATTCTCTGATGATTAAGATTTGACGATGGCAGTTGTCTTGATTGTCTGGCTTACTGTCATAGAAAAGAAACTGCATACTTGCTTTGAATTCATGTTAACAATGAATAAATGATGGTGTTAAAATCAGTGTATGTCTAAATAATAGAGAATTAAAATACAAAAATAAAGCACGTGCTTGATTTATCTGTCCCTGGCTAGTGGAAGAAACTGAATAGTAAAACCAGGAAAAAAGTGGAGTTGGAGGAAGATCATGAAATATAATTCATCCACCAGAAAGAGACAGAAGCTATCTTTCTTCCTAGTGATGGGCCATCATAAAAAGAACTGAAAGACCCTTTTTAGGGACATGAAATGATGGCAAAAACTTCATGTTAATGGAAGCTCTGTATCCCTGTACCAAAGTGGGAAAGCTAGGGAGGACGGATCCATCAGAGAACATAGCTGCCAACTGTATCTCTCCACCTGCCATAGGAGGATTTCATAGATGCTTATTAGAAGCCAGAGAAATGCAAGACAGGTTAAAGAAGCAAGCTAATTCCAAGAGAGAGCAGTGGAAAGGATCTAGAAATAGAATTAGAGGATCCAGTTCCAGCAGAAGGAGCATGAGGGAGACAGATGAAGTGGGGAGTGAAAACCCCTTGGGGAGGTGGGCTGGATGTAGGCCAGCAGGGTGGTGGAAAATAGCTATTGGTGCCTGCAGAGGAATGGATTGAGTGAGAGGCCATGGGAGGGTAGGGGAGAGGGCAGGGGGCAAGCCCCACAGGAACTGGAGACATGGAGTGAGAGATGATGATGATCCCAGCTGTCTGAAATCTGTTCTTTTCTTTTGTGTTGGCAGGATGAGGGTGGAGGAGAGTGGTAGTGAGGGGAGGATAGGCGTGCTGGGAGAGTGAGGGTCAGGGTGCTGTCTGTCATGGGCCAGCATGGTGAGAGCAATGCCTCCCTCCCTGCGGGTCTCAAGAGTGAGCTTATTTCTTATTTTTGCAGTTTGGAGAAAGCTGATCCAAGATCAGACTGTGCTTTAAGAAAGGGTAAGACACGCTCAAGAACACATGTCAGCAAGGTCCCGTGAAGGGCTTCCCTGAGGAGAGCTCCGTCTTTGTCATGGCCCTGGAAAGTGCCAGGAGGGCAGGGTAGGGGCAGATCTCTCTAGTCAGGGTTGGCTGTTGACCAGGGCTCCCTAGATTCCTGGAGCTCTCCCTGTCCTGGCCTTGCTCCTTCTCAGCCATTGCTTATGATGCTGTGCATGGGAAGGCCTCGGAGAAAATTCTTTACAGAGCAACGCAGGCCTGGGGAAGTGAGTAAGGAAACTGGGCCAAGTGTGAGCTGAGTTTCAAACCCATTCCCACCCAGGGAATAAAAGAGGACATTGGGGAAGAGCACCCTCAAGGCAAAGATGAAGGTAAATCTAGTCTCATCTCCAAAATCTGGAACCCAGTTGTAGGCACTACAGTCTTTCATCAGCCAACCATCTTTTTAGGTCCTATTTCAACTGCTTCTTCTGGAGATTATAATCCATTCCCTAGCCTGACGTCTCAGACTCTTAAACAACTCCATTTTGCCTAAGTTTGTGGTTCACTTGACATTCATTCATTCTTTTTCTTGTTCTCTAGGCAAGGTAGACATCAAGGTTTCTTTATGAAAAGAACTCAGTATTCAAGTGGTTCATTTATTGGAGATGAAGGTCACTGATGTGCTGTCCCCATGGACTCAGGGCTGGCAGGGCTCATGGCTGTCAATTGAGAGTTGACCCAAGATGAAAGATTATGTAAACCCAGAAGAGAATCTTTAAGATACCCTCCCCCACTGTCCCTCTCTCTCACAGTTTTGTTAGGACATAATTCATGTAGCTGATGATTCCCCCATTTAAAGTGTATAATTTGATGGTTTTTAGTGCACTTTCAGAGTTATGTAGCACCACAATTCAGGACATTTTCATGAGTTTGTGGTTCACTTGACATTCATTCATTCTTTTTCTTGTTCTCTAGGCAAGGTAGACATCAAGGTTTCTTTATGAAAAGAACTCAGTATTCAAGTGGTTCATTTATTGGAGATGAAGGTCACTGATGTGCTGTCCCCATGGACTCAGGGCTGGCAGGGCTCATGGCTGTCAATTGAGAGTTGACCCAAGATGAAAGATTATGTAAACCCAGAAGAGAATCTTTAAGATACCCTCCCCCACTGTCCCTCTCTCTCACAGTTTTGTTAGGACATAATTCATGTAGCTGATGATTCCCCCATTTAAAGTGTATAATTTGATGGTTTTTAGTGCACTTTCAGAGTTATGTAGCACCACAATTCAGGACATTTTCATGAGTTCTTAGCCATCACACTCCATCCTTCCCAACTCCTGCCCAACCTAACAAAATGAAAAAGCAAGAAGAAAAGGCTGAAACTGCACGTGGAGAAACGGAGGTGGAACTTCTAGTAGAATGCTTTAATTAAAACTGATGAAGTAGTGGAATGCATTGCCAGAGGGAGCTTCAAGATTTCCTTTTTCTGAGATTAAGAGGAGGAGGGGTGGAGGGGGAGGAGGAGGAAGAGGAGGAGAAAGAGGAGGAGGATGAGGAAGAGGAGGAGGAGGAGGAAGAGGAGAAAGGGGAGGAGGAGGAAGAGGATGAGGATGAGGAAGAGGAGGAGGAAGAGGAGGAGGAGGAGGAAGAGTATGAGGATGAGGAAGAGGAGGAGGAGGAGGAGGAGGAGGAGGAGGAGGAGGAGACCACTACACATCAGAGTTCTCTGGCTGGATTTAGTTGGAGGGGCAGTTATACTGGGAGATGGGGCATGGGTGGGGTGGTGGTCCAGTGTCTTCCAGGATGAGTACCCATGAAGTCAGGTGAGAGAAGCCTGCCATCCATATTTGCATGATAGTTTTCTACAAAGAAGAGCCTCTACTTACTTTTGCTTCTCTTGCCTGTGAGGTGAAGAGCTGTGTACTCCTGCAGCTGTGGGCATAGCTTTCTAGGAAACGTTTTTAGAAACTTAAGGCTGATATACAATCTTTGCCTGTCTTCATTTTTTATTGCCTACCAGTGTGCTCTGATTATATGCTGCCCTGTGTGTAACAAACTCTTTAACTCCATGGCTTGAACCATCATTTACCACTGAAGTTCCCAGTTCTGTGTGTTGAATGGGCTCAGCTGGGTGGTTCTTGCTTGAGTTCCCTCATGGTGCTGCTGATTCTAGTTGGGGCCATAGCCTCCTGAAGGATCAAGCGAGCTGGTCATCAAAATGGAATAGCCATGTAGTTGCCTTTTGCTGATGACTTTAGCTAGATCTCAACTTGGACTGTCCTCATCTGGCTTCTCCATGTAGCACTGTGATTGCTGTCCGTTTGTCTAGCACCTTGTTGGGGGTGGTTAGAAGGTTGAGATCCTCTAAGATCCTTGGTTCTTTCCAAGACTCTTTTTCCAGTACAGTAATCAGAATATCTGTTCAGGACTCCAAGAAGCCCATCAGGAAGCTATCAGCACTTTTAAAGGATAGTCCCTCATTCACTGTGTCAAAGCTCTACTGCACAGATTTGAAGAGAGAAAACAAAATCTCATTTATAGTAGTCACTGTCCTCGTTTCTGTGAATACTGAACAAAAACCACCTTAAGGGAGGAAGGACTTATTTTGATTCGTGGTTTGAGGAAGGCACAGCTGTCCATTATGGTGAGGAAGTAATGGCAGCAAGAGCTGAAGTGGCTGGTCACATTGTTTCTACATTTATGAAAATGAATGCAGGTGCTTAGCTTGACTTCTCCTTCTTCCTCTTTTTATTCAATTCAGGATGTAAGCGCATGGGATGGTGTCACCCCCATTCAAGGCGCATCTTCTCTCCTTATTAAACTCTAAAAATATGCTTGTAGCCCCTCCCAGAGGTGTGTCTCCCAGGTGATTCCAAATGCAGTCAATTGACAGTGAAGATTAGTCATAACACCGTGTTTTAATGGAAATAGCAACAGAGAATTAGTGACCCAATTTTTTGTCTAATCTGCCAGTTAGTGGTGGGGGTTAAAAAGGTACTAAGGGCTGGGCATGGTGGCACATGCCTTTAATCCCAACACTCTGGAGGCAGAGGCAGGGGGATCTCTGTGAGTTCCAGGCCAGCTGGGCTACAAGGAGATCCTGTCTCAAGAAATGAAATAAAATAAAAGAGGGGAGGTACTAAGGGGTTAGAGGAGAAGAATGCTACAAGTCTCATTGGTATTGGGTTGGAGCTATAAAGTTGAAAATTCCTAGAATAGTTAAAACAACTTATTCAAAAGAACTATATCTTGGAAAAAATTCATTAGTTGACTCATTTACTGAATAGGCATTTATAGAGACCATGGCTAATGCAAGGAATTCATATTGAAAAGATATGATATGGCCCCCCTGCAGAACTATATCTTGGAAAAAATTCATTAGTTGGCTCATTTACTGAATAGGCATTTATAGAGACCATGGTTAATGCAAGGAATTCATATTGAAAAGATATGATATGCCCCCCCCTGCCTTCTAGAGTCTCAAAGTTAGGTAGCATGCATAAATGAGCTCTGAAATCTAAAAAGTTTTTTATGCATATACATCATGTTCAGCACAAAGTATTGTAATTTATACCAAAGCTCACATAGAAATAATACTGCAAAGATATGATGGTGTTGGCAGGTCTCCTGATTCAGCATGATATCAGGCAAAAAAGGAAAGAAATATTATCATTAATAGCACAAATAGATGAAAGATGTAGGGCAGAATGGCCAAGTTAAATAGATTTCTTTAGAGATATTCCTTCTGGTAGGTATATGTACTTTTGTAGTGCATTATTTAGAAGCAGTGGGGTATGTTCAAGACCCCTGAGCTCAGCTGAAATTGTCTAGTGACCTTATGAAAATGGTAGCTATAATTCATGTTTCTGGACCAGGATTTTTTGACATGTCCAAAAGGACTCCCAGTGGGATGTGAGACTGCTGGGTTAAGGAAAGTTGCCTAGCAATTACTCAGTGTATAGATCACAGCTTTTACCTAAGGAGAAGGCACAGCTCTGAGCAGAGATAGGAAGGTAGATAGTGATAGCAAAAGAAGATGGGGACAAGGTTGGACAATAGTGCCTGAGGCAGAAGTAAAGATGGGGGATGGGTGGGGAGGACCTAGCCAAGTCTGAATCAGCCAGGATCCATTATCAGAGCTGATTTGACTGAAAAGTAAATTAAAAAACTCCAGCATTATTGGCTAATTTTCTTCTTTGTGAATATAGCTCAGCAGTAGAGGGTTTGCCTAGCGCTCATGAGACGCTGGGTCTAAGTCACAGCACTTTATAAACCAGGTGTGGTGGCACATGCCTGTAATCCCAGCACTTAGAAGGTAGGGGCCGAAGGATCAGGAATTCAATGTCATCCCTGCCTGCATAATGAGCTTGGGATAAGCATGGGCTACACAAGGCCCTGTCTCACACAAAACAAAACAAAAAAAAATAGGAGTAATTGAGTTGGTTTGGTTTTAGTATCAAGAGCTAGCCACAGTAACACAATGAATCCACAGAGCCTAATAGAGACGGGGAAGATGGCCTCTGGACAGGTGGTAGAGGACAGTGTCGTAGGCACTGTTCATCTTAGCTGGCCATGGCTCTCCAGCTAGAGTCAAGCTAAGACTAGAGCAAAGGCAGTAGTGGAAAGGAAGGCTGCGTTGTTCCCTGCTCCCTCCTCCAAACCACACTTCACATCCCCCTCAACTCACCTTCCCAGAAACGTTGCTTTCTCCATACTTTTCTTTTGTTTTGTGACCTCTAGGAATTCAGGTTTGCATGTACAAACATGTACTCAGATTTGCATTTCACCCCACCAGTGTGAACTTCCTAGTTCGACTCTTCCAGCTCCTAGTCCCAGCAGAACAGTTCTCCAGGTCCGTTCCCTCCACCTTGGGACCTTGTCACCATCTGACTTACACTCTGTGCTTTTCTTCTGTTTCTAGGCACTCATCAAAGCCTGCCTACACAGAGAAGTTTTCCGTTTTATTCAAAATGAACTTCCTTTTTGTCTCATTGCTGTGCTCATTAATTCATTGGCTGAACTAATAATATTCATTTGCTGAACACACTTGGCATGCGGATTTGAGGTATATTCTAGACCCTTCAGGAGTTCAGTTAAAAAGAAACCTCTGTCAACTTTTGCAAGATCCACTCAAGGGCAGCATACTGCGTCACTCTGTTATATTCCTTGGGTCTCTTTCTCTTGTTTTCATAAATCTGTAAAACACTTTCGTTAATAGGAACCAATCATTTTCTCATTTTCTAGCCTCCCATAGAGCATAACCCATCGAACTTGCCAAAAGCACAAGCAGGAGCCCCTGAGTGCAGTGGGCTGGTAGCAACAGTGTGACGATCTGGAGATCCACAGGAGACATGTGCTGCTCTTGGGAGGAAGCAGATTACTTTGTGGGACTCCTGGAGACTCAAATGGGGGCCAGACCCATGCTTCGAATCGATGTATCAGTGAGGAAGGCCTCTGGGAAGCTCATCATAGCTTCATCTTAGAGCAACAGTGGAGGAGGTCCTGAGGGAATAGGCATGTGATTTGAGCACCCAGCCAGGAGCAGAGGGTCCAAGGCTGCCTCAGCTCTCCACAGGTGTCCTTGGCAAACAACAAAGTTAAGTTTGGCCCTGTTCTGGTGTTGCTGATCATTGGAGGAAGAGACTCTATCTTGCTCATCTTTCTCCTGGTTTAGCCTGGTTATGTAAGGTCACCCAGACAGAGCATGCTCTGGAGCACACATGGCCATGGCCCCATCTGAAACACAGAGGACTGGGAGTCATGAGAGGGAATTGGAGCCTTGGCATTGGCCCTAATGACTTGTGTGGTTTGGGGCAATCACTTTTCTTCTGGGTCTTAGTTTTCCCATCCGAAAAGTAAGGGGGTTGAAACAGCTTAGTCATTTTGTTGAGCTTTTTTTTTTTTTTTTGTGGAATCTTCTCATCACAAAAAATATGATGTAGAAGTTCAGGGCACACAGGAAGCAGAGCCAAGTTGCCCGATAAGGGCCCAGAGGAAAGTAAATAGAGTCCTCACTTACTTGAGCCCCTCTCCTCTGCATTGTCCAGCAAGTACTTCCAAAACCTCTAGACTAGAATGCTGACTTTCGTTTTTTTTCCTAATCAGGCTTAAAAACCACAGTTAATTTTAAGGGACTCATACCAATATGTACTTGTTGACAAACTACATAGATTTACCACAGTCTGTCCTTATCTTGACCGTTAATACAAATCTTTATATATTTTGAAAACAAAATAAACATAGCTAGAAGGTTCAATATTTTCTTCTATACCCTAGTAGATTGTCTTACTTAATGCCTACAGCACACACACTCTGGTGTAGAGAACACTGGCCCCAGGGGTCCTCGGGTTCTTTCCAGCCCTGTGATTCTAGGAGTCTGGGCCTAGAACAGGGAAACAGTGCTGGTATTTCCCAGCTCTGATCATTGCTGGCAAACACCATATTCTGGGAGTTTGGGAGAGAAGGAAAATACCAAGGTCACCACAGGGGAAGAAAAATACTCCACTGTCAACTCAAGGCCACGTCTTACTTCTTAGTCAGCCCAGCACTCTGTTGGCTGGAGGATCTTTCTAGAAGTTTCACACCTATACAGTCTCTCCAACTACCTGTAGAACTTTCCCAGCATTTTCTTCTGGTCATGAACCTGTAGCCTTGAGTTAGGGTATGCTAAGGGATTTTTTTTTTTTTTTTTCAGAAAGTTTTCCCATAAACAAAGAACGGCGTCTTGAAAAATCTCCCCACTATCATTGAAGATGTGTTCTGTGAGGAGCAGGGAGCTTAGGGGTGTAGATGACAGCTGCTTCTTTCTCCTCAGGCCTTGGGCAAGTAGCGCTTCTGTTCAGGAAAAGAAAGGTTGGGAGAACTGTTGGGTTACTTTCTTGGGAGGACCACAGAGCTCAGGGGAGCAGTGACTGAAGCCCAGTCCCCATCCACTCATAACTCATTTGAGAGATATGCAAAGCTGTCAGTACTGCCAAAGGCCTGCTTGCCAAAGCAAGCTTCTCTCCAAATGCACTTCTATATTTATGAGAAACTGAAATAAAACACAGTGCTAAATTGCCACAATCAGGCAATTCCCAAGAAGAGCATGTTTAACAAAAGGCCAGACTGGGGAGAGGCCATCAGGAGGTCACCAGAACAGGATGGTGACTTTGTGGCCACAGGGTCATGATCCTGGCACAGCCAGAAAGCTCTCTGTAGACAAAGGCCAGGCAAGTCCTCTTATCCCTGTATCAGTCAGTGTGCTCAGCACTGAGGAGACTCTGGCTACCAGGTTAGTTCCCTGGTACTATAACCTGGCTGGCTTGCATCAGCAATCTCTTTTTCTCTTGGTTTCTCTTGTTGTTCTTTGGTTTATAGCTATATCACGTCTGTCTCTGCCTCTGTCTGAAATGGCCTTCTCCTCTGTGCATCTATGTCTTTTTGTCTAAAGTTCATTCTTTTTCTTTTTTCTTTTTTCTTTTTTTTTTTTGAGACAGCGTATCGTGTAGCCCAGGTTGGCTTTGAATTCCGTACATAGCCTTGAACTTTTGTTCTTCTTGCCTCCACCACCCAAGTGCTGGGATTATAGGCCTGTGCCACCACACCTGGTTTAGGTAGTGCTACGGACTGAACCCAGGGTTTCCTGAATGCTAGGCAAGCACTCTACCAACTGAGCTACATCCCAACCCCTTCAAGTTCCCCCTTTTTATGTCATTTATGTTGAATTTAGGGCCCAGCCTAATGCATCATTATATCTTTCAACTTGATTGTACCTACAGAGACTCTGTATCAATAAAGTCACTTTTATAAGCTCTAGGTGGACATAAATTTTATGGCAGGGAGAATATTCAACCAAATGTAGTCCCCAAATGTATCTTTTCCCAAGGAAGAATAGGGGTCAATGATAAACCATATATTTTGCTTTTATTTAATTTTTAAGTTATATTTTTATTTACTTGTGTGTGTGTGTGTGTGCATGCACACACACAAGCACATGTCACAGCACATGTGTGTAGCAGACAACTTGTGGCAGTCAGTTTTCTTCTTATACCATGTAGGTTCTGGGGAATGAGCTCATGCCATCAGGCTTGGTGGCAGGCACCTTCTACCCACTGAGCCATCTCACCAGGCTTACTTTGCGTTCTTAAGTTCAAAATACTACTCCCATTATGAAGTTTACAAAGAGCTTAGGCAAAGGGGAAGGTGGATGGCCTTGGAGTTTCTGTTTAGCTCTGCCCTCTGGCAAGTCTCCCAGAAGTTCTAAAGCTTAAGCCCCCTCTCAGTATAACCCAGGCAAAAAAGAGGTTTCAGTACTTTTCAAAGGGCTCCAGGGAAGGATCCACAACTCACATCCGTGGTGGGCAGGAGAAGGTCCAAATTTCAAATGTGATTGATCATATCAAAGTCTGGTCTGAGCTAAGGCAGCTGAGTCGGGTTTGGGAACATCTGGTCTGAATTGAGCTTTGAAGATAAACTTCAAGGCTTGGACTCACGACTCCTTTTCTTCCCATAGTTTTAAAGAGGAATTTGACTTTCTATAGCTACACATTCATAAATCTTTGTGCTTCATTTCTTTTCCAGGCTTTTTATTTCTTTTCCCTGTTAATCTTCTCTCTTCTGTCTTTGGCTTTTCTGATGTTTAGTTTTTAACAATCAGAAAAAAAAAATCCCTTCTTTTTATCCATTCTCTAGCCAACCTGTTTAACTGCCAGTAGAGGAGCTCAGCTTCCCTCATGGGTGCTGACTCATACCATCGTCACAGCTCAAGCTTTGCAGCCTCGACTGCGTACTCAGTTCACATCGACAGAGCTGGAGAGGAGAAAGAGGAGATTTGAAAAGGGTAGAGGGCAAGCAGGGAAAAACACTAAAAAAATGTCAGGAAATGACTGACCCCAGCCAAGACCAACAGCAGAAAATCTGAGAATGAAACTGAGACAAACCATGGAAAACCAAGCAAGCAGCCTGAAGCTTCACAGAACAAAAGCACAGAAAATATAACCCAGCACAACTTGGGAGAAACTGGGAGCAAAGAAATCCAGGGCATACAAGAGGACCAGGCAAAGAAGGGCAGGGAGGTAGGAAACTGGCTGGAGGGGAGAGGTAGCTGCATGCTTTCATATGGGGGTCACACTTTTTATATTTGATACTAGCACTGTGAACTTTTCTGAAGCCAACGTGTTGAATATCTGGACATGTCCCAATGAGCAGACCTGGAAAATTCTCACAGTCTGGCCTATCAAGTTCTTGCCTCTCAGTTCCATACCCTTGGGATATGGACTACTTAGTCATCACATCTTTTGAGTTTCTCAAAGAGAAACAGGCCAAGGGTCTTGCTCTTGTCCCTAGACTCTCAGAAAATGGCAGATTTCCCTATGCTGTCCAATCTCCAGCAGGCATGGCTGGTCTGGAGTCAACAATGATAAGAACAAAACTTTGAAGGCCAAGTCCATTGGTCAATAGTCTCTCTTTTTAGAACTCCATTCTCTTTAATTCACAGATCCACAGTCCTGTCTAGCCCCTTTCATTACTCTAAAACTTGAGCCCTCTGGTCTCATCTCCCTCTTCTCTGGTCAAGTATATTTCTGTTTACACCAAACAAAAGCTCATTAGTTAATATTCACTCTCCAAGCACTTGGCCTCCATTGTCCACCCTGAAGTGGTTGGTTGTTAGGTATGAGAACTTACTTGGGAACTCCCAGATAATCTGTGTTTTCACCAAGTAAGTGGATCTGTAGTGATGAAGAAATCTTGCTAGCCAAGGAACGGCTGGTGACAGAGAAATATGTAGGCCAAGCCACTCAGGCTTGACAGTGTGTCATCAGGATTATTCTTGACGATTCCTTAGAAAGACAAGAATTTTGCAGACCAGTTACTTTAAGTGTTTCAACTAAAGAAACAGCACTCGGCTCCAATTTTAGAGGCAAGCTGGTCCTCAGAGTTTATTGAAATATGTTCTGTCAGTCTGAATTTGGGATCACATGGAGTCAATATCTTGGTCAAATCTAAATCCAATGCAAAGATGAGTGAGTGGTTCTGAGCCAGACTGAAAGAAACCTGCAGTCCTACTTCACACTTTCCAAACTACACCATATAGAGTCACTGGTGGGCAGGACATATACTAATATAGATAGATATAAGTTAGACGTTGAGTCTGAGGCCCTCCTCTGTCAACGTGAGCTCCTTATCATGTGCACTACAGGAAGGAAGGGCTAGAATCCTGGTCTCCTGGGCATCTCCAGCCAAGCCAGGACTGGCTGAGAATTAGGTCAGTCCACCTCTGCCCAAGCTCTCCTCTCATGTGGACCAACACAAAGCATGCATGGTCAAAGAATCAGAAAATCTTACCCAGTGTTTCGAGTTTTTACCACTGAAATGAATTTCTTTCAAACTGGCACTTTCAAAGTGAGGCACTGCTGTCTCTTATAGACCTAGCCCCTGGTCAGTGGACAGTCCCCCTCCCCAACAGAGCAGACAGGGTGGGGCCAGGGATGGGCGCAGCCAAAGGGAAGGTGAGAGCCAGCTGGGCAAACAGAGCCCACATTGTTCCCCAGCATCAGAACTGCAGCCTGGGACAGTCCCTTCCCCAAAGCGCATCTGACAAGCACATCTCGCCTCCTGCTCTGTTTACACAGGTGCCGTACTCCCCAGGGAAACCAGGGTTCTGCAAACACGTGTGTGACCATATGCTGCCATAAGATGGATGCTCACATCTGGGGGCTGCCAGGGGAAGAAACTGAGGCCCAGAGCAGGGAAGGAAGGCTTTCAGGCTGTACAGGCCAATAAAGGATACTGGAAAAAGCAGGCAGGTGCTCCACTTCTCCACCCTCCTCTGGTTACCAGGCTGCCTTTGTCTTAGCCCAAGCTCGCTTCATAGGGATGAAGTTGATGGGCTTTCACGCAGAGCAATTGCAGTGGTTTTCCCATCTACCTCTGCAGCAAAAGCCCACATTCCCTGTCTGCTGGGGAAGGGAGGGACCTGGCTGGTGACCCCCAGCCCAACTGTTAGTGCAGCTGAATGGCAGGGAAGAGGAGCCTAGACAGCAGTGTTTAATGCGTATCAAGTGTTCCTTTGGCCCTGGTAATAGCCAGTCCACTCTATTCACACAAGGCCACAACGACTCTTGAAAAACAAACCAAGGAAGTCAGAGAAGAAACCCAGGCTGTTCACTTATTGGTCTTTCTCGCTCTTTTTTTTTCTTTTTTCAATTTCTTAGCGTCAAAGCCTCAGCTCAAATGCCCTAGATTCTTCAGCAGATAACTCGAAAGGAAAGAAGAGACTGAAAAGACACACTGAGTTTTAAAAAGCGTGGTATACAGAAATGCCCAGCTAGTGCTAAAAGTACAAAAAAGTGCAGAGAGGCACTTACTGTAAAGCCAAGAGAGCAGCTGCTTTCAGAGGAAGTAGAGGGGGTGGAGATTAAGAAGGGGTACATGGAGGGGTCTACATCTTCACTCCAGTACTGACTACATTTCTAGTGTGTTTCGTAATGGGCTGTTAAATTGCATATTGCTATTGCATGGCTTCCTGAACTGGCTTATTTCACTTGTGTTTTATTTTACAAGAAAGGAATTAAAATAACTGGTTAGTTTCCCAGAGGTTGGGCAGCTGAATTCCTTATCATGGGCCCATTCCCCACTGAAGAACCATGTCTGGGTTTGTCAGCTGTGACCTAACTACCTGACAGAGCAACTTAGAGGAAGAGTTATTTATGTTAGCTTGTGCGTCCATAATCTGGCTTAGGCAGAGTATCACGGAGGCAAAAGTTGGTGGCAGAGGACCTTCTTTACCTTGTGACAGGCAAAAAGTAGAGAGATAGACAGGAAGGGGCTAAGAAGATGATCACCCCTAAGGACTACCCTCAGTGAGTGAAGTCTTCCAACCACTTCATCTCCTGAAATTTCCAGAACCTCACAAAAGGACAAGAGGAGCTGGAAACCCACTTTTGACATTAAAGGCTGTGGGAGACATTTCTTATTCAAACCATCAGAATGTCAGAATAGAAGCCTCTAGAGGGATACTGCCTTAAATCCTGAAGGTAGCCCTGTGAATGACACGGTGGTGTGAAAGAGATAAGGCTTGAATTTAAGCCTTGTAAACAGGAAAGTGACCCTAGTAAGTAGTTTTCTTCTGCTTTGAGGTGAGTCAGACCCTCAGCCCTCAGAACCTTTTTTTTTTTTTTTTTTTTTTTTCCAAAACCTTTTTTTTTTTTTTTTTTTTTTTTTTTCCTTGGTAGTTGTAGGTGACTGATCAAAAAGCCTTACCTGCCTGATATTCTCTACCAGAGCAAAGCTGGTGCCTGCCTGCCTCCATGAATCCCTTGGTGGCTGTCTACCTGCCTGCCACTAAGCAGAACTGTATTCTTCCTCTGCCTCACAGGGAGCCAATGACAGTCACCAGGACTTGCCTAAGCTGTGACTCTGACTAACACAGATTCTAGGAACTAACTCTTCCAAGTAAATCATCTGTTGGTTCTAGCAAGTTCATCAGAGACACTCAAATATTATCCTAGTGTCTCCAAGTGCCTGTGGATCATTGTGTGCATGGCTGTTTAGAATAAGACAGCAGGTTGCTAGGCAATGCATCTCCAAAAAGAGTGTGAAAAAAAATAAATAAACAGATGATGAGGATGTGATCCAAAGCCTGTTATGACAAGAGCATTTGGGCTCAGTTCATTCTGGTTTGATGGGAGTGTCATGGGGATGTCGGAGCTTGCTCAGCTCCCTCGTGAGTTTCCAATCTTGCCTTTCAGTTCCTCACCCTCCACCTTACGTGGTGGGGAAGGCAGAGATGAAATATGGCTCTCTGGAGGGCCGTGCCTTTGTGAAAGGCTATTTCAGCTGTAACAAAACTTCTGTAATCTGTAACCCTATCCCATTACATCTCCAGGCTCCTTGGGTCCCTTCCCAGCCCTAAGGAAAACACACACACCCTTTCTCTTTCTTTTGTTCTTGCATTCTCCCTCGCTCTCTTGCTAGTCTCCACTTTAAAAGGTCATCACAGTTGTTCTTTTCACACAGATTTGCTTTTAGCTTTTGACTGAATTGGTCTACAGAAAGGCTGGGGGGTATCTGTGTTAGGACATTAGGAGGTAACAAATGGTGGAAGAAAAGGGCAGAACACAGGATGAGAACTCGTTGCAGTTAAGAGGCCCCTTAGAGGTCCTCAGAGCCTTGGGCTTGCTGTTTGATGTCTCTTCTAACTGTGAGAGCTAGCCTTTCTTGAGCCCAGGTTGTCTCTCTGCTCCTGTGCTATTTTCATGCTTGCTTTTTTAGGGAATCAACTGGTTTGGTGGCAAAGGAACAAATTTAAACAAGACCTTGGGTCATGTCTGAACTCCACTGGTTACTAGCTATGGGTCCTTAGGAACTAGTATTCAAACTTTCTACCACCTCATAAGAAAAATGAGGTTAATGATGCTTATCTTATAAGTTAAAGGTTATAGGATGGCCCATGTCAAATGCTGTGGAAAATATGTGACACACAGTAAGCACCTGACCTTCTGATCTGTACTTGATCTGAATGATTTGGTGAAACAGTAGGTTGTAGGAGATGTAGGCTTCATTTCCACATGTTCATAGAGATAGAACTGGGCTCAAGTGTGGTTTGAGAAAAAAATGGGGGAGGGGATTCTAGATGGAGGAGGGTGTAACGTGGGAGGACAGAGGAAGGACATGGGGCTTTTGCAATCCCAGGTATATAAAAAATATTAGAGAACTCAGGTGTGCAAAAGGCTAGGCTACCTTGGAGGATTGAGATGGATTATCAAAACAGTAACTGCTGTGTTGGATTCATGAGCCAGTAAACCCCTCTGCCCCTTTCTAATAACAGAATGTTTCAAGAACAAGGTGCTCAGGCCAAGAAGGCTAGTGTCTTAGTGAAAAGAATCTAAAGTCGCTCTAGTCTGTTGCATGTTTGTAGGAGAAAGAGACCATATCGGTGAGATAAAACCAATTATTCTATCATTTAGATTTGTCACTGTTCATTACCTTTAGATACTAAAAGTATTTGGTAAAAGAATTCTCTGCACACAGCTCTGTAATATAACGATCAAGATAGTGGATCTGGGTAGTTCTGAATATACAATTCTGGTTAATTTTCATCACAATCCAGTAACTTAGACATGATTCCCTATTTAGAGCTCATTCAACTAAGATTGCCTTGTGCTTCAGAATCCAGGCTTGCTCCTTCAACTCTGGGAATCTTAGTTAGTTGAATGAGGTCTAAATAGGGAATCATGTCTAAGTCAAAGGATTGTGATGAAAATTAAGCAGGATTGTATATTCAGAGTCTAAGAGAGCACCTAGTCCGTAGCAACACTCAGCATGCTTGCTGAATGAGGAATGGAAAGAATGGATCCAGCTTTCCACTGATGATCACCTTCTCTTTGATTTTCCCCTAATTTCCTTTCCTTTCCTCTCTTTCTTCTTTTTATCCCCCATTTCCTTCGCACATTCTCTTTTTTTCCTCTTCCCTGCACTTTTTAAGACCCAGAATTGTCTTGCTCACATCAAAGGATCTCATCATGCACTTGTGGTATATGTGTTTATGTGTGTGTGCATGCAAGTGTTCATGCACTTGTGTTTTGTGCATGTAGAGGCCAGAGGTTGACATTGGGTATCGTCCTCACTGATGCTCATCCATTGGGTTAGACTGGCTGGCCACCATCACCATCAGTGATCTTGTCTTTGCTTTCCCAGTGCTGGGAATACAGTTGCAGCTCCAGGTCTGGATTTTTACATGGCTTCGGGGGACCTGAGCTAAGTCCTCATGTTTGCATAACAAACACTCCATTGAAGAGCCATCTCTTCAGCCTTCTCTGCTCACCTTTGACTAGCTCCTCCATTAGCCAATATCCATAGGTATTAGCCATTGTGAACCATAGAAGATTTTTTTTTTTTTAATTTACTCTTTTTGAGACAGGGTCTCCCTGTAGCCCCAGCTGGCCTGGAACTCACCATGTAGACCAGGTTGACCTTGAACTCACAGAAACCCGCCTACCTCTGCCTCCTGAGTACTAGTATTAAAGGCGTGTGTACCACCATCCCTGGGTAAATCTAATCTAACTGAATGGGAGATGCATTGTTGCAAACAGATCAAGAGAAGGCTGCTCTCTTCTGCACAGACATCCCTGGACAGGTTTCTGGGGACTGTTGTGACTCCTTCATGAGTTTTTGTATGCAATGCTCGTATGACATAAGGTGGAGTTTGTATGTGGCAAAAAGATATAGCCATGAAGAGACATAATGAACTTCTCTTCTGGGGTCCTGTGGCATACTGGAAGGAGAAAAGAGGTGGACACAGAGAACTCACACACACACTTCTCTACTTGTAGCCAAGTCCCATCTGCCAAGCCACACTTGGTTGACAATCTGATGATACAGGAAGTAACTGAAGGGAAAAGAGGGACGTTGAATATGCTGTTCTCTTGTATTCATCAGAGAATATGGAAGGCAAGGAGGAATCTGTCCTGTGCCAAGGGATACAGCAAAGGAGTGTCTGAATCTCCAAGATGTCTACTAGAATTGTATCCTACTATCTAGCCTTGTCCACCAATAGTAGTGAGGATTAGGCTGGTGAAGGGAAATGATGCATAGATCATTCAAAAAGTCTTTTCTTTTGGATTTGGAATGAAATTCCTTTGGTACAATCCATAAATTTAACTCACTCATCCTTTTTAATTGCAATACAAATAAATTTTTTACTTTCCTGAGAGTCGAGGAGTCTCTAAGGCAGATGAAAACATGGTTATAAGAGAGGGCCGAGAAAGCCCTACCAAGGTCATTTCCCCATTTTCCTATTTTCAGGAAGTGCTATGCAAATGTGAGGCTGGACCACACACTCCTTGCTGTGAACTGACTCGTTGTCGTGATCTCTAGAGAAGATATTTATTAATTTTCAAATCAAGAGTTTTCCACTTTGAAAAATTATCAGGACAAGAATTGTATCATTTATAACAAAACAGAGGCATCATGTGTGGGTAACATTTTCACGTTACCAGTGGGTAACATTTTCCATCCTATCATTCACCCAGAGAAAAATCTTTCAGACATAATTCTGGGTGTAACAGAGGAAAATGGTCCTTCCTACCGATACTGTGGTGGTATTTCTATCTCTGGTCTTAACTCATGTAAACACACACACACACACACACACACACACACACACACACACACCACACACACAACAAATCTGTTCATTTGAAGTATGGGAAATTTGGGGGATAGAGTCTGTACAGTTGTGAAATAGCCTTCCAGTTCTTGTTGATCCTCTGGGTTCATTTGAAGTATGGGAAATTTGGGGCATAGAGTCTGTACAGTTGTGAAATAGCCTTCCAGTTCTTGTTGATCCTCTGGTGAAAGTGAAGCTCATTTTCCCTGTTGAGATTCAGGGTTTAAGATACTTTCTGAATTACCTTGTGAGATTTTCTTTGACTTTTCTTTTTTCAATTTCTATGATGAACACTCTTCTCTAAGGTTCTACATGGTAACTTCATTTAGATTGAGGGTAAAGTTTTATTCTCTCAGTTCAATTTAGAACTTTCTTTTTGACTTTTGGTTTAGCTGGCTCTCTTCTGAGGAGACCTGCTGTATTTTGGGTTTTAGTCCTAAAAATCTTGAATCTGTGAGTGTCTTCTTCAGTACTCAGGAGCAAAGATATGGTAAGAATCCATAGTCTTGATGTGGAAACTTGCTGCCATTGTTTGCCTGTTGTCCTTTCAAGGCTGCGTCTCCCCCCAGCCCTCCCATTCTGTACCAACCACTCTGGAAGTTCAGAACCTCAGCTCTCCTCACCTAACACTTCCTGTCTGTCTCAGTTCTGAGGGCTTCTCACTGCCTTGCCCTCTATTTCCTGGTTTCCCACAATCCTACCAACATACTCTCATTGCCCAGCTGTAAGTATCATCATGTAAGCATTCTGGAAATTAGTAACTTTCCTTACCGCATCTCCTTTATGAAAATGTAACATGTAGATGCATTTCCAGGTCAGAAACCCCTGGCCTTAATGGCATTCAAAGTTCTTAAGTGCTTCCATTTTGCTGTGGATACAGGCTACTCTGGCCCCATATCAGGAGCCTCTCCTTGGGGTTACACTGACAACTGCATTCTGGAGTGGGCTAGTTTATTATGGTAGTAACAGTAGTAACAGTGATAATGAGAGTAAGGAAACTACTAACAATTGAGGGTTGTCCAGCAGGTTTCCTCTGATGATCTTATTTATTCTTCACAATCATCTTGGGAGACAGGTGCTACTATGGAGGAAGAAACAAGATAAATGAGTGGCCTGGGTTTACCTGGATCTGAACCTAGGTAGACTGTCTCAGCCCATCTCCTTTATCATGACTGTATGAACATCTAGAGGGCTCTCCCTAGTATGGTTAGTGCTAATTGCCAATTTGACAGCATCTAGGATAATCTGGGAGCCAGGCCTTTACTTGGGAGACAGGCCTCTGGGCATGCCTGTTGGGGATTATCTTGATGGTGTTCGTTGAGGTGAGAAGGACTGCCCACTGTGGGTAGCACCATTCTCTGACTGGGATTGTAGACTGTACAAATGGAGGAAGGGCCCCGAGCAGCAGGCTTGCAGTCATTGTTCCTGACTGCAGACATGATGCAATCAGCTGCTTCAAGCTCCTGCTGCCTTACTTCCCTGCCACGGTGAACTGTCACCTATAGCCCTGAGCCAGATAAACCATTTCTCACTTAAGTTGTTTCTGTCTGGGTATTTTAGCACCACAACAGGAAAAGAAACCAAGACCCCTAGACAGAGGATGGCCAGCCAGATATGTGATGAAGAGCAGTGAGCAATAACATTGGAAAATGTTCAGACATTATGTATCATTTCTTCAAGAAAAAGCTTGAAAGATCCAGGATTCAGATAGTGAGGTACCAGAAAACACCAGACAAGTGACCTAACTCAATAGTTAGAATCATTTTTTCTCCTGGTTCACTTGGCTTCTACTTAACCCTGGTGTTTGACAGAGTTTTCTGATGTTCTGAAGCACAGTGTAATCTTTAACAACACCGTAGACTGGTTCATTTGGCTGCCCTTTCTAAGCAAGGGGCTACTTAAAAAGTGAGGCATTTTTTTCCACTGCAGCAGCCTGGGAGGAAGTGGAGAGAACCTTTCTTTGGAGCATATTTGACCTGCACAGGGAGAAAGGAAGCTTTCATTTAGTTCAGCTGGATTTCAGACAGGGCAGGAGGGACATGGTCAGAGCCTCAGACCCTGTGTGTGGTCATTCAGCTTTGTTCTGTTCCATGACCACAGCCAAGGCTTTAAGTGTGGGCCAGACATCTTGTAATACATATGGTATGTTGTTGCAGTCTCTGTGGAATGGCGAATAGGTGTGGAAGAATCAGCTCAGTTCCAAGTTATTGATGAGACGATCAGTTCAAAACACACATCTGGAAGATGATGGGAACATGGATAAAGTCAAGTACAAGCATCATTAGCTTGTTGGATAGTTCAGTTTGGGGTGCAGTTTTTGAAGAACACCATCGAATCCTCAATATATCCTAACCATGGCTGTCTGTCTTTATTACAAAGAAAGCAAAACTAAAGTTCAAGTAGATTATAAGTCTCAGCTGAGTGACATAAAGAAGGCTTTTGACTTATTGCATTTCATCAGAACTCCATTTCAGAACAAATTCATAGATGGTCTTTCCTTTTAAAAAAGATTTTTAAATTTTAAAGTGTGTGTGTGTGTGTGTGTGTGTGTGTGTGTGTGTGTGTGTATGCATGTGAGTTCAGTTGCCCCTGGAGGCCAGAAGAGGATGTCAGATCCCTGTGAAGTTGGAATTATAGGCAGTTGTGAGCCACCTGACATGGGTGCTGGGCCTGGGCTTGGGTTCTCTGCAAGAGCAGTAAATACTCTTAACTGTTGTTCCCTCTCTCCAACTCCAGTAAATGGTCTTTTTTATGTACACATTATCTTTACAATTTTGTTGGAAATCACTGACCATAAATGTGGGATTTGTTTTTGGAGCCAATATTCAATCTATTGATTTTTTTTTTAATCTTTGTACGAATATTTCATTCTCTTCATTGCTGTAGCTCCATGAGAAAACTTGAAATCAGGGGGTCTAAGTTCTCTTGTCTGTTGCTGTTGTTAAATTGTTTTGGATACTCCAGGCTTTTTGTGCTTGCCTATAATATTTAGAATCAATTTGTCAGTTTCTCCAGAAAAGTTCACTTGGAGTTTTGTTGGGCTTGCATTGAATGTGTAGATCAGTCTGGGAGCTGATTTATTTCTCTGAGTTTTTGACTGGTTTGTATACCAGGGATTAAAGTATTCTGGGATTGAGCTTTAAAACTCACAGCACATGCACACAGACATTCAGGATAAATGGTTTCTACACCGATTCAATGAATAAGTGCATTCATTGAATACAAGTCACCAGGAGGCAGGGTTCCCAGGGCTTGACTGATAATAGAATTATTTATATAAGGGAGGACTCCAACCACTGTCCTAATATCGTCTAGACTCACAAAATACAAGATATATATATATATATATATCTTAAGATATATAAAATATATATTATAATAATATACACATAGCTTATATATTATTTAATTTTGAGCAGAATCCTATGGGTTGGCATTCTCTGCTGTGCTGGAGACTAAGGAATGAAGAGGTTGTATGTTAAACAGTGAAATTCAGCCTTGTCTAATGTTGCTTTGTGGAACTTGCCCTACCTCAGTGGTTTCAAAGTATGTCCAGAGTGGCCCTGAGTTTTGCTGGTTCCTAGACCATGTAAATATGTGCTTGTGAAGGAGAAAGAAGACTTGCTCTGCCTGTCAACACTTTGCTTGCTCCAGCAGCCTTCCTGTGGCCTGTTTTGAAGACCAGGACTCTGCATTAAAATGGAAACAAAGAACAAGAAAAGATCAAGGTGTTGTTTGAGCAACACTGCCACAGTGCCTTCTCCTGGACAGTGTATCTGAATGATTTGGAGTAGTTTTGAGCTTGTTCAGACTGCTCAGAGTCAAGGGTAGGACAGTGAGATTGCTTTCCCCTGAGGCTTCCAATCCCTTTGAACCTGCAAGGTTATTGTCCAAGGCTGAACAACGTGGGTCTCCCTGTGCCCTGTCAACGTTCTAGATCTCAGCTCAGGTTGATGAAGGGCAATGTGAATGGCCTGTTCATCCCGTATGGCTCAGTTTACACTCTGACATGATCCAGGCCACATCTCCTGAGCCGTAGTGACCTCCTGTGTCTCGCAGGCAGCTCCCCCTGGTGTCCTTTCCCTTTTCCCCATCAGCCTTACCTTTGACCACCCTCCTGAAAAACTCAGCCTTCATCTTCATTCTCCCTCAGAAGCTGGAAAGCTTTTATGCTGAATTCCTGATTTTCTTGTCTTTGCCAAAACCCAAAGGCCCACATCTGCCATGTGCCAACAAGAGCCAGAAAAGGTTGTTTGGAGGAATGCAGAAGTGACCTTGAACCTTTCCCCAGTGCTTGGATGACAGGTTCTCTCCTTCTAGCCACACCCCAGCCCACACGCTTCTTGTGGGATCAGGAAATGTTTTATGGCTGTGTTTCCTTTTCGCCTTCTCTACCAACCTTCTTCATGAACACTTCCCAGTTGTCCCTCCCTAGTACTTCTGGACTATTAATCAGAGAGCTGAAATCTCAGGACAGGAAAGGGCCTGTGCAGGGCATTTAATCCAGACTCCAGCTTCCTGATGGCAGCCAGATTTGCCTGGGTAAAGGACCCTCTTTTTCATCTTTAGTCTTTCATATTCTCATTTAAGAATCTCAGGGTTTTCTACCTTAGTGTCTTATTTTGAATTTCAACTAATAAGTGTTCATTTTCTTAGTATGTCAAAAGAATACCCATTCTCATATATTTATTATAGCACAATTCATAATAATCAAAATATGGGCTCTACATAAGCATTCAAAAGTGGATGAATAAATAAGGAAATGTGGTATGTACACACAATGGGACATCATACAGCCTTAAAATAGAATGGTTTTCTCTTATTTGAAGCAACATAAATGAGCTGCAAGACATTGTATTGGGTGGAGTAAGTCAGGGATAGAAGGGTAAATACTGTGTCCACACTTACTGGTAGAAGCTAAAATAGTGAATCTTGTAGAAGCAAAGACTGAAACAGATATTACCAAAGGCTGGGAAGTCTGGGGCTGGAGGTGAAGAGAACGGTACAGTTGAAGAGGAGGAATAAGCCTTATGTTCTCTAGCACAGTATAACTATGCTTGACCACATCACATTATATATTTCAAGTGAGTAAAATTTGTATGTTTTCAATATAAATAAATGTTATATGTTTGAGACAATGACATGAAAATTACTTAATTTGATCATACACATTATATATATTATATATATTACAGTGTACCCCATATATGTACATGATTATTATGTTCCAATTACCAACTTAAAACGTTTATTCAAGGGGTCAGTCAGCTAGATGAATCAGTGGGTAAAGGCTTTTGTCACAAAGGCTGACAACCTGAGTTTGATCTCTGGAATCCACATGGTGGAAAGAGACAACTGACTTCGGAAGTTGTCCTCTGACCCCCACAGATATACCATGGCATGCATGTACCCTTACATATAAACAGCATACACAGAATGAATAAGTGAATGTAATAAAAAAGAAAATGTTTCTTCTGTTTAAGGGTACATAATCCATATAATATATATTCACTGACAGATATTATCATAATGTGATAACAAATATGGGTCTCTCCTCGGGAAGATGTTCATCAACAAACTCTTTTTCTGGATCAGGCAGAAATCTTAGGGCACCAGGTATGATGATTGGGTTCTAGACGTAAGGACTGCAGGCAGACAGAGACAGTCCAACTATGTAGCCAACTCACCTAGAGGAGTTGTGGGCTACAGTCGGATGCCAAGAGTGGAGGTAACATGGGAGATAATACAAATCTATGATGAGGTGTACCCAGATGCAAATAGATTCAGTGTTTGTAGAACACCCTGGCAACTAAGTTCTAAACCCACCTCTACTGGAATAAGTAATTTGGATTGACAGACTGACAATTGATTTTTGACTTCCAGAGCACTGGTTGATTCTGTATACCAGGCACTAGCTTTTCTTTGCTGTTCTGAGGGCAGATTTCCCAGAGCACAGATTTATACAGTTCCTAACCCCTAGCTAGGGACCTAAAGGTCCCCCAAATGATATCTTTTTTCCTCTTCTTTTCCCAGGGTCTTAAAAGAACAGAAATTCTCTCTCCAAGGTGCTCTTGTGTCTCCAATCCATCTTCCTGAAACAGTGAAGCAGATCTGGGGAAACCCACAACCAACTCCCAAAGGGTCTACAGTGTGGTCTGCATCACAGGAGAGCCTAGCCTACTAGAAGATGACAAACAGAGAAGCAACAGAGTTGGAAACTGTGTTCTCACACAGCTCTGGGGACATTGCACAGATTCCCTGGCCTTCAGAGAACAAAGCGGAGGAATCCCTTCCCCAAAGCAGAATAAGTTCAAATACACAAAACCTCTATGATCCCACTTATATCACATATTTTAAAAGTCAAATTTATAAGCCCTCTGATACCCTTGATTGAGCATATTTTTAAATGCCCTTTCTTTTCTTTCATTTATATTTTTACTCTTTATTCCTCTAACTTGTTCCCTTCAAAGATTCAGATGTGCAACCCTTTTCCTTTTTTAAAAATAATTCTCTTTCTATTAGAAAGAAAATATGTAACAAAATAAAAAAGGAGTTACCAAGAACAATAGCAATATTATCTCATCCAGCATGTCAAATAACTCAGTGTCCAGTCAAGTCCAACTGCCTCCCACTGTACCCCTCTTATTAGTCTACTTTTCTAGAATTTAAATATGTATTGGTTTTACCATTGTGTTGGAACCATATGATTTACCATCTTACCTATTTTCAGTGTCCAGTTTAGTTATATTAACTATATTCATATTGCTAGGCACCAGAGCTCAAGAACTTCTCCATATTGTAGAACTAAAACTCTACCTATTGACAAATAACTCTCTGTTTCTTAATCCTGTCAGCTCCTGACAACCACAGCTCTACCTGCTACTTGTATAAATTTGACTTTTAAAAATACGTCATATAAGTGGAATCATTGAGTTTTTGTGTATTTGAACTTATTCTGCTTTGGGGAAAGGATTCCTCAGCTTTGCTCTCTGAAGGCCGGGGAGTCTGTGCAGAGTCCCCAGAGCTGTGTGAGAAAGCAGCTTCCAGCTCCTTGCTGCTTCTCTGTTTGTCATCTTCTAGTAGGCTGGGCTCTCCTGTGATGCAGACCACACTGTAGACCCTTTGGGAGTTGGTTGTGGGTTTCCCCAGATCTGCTTCACTGTCCCAGGAAGAGGCATTGGAGACAAAAGAGCACCTCAGAGAGAGAGCTTCTGAATGGTGTGCATACCTTAGCATCCTCAGATGGTGGTAGAAGAGGCAATGTGCACTTCTAGACTTTCCCACAGTCCTTGTTCCACAGCAATTATTACTAAGACTGAGAAGAGAAGTGATGCTAGTGGCAAAAAATTTCTTCTGGGGCAGAAGTGAAGCTGGCGTTGTAGAATTATGGCCACTGGGCTGCTAGGACAGAGGTCCCTGGATTATCACCTCCACACACTTACAGGGACTAGGTCAGGATTAGGGTGTCCACGACACCCGTGAATGGCCAGGGGAACAATGGAGTGTTGGTTCATAACCTGAGCAACAGAAAGCAAAATCCTTCTCAGACTGTGTCATGTGTATCTGAGCTCCCTAACACACAGCACAGATTGAAGGGCCACAAGCTGTATACGCAGGGAAAAGCAAGGAGACACCTTTCACAGGAGAAAATGGCAGTCCGAGAGCACAGTCTTAACATCAGGTGCCCCCATGTAAATGTCAGGATGAAAGAGCAGACATCTTGTGTTTGGCCCAGGGCCCACCAGGGACAGTGCCATCTTCCCGGCCTGCCCATTTTGACTTTGTACTTGATTGTCATAAGTCAAGTTCAAGGCTCATCTGCTTCCCAAAGGTGCTTTTCTGGGAGAAACAAATGTATTGAGTTTATTCTTATCTTAATTCAGGTGAAGTCTCTCTTCCTGGATCCCAGACCAGTGGTTATCACATTCAAGTAAACACTAAAGTTCTGGTAACCCATTTTAATGAACAGACTAAGCCTCCCTAGAGAGTATGACTCAATAGGTCTAGGCCGCATCCAAGAATTTGAGCCTCTACAGGTGGTCCATTGAGACCACTTTGTAAAATGCAGTATCTTGTCCCTTGAACTCTGCTTACAGAAACACCTTAAGATGATTCTTCTGTGCTGTGAGCACCAGGCCCTTAGTAGTGGTCTCCAAACTGTGCAATCCCTGAAGCCTCAGCAGAGTATGTACCTCCTAAGAAACCTGTACCCAGGAGCATGGTACATTGCACCTACCCTAGCAGGACCCTGGAGCCATACTGCACTTGAATTCTGGCTCTTCCAATTAGTAAGAGAACTTGGGTAAGTTTCTAAATCTCTCTCTGCTTTTGCTTCTTCATCTGTAAAATGAGAATGATAATATTATCTACCTAATAGGCTTATTATGAAGATGAACAACCCAGCTAAGATTTACAGCATACCTACAGTAGTACTTTTTCATCTTGACTATTGTATCAGGATTTGATAAGTAAAATAAGCGTCTCTCTGTGAGTCTGTTTTATTGCTACTATGACAGAATGTGTGATGAAAATAACTTAAGGAAATAGAGATTTATTTTGTCTCACAGTTTCAAAGGCATTAGGCTCTGGTGACAGAGTATCATAGCAGGGAGCATTGATACCATAAAACCATTTGCCTCATGGCAACTAGGGGAGGGATGGAGGGAGTGGGGGGGAGGGAGGGATCTGCACAAACATGGAGAGAGAGAGAGAGAGAGAGAGAGAGAGAGAATATGTAGCCTCAGTGACCACTTCTTCCAACCAAGCCCTACTTCCTAGTCTGTACCACCTTCCAACAATGCCATCAATGAAGAATAATCCATTGGGCCAACAAGATGGCTCAGTGAGTAAAGGCATGTGCTTGAGTTTGGTCCTTGGAAACCAGATGTTGGAAGAAGAGAACAGACTCCTGCAAGTTTTTCTCTGACCTCCACATGTGCACCGTGACATGCACATACCCATTCATATACATGTGCCCCAAATAAATGAATAAATGTAATTTTAAAATTAAGACTTCATCAATGGATTAATCCATTGATTAGATCAGAGCTCATGATCTAACTATTTCCCTAGAGTACCCCCAACACCTGTCAAACATTGCAATGGGAGTAAAGACTTCAGCACATGAGTTTTCAGAGGATATATTTAATATCTAAACCACAGCACTCTCTAAATTTCCATGATTCTAAAAAGTGTTATGCTAAAGAATGAAATATTATATGTAGATATTTTACCATATTTATGGTGATATTATAGAGATGTTCCTCAATTTACAATGGGATTACTCTGATCAATATATTGTAAATTGAGAACATGATGAATATAAAATTCATTTATGAACCATCATGGGTTAGCCTAGACTACCTTGGACATGCTACAGTTCGGCAAGATCATCTAACAGGAAGCCTATTTAATACAATGTTGAGTAACTTGTGGTTTCATGGATCTACTTTCATATTATTATGAAACTGAAAAGTCATTAAGTTGAACCATAGTAAATGGGGGACAGTCTGGACAAGGATGAGGCTATTGAAAACAAAAGGAGAAATGGCCTCCTGGGGCCACAGGGCTGGTCTCCAGCATGTCTATGACTAAGGCTGACTCTTCACGTTTAATTGTCCTAGTTTTTACAAAGCTGCCTGTCTCACTCACCTTTTCTCATGTTCTAATGAATACTGTTTCATATTATATAATTGCCTCTTTTGTCAAACAATTTATGGAAATCCTACATAGGTGCAAAGATGAGCTTTAAACCCTTTCTCATTCTTCCTCCAACACTAACACAATTAACAAGCATCTCAAATTATTGCCATGCTAGCCTTGATCTGGTCATTTTATTCTTCCTCCTGTATCTCTGCAGGGAGGCTTAGTCAATGGTCCCACCCGATGCTCTCCTTGTTCTTTCTGTGACCTTCCCAGTAGCCTGCTGGCCATCCCTAAGGAAACTCTTTTTAACTTATTTGTTGACTTTTTTCTTGCTCTAAATTGAAGTTCCTAGAAGGGGGTGGAAGAGGGAGAGAGAGGGAGGGAGAGAGAGAGAGAGAGAGAGAGAGAGAGAGAGAGAGAGAGAGAATAAATAGAAAAGCTGCACCTGTGTTAAAGATTTTATAAGGCTGTCTTCAAGATTATGGAGAGTTAAAATGTTCCAAGCAGAGTCAAATAATCTTGGACTATTTTATTCCCTTTGAAAGCTATCCATTGCCCACACCTGTGTCTGACCTAACATCCTTGAGACTATCAAACCTTGCAGTATGCTCTTAGTAGACCATGAGCTTTCACAAATCCAAAAGCTAAGAACGTTATCAGTTACCATCTACAGTTTATATCAGTTTTTCCTGCTTTGTTGTAACCTGCCTGCCTGTGACCTTCACTAGTGTGTGGTACACTTTGATTTATGGTTTCCTTTGTTCTGTAACTAATAAAAATTCATGTAACCACTTCCATGGTAGAACACAGTATTTGAAAACCTGAGTCTATGTTCCTGGGCCATGGACACTAATATTTGGCTCCAGAATAAACTATCTCTTTGTTTTGAGGTGAGGCCTATCTTTTTGTGTTGACTTAGTCTACAGTAAATTAATCTAGTGTTTTTTCCTGAAAAGCCAAATATTCTCTGAAGGGTTTAGATGGGTGGACAAATGACTCAGAGTCATTACAGGAATCTGACCAATGCTGTCCAATATGGTAGCCACATGTAGTTATTGGGCATTAGAAATGTGATCCATGTAACTGAGAATTGAATTTTTAAATTTTTAATTTAATTTAA
The DNA here is from genome assembly GCF_000622305.1 of Nannospalax galili. Classification (NCBI taxonomy): domain Eukaryota; kingdom Metazoa; phylum Chordata; class Mammalia; order Rodentia; family Spalacidae; genus Nannospalax; species Nannospalax galili. The sequence continues at coordinate 3,065,444 of NW_008360326.1, forward strand.
AAACTGACATACACTTCAAGTTTTGGAGACCTTTTAAATGTGTTTGAAATAACTTGATCATGTTTCAAGTATAAGTTCTATGAGCTCTAAATATAAATCAAGTCTTTCTAAGGACTGCAGCATTTGAACCCAGTTGGGCTCTTAAGAAATATACACCAGAATTTCAGGATTAGTAAGAAAAGGAGAATATAAAATATTTCATTAATTTAAAATATTAGTTACATGCTGAAACAATAATATTTCATATCTTCTAGATGAAATAAAATGTATTATTAAAATTGACTTCAGTTGTTTCTCTTACTTTCGATGTGGCTACTAGAGCACAGAAAACTGGGAAGGTGGTTCACATTAGGCTTCTGTTGAGCAAAGCTGGTCTGAGCTGTATCATTCCCCTGCTTCATGACCTCTCTGGATATATCATCCATTTCTATAGCAGGTCTGCTGCAGAAATCAACCTCCAGCTTTATTCTTAGTTTCCTTCCAAAGCTACACTTGCACAGGAATTGTATTGGGACCTGGGAATTCTTTTTGCAAGTCTTCCTGTTCTATGCATCTGCATATGTGGTTTACATGGCTTTGTGACTTTGAAATAGCCCCTTTCTGTTGCTCAGTGCTCTAGTTTGTTTCTCCATTGCTGTGACAAAATACTCTGACCAATACCAACTTGGGGAGGAAAGGATTTATTTGGCTCATATCTTCCAGGTCACAGTTCATCACCGAGGGAGTTCAAGGTCAGAACTCAGGGCAGGAACCTGGAGGCTGGGGATGGAGCATGGGCCACGGAGGAATGTTTCTTACTGTCTTGCTCTCCTGGCCTGTGTTCAGCCCGCTTTCTTATACAACCTGCCCAGGGGGGCACCACCCACAGTGGGCTGGGCCCTCTCACATCACTCAACAATCAAGAAAAAATCCCACAGACATGACCACAGGTCAGTCCAAAGGAGGCAATTCCCTAATTGAGGCTCCCTCAACCCAGGTGTGTCAAGTTAAGAGCTAAAGCTATCCAGCACACTCAGATAGGGCTTAAGCGACCCTCCTGTCTCAGCGATCAGCTCAGAAGAAAAGGCAGAAAGAATGTAAGAGCCAGAGGTGGTTAATGACTACAATGAAACAGTATTTTCCAGATGCAACAGGGAGGTTGCCTATGCCAACTCACAGTGGTTGTGAAAGCATACACAGGACATGCCAGACAAAATCCCATCATGGAGGGCGTAGGTGGATGTGAAGTCCTACCGCTAGCTGATAGCTGTTGGAAGGCGGAGTCCTTTTTCTTTAAGGGTGTGGCCCCTGATAGGTTGACTACACTCCAGTGGATGGCCCTACACCCAAGAGTATGTAGCTCACAAATTGGACTTGATGAGCTTAAAAAAAAAATGAGGACACATACTGGGCAAGGAGGAAAGGGTGGGTAGATCTGGGAGGAGCTGGGAGAAGCAGAATAAATATGATCAAAACACACTGTATGAAATTCTCAAAGAAAGAATAAAAATTTTTATCTAAAAAATAACAAGAAAATATCAGGACTTTCAGAAAATACATTAAAAGGGGCTTTAAGAAATAGTCAAAACAGTTACCATGAACTTTTATTTCCCGCAGATGAAAAAGTGACTCTTGGAGTGCTCGCAGGAAGAAACCTGTTCAGGTATGTAGTCTTCTGCAGGGGTACCTACGCCCAGGCCCTTACTGGTCAGCATTCTTCATGATATGTTGCCCCCGAAGTGACTGGTACCACAAAAGCCGTAGACATTATGACAGAACCTTACAAAGCACCAGACTAGCTGGTTATTAATGAAAGCCAGATGATGGACCACAAACCACGTCATTTAGAAGGTTGACTAGCTGGAATGGAACATATGGGGTTGAAAAATGGCAGGAGCCTGGGGTAGGAAGTAAGACCTGAAACCCTAACTCTGTTCTGATTGGGTTAGGTCATTGAATAGGTCATTCCTCACACCCCACCCCCTGATCATCTATCAAAGGAGAAGGTCAGATCATGAGGTCTCTAGGGCTCCTCCCTGTTCCCACAAGCCAAATTTCAATCAGTCTAATCCCAGAGTCTTTCTGACCTCCAGCTGCAAAAACACCAGTCACGGCCCCCTGGGTTCACAAATGCTAATGTTACAGGCCAACAATTTTGCAGGGTATGAGGTGCAGCACTTGGATTGCCAGCAGGCTTTGTGACTCTGCTCAACCTCACCCCTGGCCAGGGACCTCCCTTACTAGTAGTATGTTCCATCACACATAGCTTGGCTGGATAAAGTGCATTTGTATTTAAAATCCATTTAAAACATTTTTCAAATGAATATCCCATAAATCTATACTGTTTTCTTTCACAACCAGGTATAATAGGACCTGCTTATATATATACAGAGCATCTCATTGTGAGTGCAACTTGCTGCTTTGTAATTAGAAGTGACATTGAACTTATTCTATGTGTTTATTGGCAACTTTCATTTAATCTCATGAGTTGACAGTACATCTTTCATCTGATTTTCTTCAATGATTTTTGTCTTAGTGACTTAGAGGAGTTCTTTACATTTAAATTTGTTTATGTGTTCTTGTCCCATATTTGTAATTTGTGAGTTAGTACATAATTTGTGGCAGGGTATATGTGTACGTGCACACATGCACATGTAGGCTAGATGTCAGACTTGGATGTTGTTACTCAGGAGCATCCCACCTTATTATCTGAAACAGTATCTCTCACTAGCCTGGGGCTTGCTGAGTAGATCAGGCTAGGTGGCTAACAAGCCCCCAGGGTCTGCCTGTCTGCTTCCTCAGCCCTGGGATTGTGCTACCACATCTGGCTTTTTCACGTGGGTTTTGGAGATTGAACTGAGCTCCTCATACTTTTATGACAAGGACATCTTTCACTGAGCCGTCCCCTCAATCCTTTGTACCTTTTAAAATAAGTTATTTTCCCAAGGTTATGACTTAAAACCTTTTTTAATTTTGTGTATAATTTAGTTTATAGATGTTAACATTTTATTTTATAGTAATTTATTTATGTATTTTTCCTTTTTGAGAATTGAACCTAGGGCTGTGTGCATGCTAGACAAGAACTCTACCACCAAGCCACACCCTCAGCTACATAGCATTTCTTATTTTATTGTTATAAAGGATTATATAAGGTCATTTTCATTTACATATATAATGTACTTTCAACATATTTCACCTCATACATTAACATTTTAAATGATATCTTGTCAATCTGTTATTTAAAAGTCTATACTTAGATACTTGAAAGTCTCTTCATCATGCCACATCAAATAATTTCATATTTAATAGTTATTTATTTTTCTCTTTATGGTATGAAATAAGAAAATAGACTTGGGACTAGAAAGTTGATGCATCAGTTAAAAGCACTGGCTGCTCTAGTAGAGGACTTGGGTTTGGTTCCTAGCACTCATATGGGGGCTAACAACTGTCTGAAACTCTAGTTTTAGGGGATCTGACACCCTCTCTGGCCTCCTTGGGCATTGTTCAACATGGGTACACTTGGCAGGCAAAACACTCCTACATATAAAATAAAAGTAAATAAAATAAATTTAAAAGGAAAATGAACTCTTTTTCTCTGTATTATACTGATCTTCTAGACTATCCATGAACTGTATTTTCCGATCCCTTCTTTCTTCCCCACCCATTTAATCTATCCCATTGTTGATATCATCAGAGAAAACTTTTCATGAGAAAATCTGGACAGCACAATCATACTTAGTCAATCAAGTTTAAATTATGTATAGCTGTTAGGACGAAAGAAAAATATAAATAAAAGGGGTGAAACTGATAAACTGAAAAGTTCATATATAAACTGAAGAATTCAGTTAAATGAAATATTTCATACATTTAATTGGATACTTGATTGAGATTTGTTGGGTACATGTAGTAAGTGAATGTATTCTAGAATCAAGAAGACTTTCAGGGTTGACCAGATGCTTTATCATTGTGCAGACAAATGGCCTGGGGAGTCTGGATGTGGTTTGGATTACTTCTTTTGGATACAGATGGGATGACTTTACCAGGGTTGAACCCAGGGCTTTGTGTATGCAAGGTAAGTACTGTACAACCAAGCCACATCCCCAGTTACACAGCATTTTTGTTTTATTTTACCACACAAGGTTGCACAAGGTCATTTTTATGCATGTAGTTTTATGCCCAAGTAGTTTCAATGGGAAAGAGGAGACAGCGATTCCAGCTGCTGCTCAGATTGAAGACAAACAAAAGTTTCTTATACACTACATGCAAACTATGGGCACTACTCACTTTCCCAGAACCTTCCAACTCAGGGAAGTAGGACTCAGAACATCTGAGCTATGGAAAAGCTCCCCAAACCTCCAAGTTCATTATGTCTAAGCCACAGAGGGTGTACCCTGTGTTCTTTCAAGGTCAGAATTTGTTTTAATTAAGGAAATAAAATACAGCACACCCTACCTTACCCTGTACAAATTCCAAGGGGCTACAAGAAAACCCCAATGCTGTCAGAACAGCCAGCAGAGACCTCTGGGATGATGTGGTTAGTGCCAATCAACCATCCTGCTGTGTTCTTTTTCTCCCTTGGAGCACATCAGCTCCTTCCTGGAGGCTGTTAATTTTATGCTCAGTATCCTTGAGTGTGTTGGTATCAATCTTGACTCTAGTTTGCATAATGTTTTTGCTGTGTTGAGACAAATAGGAAACTTGGAATTATGAGATTTGGAGTTGGTAAAGACCCTCTATGACAGAGTCTCTAGTTTAGATGCTCTCTGCGCACATCCCTCAGCTTGTCTCCACCCTCCATTTGTCACAATGTTCCTTCCTCCCCATTCAAAACCTGTCCCAAGTTAGCACCAAGCAAGAGATGTTCCATCTGTTTGTTTTTCTCATGTACACACCCGTCCTGGCCCAATATTGCATGTGAAAATCTCGAAGAATTGTACTTATTTTACTTAACATCTTAAGCCTGTATGATTTTCCTTCATAAAAGCCTTTGGACTACAGAGTTATCCTGTGATCATTTCATTGAAACGCACATCATATTATTTAGTGCTGATGATCTTAGAAGTATTCCTCTTTCATAGCATCATAATTAAAAGAAAAATAGTGAACAGTCTAATCTGTTTGAGATAGTTTAGTTACCAATGCATGGAGAGGCAGGAGAATGATTCAGAAGACTTTGTCAAGTCAGGATATTAAATGGGATACAGAGCCTCTGGGGTTAGGGAGGGTTAACAGAGGTGTGGGGAGCTAAGGCTGTTCTGAGGAGGCATCCATCTCTGATCCATTACTGTCCCTCTGGATTTAATAATAGAAAGGTAGAACTATCAGTATTCATAGGAATCCAATTAATTTCAATAAACAGGATATTTAAAGTCCCTTGACTCTGAGCCTTCCAGGAGTGCAACTGATGTCAGGCTCAGCTGTCTATAGTTTCTCAATATTCAGCCTTGGCTCCATTCTCAGGTAGACTTTTTTCAAGTGAAGTAAAAGGTACTTTCTAGCAACTTGACTGTGTATTTAGAAAATCTTAAACAGAGTCTATCCCTTCCCCAGAAGGTCCAGTCAAAGATCTGAGGTTGGGGATGGCTATCAGGTGCCAACTTGGCTCAATGACTTCTTCCAAAATAACCACAGTGGCCAGTGAAATATGGTTCTTTATTTTTACTAGCTTAGGACAAAGGATATAAAGCAACCCATTACAAACCACGTGAAGAACTCACTAAAGTTAAACAAGATTGCTGTTATCAGGTGAGGGGCCATTGAGCAGGCAGGCCAATGTCCACTTTGACAAATGGTAGGGGGATAATGTGATAGATAAGATTCTTCATTCAGTTCTGGATAAATTTGAGGTTGCCTCAGGAATATACCAGTGACATTAGGGTAGTGACAGGAAGATGTTGGGCCCTTAGCACCATATTGTCACAAATCCTAGGATTTGGCTAAACTATCTATCTTCTTTGAGATCTGGTAATTCTTCTGTCTACTTCTAGATTGCATCTGTCCTAGATGTGGTGTTTGTTCACATTGCATCTACTGTCAGGAAGCGGAGAGAGATGAATACCACTTCTCAGCTTTTTAACTCCTTTCTATTCAGTCTAAGACTCTAACCCATGAAATGGTACTTCCCACAGTCAGGGTAGGTCTTCCTACCTTAATCTAGAAACTCCTTCACACACATGCCCAGAGATTTATCTCCTAGGTGATTATAGATTCTTTCAAACTGACAGTCAATACTGATCATCACACTGACAAAAATAATTTAAGGGAGGAAGGAGTTATTGTGGCTCACAGTTTGAAGGGATACAGTCCATCACAGTGGAGAAGGTATAGCAGGATGTGGCTCCATGGTGGCAGAAGCATTCAGCTTGGACTCCTTACATCCTCACATTTTGGTGGAACAAGAAGCAGAGATGGGACAAGAAATGAGACCAGGATATAACCCTCAAGGCTCATTCCTTTTTCCACCCCCTAGTGATCCACTTTGTCCAGCTAGGCCCTACATTCTAAAGTTTCCATAATCTCCCAAAATAGTGCCATTGTCTGAGACCAAGTGTTCAAATACATGAGCCTACCGGGGGCAGGGGGGAGATTTTACATATAAACCAAAACAGCATCCCTCATCTCTCTCCTTATTTTATCTTGTTAGCCCCTTTCAGTACATACTGAAGCCTAGTGGAATACCAATGAAACACTTCTGGGTTACCTCTTGATCCCTGACCTCCTCTGTACTGAAAACAGCATGCATTATATTCTATAAGGCTTCCATGTATTCTAACACATTGCCTTACTCTGAGGAAGGACAGAGTTGGCCATATTGAGTGGTCCATCTGGTGTTTCAGCTGGACAGTGAGTGATACTGTGCATCATACTGTTTCCCAAGAGGAACAGCAGGAAACAGTGGAAAGAGCAGTATGCTGAGAATTTGAAACCATGAGTTCTGATCATGACTCACGAACCAGATGGGTAATTTTAGGAATGTCTTTGGGCTAGTATCTTCCTCTAGCACAGTATATCTTTGTTAAACTAATCATCTATGAGATACCTTCATGCTGTAGTATTCCTCCAATCCAAGACTCCATAGTATCACCTTCAAGGTGATAATTAAATAAGATAAAGCTCTCCTAAAAGATATCCTGAGAATACATGTAAAGATCAAGAAGGGTCTGATATCAGCTCCTCCACTGAGTGGGAATGCAGTATAGAGTATATTGTTAGCTTCTCTGTGATCACTTCCTGTGTCTTTAAAATAGGAGTACAAGATGCCAAGAGGGTTGATTATATTATACCTGAAAAGTGCTGAGACATAATAAATGCTTGCGAGCATTAGCTACTGCCATTTATATATAATGTATAAAATAATATGTTATATTTCAGGAGCTTACTATGTAAGTACTTTCCAGTGACAGAAATTTGTACCCAATGAGGAAACTGGCTTCAATTTTATTAGTTCTAATTATTATCACCCTTAAAATATTTGAAGATATGATCAGGTCCCTTTTTAATTTAAAAATGTTTTTATTTATTATTCTTTGACAGTTTTATACATGTATACAGACATACATGTATGTCATTTTCACCCTTCATTACCTTCTTTTATCCCTCCTACTCCTGCTGAACAGTTTATTTTTCCCAACAAGTCCCTTTCCTATTTTCATGGTTTTTTTACTTTGTGTGTGTGTGTGTGTGTGTGTGTGTGTGTGTGTGTGTGTGTGTGAACTGATGAGACTAATTAAGATTGCTGGCGTGAGGATAGATGGGGTCACTTACCGGAGCAAGGGGCAACTTAACAGTGGCTATACCACTGAAGAGAATGACTCCCCTTCCCCCAGCAGCCATTATTTGCCAATAGTTCCTGGGGGCTGTGGTGTTTTGTGAGCTCCTCCTCATCCCTGACTGAATATTGACAGGCTTCATCTTGTGCAGGTAACCACAGCTGCTGCAAATTCATGAATGCAGTGGTCATGTCATAGCTAGAAGACAGTTTCATGGCACTCCTCCCCATCCTTTGGCTCTTAGGTAATTTCTGCTCCTCCTTTGTTGTTGCCTGAGCCCCCTTAGAAGGAGTGAGATAGATATCTTGTTTAGGGCTGAGCACTCAGTACTCTTATTCTCAGCACTTTGAACAATTGTGAGTTATCAACCATCGCCCACAAAGATTATGCCCCTTCTTAAGGACCCTCTGTGCTTTAACTTCTTGGTTGTTGTTATTATCAGACTGCCACTCTATATGACTATGTTCAGGTTTGCTAATGACCTTGATGAAACGAGTCATCTCTAACAACACTAGGTGAGATTTAAACAGTGCAAAAGTTGTCACTTTCCTCAAATACATAATTGTACTTTCCAGTGCTGCTTGGGACTCAAAATTCCTTTCTAATAGCAGATCATGTTTGGGGCTCATATTTAGCAGGTAGCTAAAAAAGCTCTGAGTTGTTCTCACATAAATCTCCGTGTAAACTACTTTTAGAATTCAAGTTACAATTCTTTTTGTTTCAATTCTAAAGTCCTCTATATTACCTAATCAATGTTACCGTCTGGGATAAATGTTGAAAATCCTTCAAGCACAGAATGAGAAAATCCTGACTCTAGGCATTTGATGTTAGTTAAATAGACCACATTTATTTATTTGTATTTTTAAAAGGAAGTGAGCACGAGCAGTGAGACCCTGAGTATTGAGCTGAACAGAGCTGTGAAGTTGAGATCTAAGATTCTGTCCTGGCTTGTAGGATTTAGAGTCATTGACCAACTTTAACAGACTTTCATCTGGTGACACTGGGGAGGCAATTACTTCAACTCGATAGCTTTCAAAACTTTCCTTAAGACTGTCCACAAGATTTCATGTTGTCTTTTCTTTATTATTGTTTTTGTGGGAATGAAAACTATTGTTGAACAATCTCTTTAATTTCCCTTCCAATCTCAAAAGTGTGCCAGTGAGTTTTCATTTGGAGACATTTTTCTGTAGATAAAATTTTGCCTTTGACCTGAGTCGTAATACTGGTGGTGTTCAGTAGGGTCATGCCAAATACTATATTCTTGTGGCTAATTGCAAAAATTGTTAAAATCAAGTTTTTCTTCTTCATTGAAAAAGGAAGAACGTGTCTCTAGGCAGGGGAGTAAAGTGCTTGCTGTCCAAGCATGAAGACATGAGTTCGGATCTCCAGCATTCATGCAAAAAAACTGGGCTTGGCAGCACATGACTATAATCCCAGCATTGGGGAAACAGAAACAGGAGGATCCCTGGTGCTTGCTGGCCAGTCAGTCTAGACAAAGCAAGGAGCTCCAGGTTGAGTGAGGGGCCTGGTCTCAAAGAATAAAGTGAAAGTGTTATAGCACTTACGGAATTTCCCTAGCCGTTTTCTGACTTATACCAGAAACTTATCCCACCACCAAGCAAATAAGGTGGAGAGTGATTACAGAAAAATGATGCACTTGTAAACACATGCACTTGTTTTTTTTAAATTTTATTTATTTTTATTTTATGTGTATGCATGTATTGCCTGCATGTAAGTAAGTGCACCCCTGTCGTGCAATGCCTGCGGAGCTCAGAAGAGGCTGTCAGATCCCCTAGGACTGGAGTTGCGGACAGTTGTCAGCTGCCATGTGGGTGCTGGGATTCAAACCCAGGTCTTCTGCAAGAACAACTAGTGTTCTTAACCGCGGAGCCATCTCTCCAGCCCCAACACATGCACTTGTAAACATATGCACGTGCGCGCGCGCACACACACACGCACACACGTACACACACAGAGTGATCTCTAAGTTCAAATCCATTATTCATAAGAGAAATTAAGTATAAAGTCAAATATTTAAGGTTCTTTACGTATCTGACATGGATCTTTATTTTTCAGCTTATTTATCTTCATTGCATCTACTATACTATGATGCAATGTACATGCACACACATGTATATGTGTTCAAACATACAAATATATGTGTATGTACACATGTATATGGAAAGATAAAGTAATAGCTGTTGCTTGATCTTGAATGCTCCCAAAGGCCCTTGTGTTAAATGCTTTGATAGGGTGTTGCTGTTAGGAGACGGTGGTACCTTTAAGATGTCAAGTCTAGTGGGAAATCTTTAGGTCACTGGGAGTTTGCTCTTGAAAGAGATTTTTGGATACTAGTCCCCTACTCTATCTTTTGTTTCCTGGCCTTGAGGTAAATTACTTCTCTTAGTCATTCTTTCCTGCTATCATGTGCTCAGCTTTGCCCACAGGCCCAAAATAATGAATTGATCAATTATTGAAATGGAAAAACTTTTGTTCCATGTTGCTCTAGCTGACTTTTGCTTTACCCTGTGTTTTGGCTCATCCAGTCCTACTGTAGCCAGCCAGGTAGAACATCTCATGTGGGTGGTTTTAGGGAGTACATTGTTTCTACAGTACTGGGAAACTTGCAAGTAGTTAGGCAGCATGTCCAGATAGCACATCCTCCCTCCCAGCTATGCCTGCATAGCCATTGTTTTTACAGTTGTAAGAAACTTTTTTTTTCCTAATCAAAACTTTTTGTTAACTGAAAACCTCTTTATTAATTGACCTGCCGCTAGTCTGGTGTAACTATAGTGATCTGATGTAACTATGGTTATTGCTTGCCCCTGGCATGATGTAATTGTGATTTAAAGTTTTTAAACCCTGCCCTGCTTCTCCTTTGGGTCGTGAGTTCTTTTGGGCGTTAACCCCCTCTCTGATCACTGGCTATTAATAAAGAACTCCTAATTTGACCATCACTATGTGGCGGTCCTCTATGCATCTCACTTGGTATTACATTATGACTTGAAACCACCCAAACTGTGATCCCCTGGAACTGGAGTTACGGACGGTTGTTAACCACCATGTGGATGCTGGGAATTGAACCTGGGTCCTCTGAAAGAATAGCCAGTGCTCTTAACCTCTGAGCCATCTCTCCAGCCCCCAAGTACTTACTTTTATAAGTCAATTATTTCCAGCATTTGTTATAATGACAGAAAACTGATTAGCAGGCCTCTGTATACATGTAAATTTGCAGTGTATGTATTTATACTAAGCATCTATATTAAAATGTAATAAAATCATATTATTTCATGTTAAAACACACACTGAGAGTCTTTGGGTCTCACACTGAGTGAGAGTCTTTGGGTCCCAGTGATCAATTACTTTTGCAACTGATGAGTAAACTTGTTTAGTTTCTGGAAAATAAATTCAAATCGTATATCATTTCTGTCAAGCTTATACACTTGATTTCTGGAACTAACTTAAAAATTGATGAAATTGGTTCTCTATTTTCATTCTTTGGGCATTCTCTAATTTTCTACACTAATTAAACAATCCTTACCTATGGGTCCAAAAGCTTTTTTTGTGTGTCTTATCTACTTTTCTCTCCAGTTAATGCAGTCAACCCTTAGCCTGCCAGCTTCCTCCTAACTAAGACTTTATATTCCCAGGTCAATAAGCATTGAGTTCTCTGATGTGCTGGGTGCTTTGCAGCCCTTACTGCCCAGCCTCAGTAGCAACTGTTCTGCACGTGGACTGCTCCTCTATCAAGTCTTCTAGATATCCAGCACATCTAGCCTCTCTTTCCTCATGCCTTTGGCTGCAGGCCCTTCTCTGGTCAGTCTTGGTGGTCTACATCAGCTTCTACTTGCCTGGAGACAAGGGGATGTTGCCCCACACTGCTTTCTTTTCTCATCCCTACGGTGTTGTCATCGGTAATAGAGGAGACACAGAGGATGTTTGGGTCCCATTCTTCTAACCTCGACTGAGCACATGTCCTCCATCACCTCTACCACCACCCCTCCAACATCACCATGACTGCTTCTACTTCCACCCAAATGCTCATGGACCAGGAACTGCTGACCCTCTATGGCTAAAGCACAGGCCCTTAAATTCTGACCTGAAAGCAGATTGTGCTTCTGTCAAAGTATTTATTTGATGATATCTCAATCTGATCATGATTGTTTTAAATTTAGAATTAGAAATATTTATTCTAATATTAATTCTAAATAGAATTAGAAATTCTATTTATTAGAAATATCTAATATAAAAATATATTAGATAAATATTT
>NW_008360326.1:3077473-3098971 GCF_000622305.1 Nannospalax galili
TGTTAATTCCATTCCCAATATGATATGATTGATTGAAACTATAAATAGAAAATAAACGCAACAGCAAAGACAACTAAAACCAAGATGGATTCAAATGAATTAATTAAAATGACTGGATCAGGTGTTCTTTAAGCTCACTCTAAAGTTTTCCATGTGTCAGAGACTTAAGGAGGTAGGTGATGACCTTCAGTGTCAGTTACAAAGGCACTTGATTTGAGAATGCAATGGCTTGTTGGAGGAAATGGTACAGACAGGAAATGAGGAATGAATATAATACGTGAAGGGAAAGAAAAAGGAAAGGTGAACAGGAAAGAAAATGGCCAGAATAGGGCAAATGAAGAAGGCGCGAAGAAAAGGCAAGTGGTTCTATGGACACACAGGAAGAAGAATTGGTGATGAGGAGGAAAGAGTTTTCCTCCACTGTTTTATGTCCATGGCCTGATTTCTGTCACTGTCCACATCAGTCAAGATAGATTGCTCTCAACAGTCAAGTCCAGTCATTCTGACTTGTTGGAATATCCTTCCTGAATTTCATAGAAAGAAATGTCTTGGCTATTGTATCCTTGAGTGAGTGGGCCAAAGTATCAATTAACCTTCAGATATGCATTTGGTTCTCCTGGAGACAGGAAGGAATATAAACAAAGTATTTTTCTTCATGGGGACTTCTTAGATTCTTAGATAGCTGAAGAGATTAAAAAAGAAAAAAAAAACCACCTAGGGGAAAAGATGAGTAGAGCCTTCAGACTATATATAATGAATGCCTAGGAGACACACACAAATATAAGAGCCCTGGCGTGCAGATGGGCAGCCCATGCCGGGAACTTCCAGTTCAGGAGGCAGAGGAAAGAGCATAGGATTTGAAATGGGGTCAGACACATACAGGTCTTGGTCCTGTCACTTGCCTTGACCACATTATTTTATTGACAAATGCTCAGCTTTCAGTTGGCATGTGTAATGATGTCTCTAATGTGTACTTTGTAAAACATTTTCCAAATATGTTATTCGTGTCAATCTTCTTGGCAGTTCTCTCAAATGTGAACTATTGTACAAAGTTAATTCTTCTTGTCAGATGCTGGACCCATGTCAGAGAATGTTCTTCAAGGAGAATCCTCAGGGAGACAGGGCTTTTTGCCTTGTGTCCAGAAGTACTGTGTGTTTCCATCAGATTGGGAGATACAAGGAAAGTTTCCTAGAAGTCCAGAGTCTTCTGGAGTCTTCTGGTATCTTGTTCCACTTGCATTCTTCCCTGAGCTTCAAGATGTACTGATGTGCAGATGTACAGCCAGATGGATGAGCTAAGATGGATCCAGGCCTAAGCAGGTCAACTGGCTCAGTGTTTGGGAAGAATTTTCACTCCAGAGCAGAAATTGCTGACAAAAGTTTCCTTCCACTTACTCACCCTGATGTCTTGACATTGGGGTGGAGAGTGTAACCTGAAGATTCCAAGGCCTGGGTCCAACTCATAAGGTCAGGGAGTGTAAACAGAGGATCTGAACAAGAGAGAATATATGGTTTTACCATGGAAAGAAGAGATTAAAATCTTGTTATCCACCCAATAATGCTTTTCTGTTCTCTCTCATTCATACCTACTTGCTTCTTCCTCTTCTGCCCCCATGTTTTCCTTCCCAGGAAATCTAAGACCCTTGTCTGTCCTCGCTGCACACTAGTCATGACCAGAGACAGAATAAAGAAACTCCTAGTATTGACAGAATGAGTAAATGGGACTGTGATATCTAGTTGGGATTTGTCAGAAGCTGTTTCTCCTTCATCTTTATCAGTATCAACATCATCTGGAAATGATGCTGATGCTGATGCTGATGATACAGAAATAGCATGGATACTATGATGTGTGTTAGGTGTTTCATAGGTGTTAGATACTAAGTATTGTGCATGAATTAGATCATACATTTTCATTGTGACCATTAAGAAAGGTCATAAACAGCTTTTCACAAACAAGGGAGGCAAGGTTCAAAACAATGAAATATGGTGTGATAAAGTACAAAACCCTGAATTAGAATCCCAACTCAGATAATTGAGCACTATAGTTCAAGCTTTTGATTACTATTTCTTGGGCCCAATGGTAGACTGAGCATGATACCTATAACCTGTCTTTTGTACCCATTGCCTTTAGAAAACCTTCACTCATGTAGTGAAGGACGCCATGTAACAAGTCTCCGTATAGTTAGACTGAACAAAAAGAGTGAATCTAGCACAGTTCTGGCCTAGAGTATGGAACTACTACACAAACAGAAAAGCCAGGAGACTGATTTCCACAGTCATCAAGAAAGCCCATTATCAATGCTATCCAGAAGAGGGGGAGCAGGTCATGTGAAATAACGGGAAAGGGGCGCCTGAATTTCAAGTGCTGCATCCACAGTAGTGCTATCTTACCTTCTCCCTCATCAGTCCCGAAGTTCTCACAGTCCTTAGATGCTGCTTTGCGTTCCATTCGACTGACATTAACAGCCATGATTTCTTTTTATCTCTCCAGTACTCCAATTCTCATTATAGCTATTTAACGATAGGGCACTCTCTTGTCACCAGAAAGTATGTTGTGAGGATGCTGTGGTTATAAATATTCCATCAAAATAGGTGTGGAAATGAAGCACAGCGACATAGTAAACTGAGGAGAGTTAAAATAAAAGGAGCAATTTCAAATTTTATTTATTTTTTAAATAAATTGATCTTTTTATTTCTAAATATTTTGTTTATTATTTTTATTTTATGTGTTTGAGTGTATTGCCTGCAATGTGTATTGTGCAATGCCTGCAGAGGTCAAAAGATGGTGTCAGATCCCCTGGAACTGGAGTTATGGGTGGTTGTTAGTCACCATGTGGGTGCTGGGAACTGAACCGGGTCCTCTGCAAGAGCAGCCAGATGGCTCTTAACCACTGGTCCATCTTTCCGGCCCCCGTTATAAGAATTTTAAAGGAAATAAACAAGCTATGGTAATGCAATACAGGAGTAGCAACAGTGGGGTACTCTTACCACACCAGGTCTGAAGGGGCTCATGTTTCCAGGATTCAGACTTGGTAGCAGTACTTGTGAAGAGGTACTAGGTCAGAGCCAAGTCCTTCAGTTAACATGCTGTCTGACACTGCCCACCCATAGCTCACCAGGGAGCACCCAGGTAAGGAATTCTGTCAATTCTTTCTTCTACCTTCCTGAAATCTACTGCTGGTGCCTCCATTGCTAGAACCCAATAAAAATCAGATGGCAAGGGAGCCCCCGGAAGTATTTCTCTCATGCTTCCCAAGGGGTATGAGAGTAGAGAAGGGCAGAGAATAGATCTAGAGGGGCAAAAATTTCAGGAGCCACCGTAGATGTTCATATGTCTCCCTGAGGTAAAGACGCCTCACCTATTTGTGTTCATCTAACTGCAGTGTGTAAAAGGGTTGACACATTCTTTCTCTGGGTTTCTGAGGAATGCTGTCTCGTCAACTAAGAACAATCTGTCACTGGAGTTTCTTCACAGCCTGGCCACTGCAAGGGTGTCTAGTTTCAGAGAACTAGATCTTCTTGGAGTTTCCTTGTGACTTCACATCTCTGTCACCTCTGAACCTAATCATGTCTGTTGACACTAGTTCATCCTAGAAAGGTGAGAAGGCAAAGCTGTTCATCCTTGCCTCTGCTCTGGGTTTCCTGGAAGCCGTGCCTAATGACACCTGTGCAGTGATCCCTTCCAGAGCGGGACTCTAGAGAGAGCCTATGCTTCGTTCCTTTCTTGCTTCCCCTAACCATCTCTCGGGAGGGACATTGAGTCACACCCTTTTCTCGTCCTCCCATTACACCTCGCTTCTCTCCGTGAGATCATAAACTTCACTACTCAAAGCGTGGTTTTTTACAACATCAGCCTCACTTGGAAATTTACTAGAAATTCAAAATCTCAGGACCCAGCCTACATTTCTTCTGAGCCAAATCTGTCTTTTGCAAGATTCCCCAGTGATACCTATGTAAGACAGTTTGAGAAGGATTCATATAGCGTCTATATACCATTAAGCGCTGTGCAATGTCATTATCTTCCTAATTTATAGTGGCTTCAAAAGTGTTTTCCATGTAATAGAGAAAAATGTGAAATTATTAAATATTGTGAATTTTATGTTAGAATTACCTGTACTCAATAATCTATATCTCTTTTTTAAAAATCTTTCTTATTAGGGTCTTACTACCATATATGTAACATAAGGTAGGTATCACAAGCCCCATTTCCCACATGAGGATCACAGGCACAATTTAGCAATCTGGCTCTTTTGCCATGGACTTGTGGCTAGAGTCTAGGCCCTGGAGCTCATTTTGCAGTAGGCTAAAAGAACACTTTTCTCATACCCCTCCTCTAGTGTTTCCCATGTCAGTATTCCTCAACACTTGGTCTACATCCAGTGTGCATCAAAATCACCTGGGTGCAGGGTACTCGTTAAGAAAGTAGATTCCTGGGCCCTATCCAAAGATATAATGAGTCCCTTATGGTCTTTAAAACTTGAAAATTACTTCCTTAGATGGTCAGAATAGTGAAGTTTAAAGAAGATGGGATGAGGGAGTTTTAAACTGATTCACATTAGTGTCACTTAAACCCACAGGAGAGTTTGCAGCAGAATAGGAATGTTTTCTCCCAAATGCCCAGCAGTTGAAAGACTGCCAGAGAATTTGAGAGAGAACAACAGAGTTGGCTGTGACAGTAAGTATTGGTACTGCTCTGGGTGTGGCTGTAAAACAGAAAGCAACCAGCTGTAGGAAGAGAAGTGAGGGTGAGAGTCCTTATGCCAGGAAAGGAATTAGAGAAAGTGATTGTATGGGGGAAGCAGAATGAAAAAGAAGTTGAGTAAACAACAGAAAAGGGAAAAGAAGAAAGGAAAGGACAGACCAGGGGGATCGAGGCGGGATGAACGCGAGAGGAGGCAGGCAGGCCCGAGAACAGTGAGGAAGAAAGCAGAGCGGGGAACCGATGGGCAAGCCACAAGTGGCAGCCTGGTGGTGCTTTCTTTGGGGGTCTCTTTGACCCAGGGACCTGGTGGCTAATTCCTGCCACTGTGTCACAAGCTTCACATGATAAAGCTGGCAATGGGTGAATCTGCGAGGCTGTCACTCTCAGACACTGTCCTTGAAATTTCAACCATGTCTAGTCTAGACATGGGGTTAAGCTTTCTGTGATCTCTGAACCACTGGCCACAATCAAACATATTATACCTTCCAAAGCAAGTCATCTCAAGGAAATAACAGGCAACAGAAAGGGGGACAAGGAAACGAAAGACACTCAGACTGGAAAAAGTGAAAATGTCTATTTGCAGACAACGTGGTAATGTATGTAGACACTGCTAAGGAATTTACTAAATAGTTTCTAAAAACCAATAAAAAACTTAGCTGTGTTTCAGAATACAAGACCAATATAAAAACTTATAAACTTATATTTCTACTTGCCAGCAATGACCATTTGGACAATGAAATTTTAAAGCTCATTTATAATAATATCTCAAACCATAAAATATCTAGGAATAAACTTTATCATGATTTATACAATGAAAAATTCAAGAACATTGTTAAATGAAATAGAAGAAAATCAAAATTAGTAAAGACATCATATTACTAGATTAGAACACAATATTTTTAAGATGTCTATTCATTTATAGACTCAATTCACTCCTAATCAGCATTCCATATATATACTGATCCCAAAATTTATGTGGAAAGGCAATGAATCCAGGATAAAACAATTTTTTTTCTTTCTTTTTTTTTTTTTTTTTGAGATAGGGTATCCCCTGCAGCCCCAGATGGGGCTACAGGAGCTCATTTTATAGAATTCGCTATGTAGATCAGGCTGGCCTCGAACTCACAGACTCACCTGCCCCTGCCTCTCAAGTCCTGGAATCAAAGGCATGTGCCTCCATGCCTGGCTGAAAGGATAATCTTTTCAATATGGATGCTGACATAGTTAGATATGCATTATTTTTCTTATTGCGGTGATCTGGTAAAAGCATCATTAAGGAAGGAAATGTTTACTTTGGCGTACCGTGTGAGGATATGACCCATCATGGAAGGGAAAGCATGGCAGCCAGAGCAGCTTTAGCTGTGGCTTCAGGAGCATCGGGTGGTTGGTTACATTGTGCTGAAGCAGAGAGATGGATGCAGGTGCTCAACTTACTTCCTCTTTTTCCCATTAGTATTAAGTCCAGGACTCTAGCTCATGTGATAGTGCTGCTCACATTCCTGGTGAGTCTCCACTCCTCAGTTAAACCTCTTTGGAGACACCTTCACAAACATCTAAATCCAGTCAACTTGACAATAAAGATTAACTATCACTGGTTGACAGATAAAAAAGGTAAACATTTACCTGTGTGTTGCTCTATAAAAAACATATTAACTTGAAATGAATTATAGATCTAAGTATAAGAATTTAAAATTGTAAAGCATCTATAAGAAAACACAGGAGACATGTGGGAGAGATGGCTCAGCAGTTACAAGCACTGGCTGCTCTTGCCGAGGACTTGGGTTTAATTTCTAACACCCACATGGTGGCTAACAACCATCCATAACTCCAGTTGCAGGGGAATCTGACACCCTCTTCTGATCTCTTCAGGCATTGTATGATAGCGGTATATTTACACACAAGCAGACAATACACTCATACACATAAAATAAAAATAATAAAATATTAAGAAAACACAAGAGAAAAAACTTTAACCTTGAGCTAGAAAGCTAGAAGACACCAAAAGCAAGAACAATGAAAAAATTAAGATCAGAAACTTAAGTTCAAAATCCTCTTTTGAAAAATAATTAGAAAATGAAAGTGAGCTGAAGGCTGGAGGAAAATGTTTATATGTTGAGATGTTTTACCTTGAATTTAGAATAAGTTCTTAAGTCAGTAGTAATAATAAAAAAATTAGAAAAGAGTCAAAAGACTTGAATAAACGCTTTATGAAGAGGATTACAGATGGAAAACAAGCGTGCGAAAAAACATTCAGCATCATTTGTCATTAAGGAAATGCAGATTTAAATTGTAAAGTACCGTTAGGTGGGCACTACAACAGCTAAGGACTAGAAAATTGGTATTACCAATTAGGACACTGAACAAATGAACCCTCATTCACTGCTGTTAGGAATATAAAGTGCTAAGATAACTTGGAAGCAGAGTTTGTAAGCTTATATGAAGCCATAGCACATACTCCAAGTGGGCATGGAGGCACATGCCTTTACTCTAGCACTTGGGAGACAGATGTAGGCAGGTCTCAGTGAGTTTGCAGCTAACCTGGTGTATAGTGCGAGTTCCCAGCCATCCAGGGCTGTATGATGAGATCCTTTTTTAAAAAAAATACCCTTCAATTGGTTAATGGGCAAACAAACTATATCATCTCTGTACAGTGGAAGATCATTCATTCTCAGAAAGGGGTGAGTTATAAGTCCATGTTACCACATGAATCTAAAAATGTATATTGCTAAGTTAAAAAAAAGCTCATTGCTAGATGGCTCCATTGCATGATTCCATTTACATGACATTCTGGAAAAGATAAAACCATGGAGGCAAAAAGCACATCAGTGGTTACCAAGGGTTGGGGTAGAGGTTGAGCGGATGAGGTGCACCGGGTGATTTTTTTAGGGCAGTAAAGCTATTCTCTGATATACGTCACTTGTGGATTCAGGACACTGTATTTACCAAACCACATGGAACTTTGGAGCCCAAAGAGTGAATTTTAATGCATGCAAATTAAAGAAATTCAATTAGGAGACCAGGAGATTCCAGGATGAAATGCAGACAATGATAAAAAGAATCTAAGTGCATTACAAATGTATGACATAACTTCACTGAAGGGGATGGGAGGAAGGAGCTGACATTGGCAACTTTGGAAATGCATGTAGATTATGAGACCGAAGAGGAGAGGAGCTGTACATAAACACAAATCATGGTGGTAGAGCTGTCTCTAAAGGGAAGAAGGATTTTCAAGTTTGAAGCCATTGTACTTGTATACCAAGATGAAACAGTAACAGATGTGGGTAGAAGGGCCAGGGTCTTATTGTTGCAAGAGGGAAGATTAGAATTAGTCATGGGGTTCCACATCAGAGTTGGTGTCATTAGTATGGATTTATGTTTGACTAGTTTAGATATGCAGGTGAAACAGGGTAACATAGAATACACACATGCACTCTCTAGCTTAGTTATGTAATTACTCAGTTATACAAGCCACAGCATCCAGGTAGCAGTGAGCACAGGCAACCCCCAGTTCTTACTGTCTAATACCATTCTCTAGACAGAACCAGAATAGTTCCTTGAAGAACTGGCTAATTATCAGGCCAGAGCAGGCAAGCAGGAACCAGGAGCATCTCATAGGACCAGAAAACAAGGAAGTACGCAGTAAACAAAGTGATAGAGGTGAGTTAGGAGAACAGAAGAACAATTGAAAGAGGCCCCAGTGGCCAAACAATGTGAACAATCAATTATGTGCAGAAGTATATAAATGAAGTATAAGATACGTGTGTGCGTGACTTTATACTGACATAAAGATTGAGCGTGGTAATGAGTAAATTTGATGCATTTGAAGTACAAAAATTTATGTGGTCACTCTTCTCTGTCTTGTAAGGATGAGCCACCCATCATGACTTCCTCTAAAGTGTGGAAATGGGGAAATAAAGAGAAACTTTGTAGTGGAGAATCTGAACATAGTCAGTGATGGAGGCCAGAATTATCAATCATGACTGGGATTAACATGTGCAGGCATTTTTGTTGTGATTCTTTCATTGTTACTGTTTTATTCTTTTGAGAAAAAGCCTTACTTTTTGGGCCGGGCTAGACTGAAAGTCACTTCTGTAGCCCAGACTGGCCTCTTGGCCAGGCTAATCCTCCTGCCTCAGCCTCCTGAGTGCTGGGATTACAGGGATGAATCACTACCCACAGCTATACCCAGCTTGAATAATACACTGTGTGGATACAGCATAAGAACAACCCTTCCACCAACCCCTGTTCAGCACTGGGAAGTACATCAGACACACCCATCAAAAGACAGTCTATAAAACATTTTTCCATGAACCCTCAAGACTGTCCAGATCTTCTATACCTAGGAGAGTCCGAGAAACTTTCACAGTCTGAGGCACCCAAGGAGACATGATGTCTGTAGGCATAGAATTTTAGAGGAGATTTGGGATAGAAGGAAATATTAGGTAAAAACTAAGGGCATCTGAAAAAAGTATGACTGTTAGATATTATAATGTAGAAATATTATTCCATTGGTTGCAGTAATTCATCATATTAATGTAAACTGTTAATTGTAGGATAAACTGGGTTTGGGATATTTTAGAACTTTTTGTATTTATATCATCTGAAACTTTTTTTGAAAATCTCAAACTATTCTAAAACTTTAAACCTACTTAAAGAGGGACAAATAATTTGAGCAGAAAGTTTATGCATGAAGATTTATAGACAGCAATTCTCTATCAGGTAAATACAAATTAAATCTGCAATGAGATATCTCTACATACTCAAGGACTCACTTAAAGATGACGATCCTTCAATATCAAGTGGTGGGGGGATGTGGAGGAACAGGAACTTGTATGCTGCTGGTGATAGCATGACACAGAATAACTTTTACAGAAAGTATTGTGACAGTTTTTTATGAGGTTACACACTTACTCCATCACCATGGAATTCTTCTCTTAGCTATTTACTAAATAAAAGTACAATATGTCCACACAAAGATTTTATAAGTATGTTCATAGGAATCTCATTTGTCATAACTCAAAAGTGGAAGGGACCCAAATGTCTAAAAACAACAGAAAAGTTGGGAGCAAAGAAGACAATTAGAGAAAACAGATATTATGTATACCTATAGTAGAGTGACACTTAGCAATAAAGTGTTGATACATGCAACAATAAGGGATTTTAACATCATCATCTAAGTAGATGAAGCTAAATACAAAAACATATGTACTAAAATGTTTTTTTGCATAAAATTGTATAGAAAAGTAATCTATAGATTATGATGTTGTGTGCATCAATTAAAACTTAAATCCTTAAACGTATATATTTAATTATATAGAAGCTATGCTCCTATGAAGTGATTTGAAAGAAAATAGAATCCTCTTGTTCTGAAAGGCTCCCTCTCCCCTCAAAAAGTCTTTCCAATTTAGTAGTTTAGATATTACTGGGCTAGAGCGATAGCTCAGTTGGTAAAGTGCTTATATTGAAAGCATAAGGACCTGAATTCAATATCCAGAACCCATGTAAAAAAAACCAGGAGTGGTGGCATACACTTGTAATCCCAGTGTTAGGGAGGTAAAGACAGGCAGATGCCTAAACTCACTGGCAAGCCATCTGAGCCAAATCAGTGAGCCTCAGACCAATGAGAGTCCCTGACTCAAAAAAAGGAGGTGGATGGCTCTTGAGGAATGACACCTTAAATTGTCCTCTGTCTTATACACACACTTACACCCATGTGTACATGCACCCATACACACCACACACAGGTACACACACACACGATTTAGGAATTGGATCATCTCCTACAAAGTGTGACTTTTATTTTATTTGTTCTTGTCTACAACTCTCTCAACATACCTGAGCCTTATCTCTTTTATTTCTTTATTCAACCATCTTGTAGGCTTCTTGTTCCCATTTCTCTGAGCTGCTGTTATCAAGGTACCAAAGAGAATAGCCAGCATGATTCCATTTCTTCATATATATTCACTAACCATCAACCGTGGGCCTGGTACTCTTCATGCACAAGAGCCCTATGTGGGTCAAGGAGGTACAGTCTAGAAAGGGAATGCAGTGGGTGATACTCTATGGAAAGTCTGAGCACAGTATTAGAGAGTCCTAAAAACTAGCAGCTAGCCTTTGACTTCAGGTATGTCTGTAGATTTTCAGATTGAACTAGATCTTAAGGAGAAGAGGGTAAGGAGTAAGGAAGCCACCCCAAACAGAGAAAACAGCATGGGCAAAGGCTGAGAGACTCATAATAGATGAGATCATGCATTTGTGTGTAATGACGGAGATGATGCTGAGAAGCAAAGTTGAGTCAGATTGCATAGGAACACACCAAAGAGTTGAGAATGGTATGATATGAAATAATGGCTATGAAAGAATTGCTTAATAGGGACTATGCAGAAGATGTGTTGAAGGAACAGTAGCCATTGCATTATCATCACAATCACTATTGTCATTATTTAACAAATATATTTTTGGGAGGTCTCATGTATCCCAGGCTAGCCTGA
Organism: Nannospalax galili; assembly: GCF_000622305.1. Classification (NCBI taxonomy): domain Eukaryota; kingdom Metazoa; phylum Chordata; class Mammalia; order Rodentia; family Spalacidae; genus Nannospalax; species Nannospalax galili. The sequence goes on from NW_008360326.1 coordinate 3,088,667, forward strand.
AGGCTATGTAGCTGAGGATAACCTTAAATTCCTAATCCCTTTCCTAAGTACTGGGATTACATGCACATTCTACTACACCCAGTTTATGCAATGCTGGAGATAAAACCCAGGGCTTCACGCATGCTAGGCAAACACTCCATCAACTGAACTATGTCCGTAGCCTTAGCAAACATTATGAGGCATACTTTGGCTCATTTCTGTGGGTTAAAGCACACTTCTACCCTGGAAGAAAAATACAACTTATTTGTCATGCCTTTTGAGGACATGCACAGCTAACCCAGAGTCAGCATGGAGGGAAGCCTTCTGGCTTTCAATCAGCCCAGCTTAGGCCAGAGAATGTGGATATTCTGCAGAGAGCAAGAGACACATGTGAACTTGAATGATGGCTTCATGCAGGCTCAGCTGATTCTGCATCTGCCAGCAGGGGCCCCACCAGCTTCTCACTTCCTGGTAGGTGTGTGTGTTTATCTCCTTCCTACAACTTCAAAAGGCAGACAGGACACTGAGTTAAGCTGGGCAGGGAAAGAGGGCTCCTGTTTGCTTCCTCTCATTCCCATGTTACTCACCTGTCTCCACCTCCTCTTCCTCCACAGGTGGCAGGAATGCAAAAACCATTAACTCCAGCAGGGACTGGCTGGTTTTGGGGGGTGTCTGATAGGAAACAGAAGACACCTCACCTATATTGAACAAGCAACAGGAAGAAAGTGTTGGAAGAGTGAAGAATGGGGTCATAGGTCATAGAAGGGGAGATTGATCCAGAGCAAGACTCAGACTCACCAGAGCAAACACCAAAACCTGCAGCTCCATGTCCGTCAAGTGGGGCTCATAAATCAACTTGGCTCTAAAAGGCTTGATCAGCCCCACTCCTCTAGCTCTGGCACTTGTAGCACTCTCTCTCTCTCTCTCTCTCTCTCTCTCTCTCTCTCTCTCTCTCTTGCTTATAGATCTCTTTAGTGTACGTTCCATGGTCTCAGCATCTTCATTTCTTCATTATCCTGGGATCTCCCTTGCAATCTAGGCTTCACCTTTACAACTTTCATACAACAGCCTCTCAGGTAGGGCCTCCTTGTAGGGATTCTGACCCTACTGCACATCATGTGGCCTCAGTTGCTCTCTGAAACTGAATTAAGAGTCCATGACTGCCTCAAATGTTGAATCTTTTATGTTTCCAAAACCAGTACCATATGAATGACACCGCCAAGTCATGCTGCCAATGTGGGATGGAATCTGGACTCCTTGGGCCGTAGTTGCATCAGTCTGCATCCTGATACCAGGGAAACGCTCCCCTAGGCAGTTGCTGTTGAGGAGCAGGGAACCCTCTCACCTGCATTCTCAGTTCAGACCCTCTTTTTCACATAAATTTGCATCTTTGCAAGTTGGAGTCATTGACAGGTGGGGTCTTACCCTCAAAGAACCTTTCCCATTGTCCCAGTTCAGAGTGCCAAGGTCCCTTTAATGGTATTTATCTCTTCAATAATTACAGATGTTTTGCTGTTGGGGACTCTCTTTGTTCAAAACTGTAAGCTTTCTTCACACATTTTCCTTTGACCAAATGAATAGTTTTTAAGTTCAATTGAATTCTCAGGACATGGGCAGAATGAAGTCAGATTATTTTTTGTTTTTCCATTTCCTTGTGTATGTGGTATGCATGTGTATGTAAGCATGTTTGCATATATGTTAGCACACATATGTGGGTGTGTATGCATGTGTGTGCACATGCCTAGGGAGGCACCAGGTTAATGTCAGAAATCATTCTTGACTGTTCTTCCACCTTATTCATTGAGTCGGGAGCTGTCATTCAGACTCAGGGCTCACCAATACGGTGAGTCTCACTGAACAGCTTGTTCTGGAGATCTACTGTACAAGCTTCCAAATGTGGGAATTACAAGTGAGCCACCAGGCCCACCCAACATTTTACATGTGTTCTGGGGATCTAAACTCTACTATTCATACTTACATGGCAAACACTTTAACCAGTGAGTCATTTGCCCAGCCTGGAAACCAGATTATTGGTCAAAATATCACAGGAAGAACCCCTAGCACAGTTCCTAACAGAGTCCTTGCTCCTGTCTGAAACCTCACGAGCTGGCATTCTACTGCCCACATTTCTCTCACATTCTTGTTTTCTAGGCTCCACAGTAGAATGGCCCACTTAGCTTTGCTTCTAGCATCCATCAAAAGGCTTTTCTCAACCAAAGTTCCAAACTCTTCTGCATTCCAGCCGTGAAACAGTTTCAGTGGCCTAATCACACAGGTTTATCACAGCAATGCCTCACTTTTCTGTACTATTTTCTGTCTTATTATTTTCTTGTTGCTCTGATAAAATACCCTGACAAAAGCAACTTAAGGAAGAAAGGGTTTATTTTGAATTTAGTTCCAGAAAGAGTTCATCATGGTGGAGGAGACATGCTGCAGGCAAGGAAGGCTTGGTGGCAGGATCAGGAGACCGGTTGGTCACATTGCATCCTCACTCAGGTAGCTGAGAAAGAACAGGGAGTAGTGTTAGACTATAAAGCCACAAGCCCTGACTCTAGTGATCACTCCAGAGGATCCACTCCATGTAAAGGCTTTACAACCTTCCTGAACAGCATTACCAGCAGGCAACAAAATATTCAGACACATGAACATGTGGAGAATATTTCTTATTCAAACCCTAACAGTTTCCTACAAGGAAGGCTGGCCTTTCAGAAAAGTAGCTCAGGAGGTGAAGCAGATTTATTGAATACTTGAATGGCCCAGACATCTACCTTTTAAGTCTTTTTAGTTCCTTTAAGATCCTATGAGGTAGATACTATCATCCTCCAAGTCTCAGGAAACATAGCTATTAATTCTGACTGGGTTCTGATGACAAGAATGTTAATGTTAAGGAATGGGCTCTTTCTATCATATCATTTGGTCTCAAATTATGGCATTGTTAAAGAAAAGAAAAACACTGGATGATATATTCCAAGAGGCAAAGAGAAGAGAGAAAGGGGTGGTAGGTGAATGTTGGGCTTCTTTTCTTGGGGGACTATGATGTGGAATCTGTGAGCTTCAGGCTTTCTGAAAATACATTGAACATCTACATATGGCTAGAAAAAATGATTCTCTCTCTTCTTTGTCTTTAGAACAGTATGTAGCTTCCAGCATCTCTTCTATTCCTGCATTATTACTTCTTTCCTCCTCTAAGCTTATTTGAAATGGCTTCTATCCCATGGCCTCCATCCTCAACTCAAGACAGAGGAGCCAATGCAAGAATCAAACTGGTTTAGGCTTCAGTTCAATGCCACTTCCTTGCTATGTGAACTCTGGCAAGTTATTCTATTGCTTAATATCTGGGGATTGTATTATGTCATGGAATATGGACATTGTTATGGTATGTTACATTATATTGTGTTATGGTATGATTGTGGTATTATTATGAAAGTTGATAAGCCAATGCCTGTCAGATTACTAACAGATTTCCCAGCATATTGCAAACACCAATACATTACATATACTGTCCATGTGACCTTACACAACCCGGAGGCTTTTGTCCTGCAGGTCTCTTCTTTTTGAAATGTTATTTATGGTTCATATTTTTCTTCCCCCAAAATGCTTTTCCAGAGAAATAAAGTCCATTAAACAAACATCCAATGTTTTTTCATCACCCAAATTTCGTTTCAGCATTCTCATGATTGTATGATGCTAGCTACGTTTATGTTCATCTTTCTCCGTACCTACCACGTCTAGTGCAAGGAAGGGTCTGAGCCAGGAATGAGGAAGATGCCACTCCTATTTCCCTTTAGCTTCGTGGCTATGGGAAAATCTAGTTCACTGTTTTTTACCTTACTACCCTCAGTTATAAAAAAGAAATAATATTTTTTCACCCACTTCATAGGGATATCATGAAAGCTTAACAAGACACACTCTGTTAAGTATTTAGAAAATCTCAGAGTGCTATATGAATATAAGGCATTGTTATTCTTAGGGGCTCCTTAAGAGCTTCAATTTTTAGCTCTGTGATCATTTAACTTTTGATGTGGAACAAGCAACCACACATGCTCAGTGGCATACAACAATAAACATTTATTTCTCACACATCTGCAGGGCTGAGCTGATCCAGGCTGGCCTTGCTTCCACATCCGAGGGGTTCTGGAGTTTGACTGAGCATGCTGAGCTTGGCTGGGCCACTGTGACTTCACCTGTTTCTTAGTCAGGACCAGACTAAGCAAGTTCTTTTCAGAATGATGGTAGAAGCATAAGAAAGTCAAGTGTAGTGCATATGGCTCTCAGATCCTCAGCCTGGACTTGGCAAACTCTCTTTCCATCAGAGAAGCAAAGTGCGTAAAGTCACTGGTAAGAAGTAAGTATTGTCTGTGGTGGTAGATTTTTCATCAGGATGTAGATTCAGAGTAGCACAGCCATTGAGGACATTAGTACAGTTTGACACTGTGTTTCTTGCCTGCTGCAAGGATAGGATTCTCTGGAGATCTGGCAGAGGCTCTGAGTCTTTGGAAAGGATTCTAGACACCTATAGGGAGAAACATGCCTATTGGTCCTGGGACCTAAGGACAACACTCCCGTAAAGATTTCAGGGTGAAGGAGACGAAGTAAGCAATATCGCCTTTAGTCTGTCTCTTCAATGCCCCTTCTTGTTTTTCTTGCCCAAGCATAGATACATTCATTCTTTCACTCTTATTTTAAACCCAAGGTTATTACTTTTACAGTAATGGAAAAATATGGGCATTTTCTTCCCCTTCCTCTGCAGGACTCCTGTATACGCTTGTGAGTTACTGAGGAGCTGGAAGAGAAACACTTGCACCATAGGACTGTAGGATTCTTGTCTCAGACTGCTCCCCGCCACCCCCCGCCAAGTCACATTTACCCCCAACAGGAGTGTTCTTCAGGTCCAATTATGTTCTGTTGGATACCAGGTCCCCATAAACATGGCTCCAGCCACTGTGGGTTTCCAGCAATGAGATTTTACCTGGCGAGTTTATTTGTAAATGACCTCAAAGAACTGAGTAAAATATCTCAAGGCCAGAAATTCAGGGTTAGAAATTTTCAAACAAGACCAGCCTCTTCAAAGGAAGATGAAGAGAAGAGAGAAAAAGAGAGAAGTAGAGAGTAAGAAAGGGGAGGAGAGAGAGGGGATGGGAGAAGGGGGAGCGGGGAGAGAGGAGAGGAGTGGAATGCAGGTAACAAGGGAGAGGAGGGAAGAGAAGAGGAGGGATGGAGAAGGGAGGGAAAGGGGGAGGGGAAGGGAGAGGGAGGGGAGAGGAAGACACTGATGTTCCTCCAGAAGGAATCTCCCAAAGTATCTGAGTCCAAGTCACACAGTAATTGAGAAAGAAAAAGGTATGTGCCATTTGATTGGGGCCACCTGCATTTATTAAAAGCGATTAAGGAGATTTGAGAGATAATGTTGATTTTACCTAATGCTTTTCTCTATGACTCCAGAAATTAAATCTAAGGTCTGGAGTCCTGCCATTTAGTTGATTTTCTGGTTTTATTTGTATGCGTGTGGGGTTGGGAACATGTGCATGTGTGTGCATATGTATGTATATGTGTACTTGCCTCTGTGTGTGTGTGTGTGTGTGTATGGTATGTGTGTGTATGTGTGTATGGTGTGTGTATGGTATGTGTGTGTGTATGGGGTGTGTGTGTATGGGGGGAGCATGTGTGTGTGTGGTGTGTGTGTGTGTGGTATGTGTGTGTGTATGGTATGTGTGTGTGTATGGTGTGTGTGTGTATGGTATGTGTGTGTATGGTGCGTGTGTGTGTATGGTGTGTGTGTATGGTGTGTGTGTGTGTGTGTGTGTGTGTGTGTGGTATGTGTGTGTATGGTATGTGTGTGTGTATGGTGTGTGTGTGTGGTATGTGTGTGTGTATGGTGTGTGTGTATGGTATGTGTGTGTGTATGGTGTGTGTGTGTATGGTATGTGATGGTATGTGTGTGTATGTGTGTATGGTGTGTGTATGGTATGTGTGTGTGTATGGTGTGTGTGTGTATGGTATGTGTGTGTATGGTGCGTGTGTGTGTATGGTGTGTGTGTATGGTGTGTGTGTGTGTGTGTGTATGGTATGTGTGTGTGTATGGGGTGTGTGTGTATGGGGGGAGTGTGTGTGTGGTGTGTGTGTGTGTGGTATGTGTGTGTATGGTATGTGTGTGTGTATGGTGCATGTGTGTGTATGGTGTGTGTGTATGGTGTGTGTGTGTGTGTGTGTGTGTGTGTGTGTAGAACAGAGGCTGATATTGGGGTCTTCCTCTACTGTGCTCCACCTTATTTTTTGAGACAGGGTCTCTCACTGAACCTGGAGCTCATCATTTTGACTAAAATGGTTGGGCAGTGGGTCCCTGGAGTTGGCTGTTTCCTCTTCTCAGCACCAAAGTCACAGGTACAAGTCACCAAACCAGATTTTACATGGGTTCTGTGGACCTGAACTTAGTTCCTCAGGCTTACATAGCAAGCAGTTTATCCATGGAGGAATGCCCTCAGAGCTCTTGTTTGGTTTTTAAATTCATACACTGGCTTTTCTAAAGAGAGTGAGAAGAAAATACCGCAGAGCACCAACTTGTTCTAGAATTAAGATCCCCCCCCCCCAAATCTGTTCATAGCTGCTGTATGGGAGTTCAGACACTTATTACAGGCTCATTCAATGAGAGAAAATGAGCTGTTAGGAATATAGCTAAGTATATGAAAGGCTTAAATCGTAACCAAATCTTAGTTTTCCTGAGAGTTTCAGGATTGCAGAAGCAACTTTGCTAACTCCACCTTCTCTCGGACAAAGCATTCTACCTCTATAGTAGTCAGGTCCTTCAGTACTTGTCAGTATCCCCCAGCATCCTTCATTCATTCAGTAAGTATTGAAGGGTGAATACCACCCCCCGGGCACTGTGCTAGGTGCTGGGATATGGTGGTCAGAGGCAAACAGAACAGACATGGACTTTGTCTTATTGGAACTTATAGTTCAGTGAAGGAGCACAATCAGTTAAAATCAACTTGACCTAAATGCCATAAAGAAAGGAATAGGATTCAGGAGAGTGCAGGGACTATAGGTCGGAAGTCAGAGAATGTTTCTCTAAGGTGGCATTTAAGCTATATATTCAGAGATGTTCTCTCTGAAACTTGGGACTTTTGAAGGAATGATTTAATGAAAATCTATAAGCATTTTGATGAGCCCTCTTAGCTATGCCAGAAGTGGGCATGGGGATGTAACATGCTCAAATACCCACACTCGAGAATACACCCATGACTACTTTCGGCTCTGGTGGCAGGATCATCTGAATGAACCTGGACTTGTGAGCACAATTGCTTGCTATCTTCCTCATTGAAAATGCAACTGGCTTTGAATCAACATGGAGAAGTGGAAAAGCTTCACAATGAAAGAACCTTTGTGCCATGCCTGCCATGGGCTCTGTGTCTTCATGGGATGGAAGTGAGTCTGACTGAAGTAACCGAGAGTGGATTCAGATGAAGACGAGAGGAGAGGAACGATGACTTTTCATAAGATGTAGCAAATAAAATACAGTACCACATGAAGAAAAGCAAACTTTATGGTCAGGTTGGATTTATTGCCAGTTTATAAATTTGTTCAGATACTGCATTAATGTATCAAAGGAGGAAAATCGATGATCAGCTACATGTATAATGAAATAATGTTAAATTCTATAATTCAACATTTATTCCTGACAAAATACTCAAGAATATAGTAATCAATGATCACGTTCTTAAGACAAAAATATATAGTTTAGTTTTAAAGCCAGCATCTTAAGGAGAAAACATTAAGAGGGGATATATTAGGAGCAAGAACAAAACAAAAGAATGCTCTTTTATTTATTATTGTGCTGGAGATACTATACAATGTGGTTGGATAAGATCAATAAGTTAGGTCAAGAGCATCATTGTGAGTTAGAGGCTAGCCTTAGCTACATTTAGAACTGAGAACTACCTGGGTACACACCTTTAATTCCAGCACTGGAGAGGCAGAGGCAGGCAGATCTCTGTGAGATAGAGGCCAGCTTGGTTCACATGAGTTCCTGGCCAGCTGAGGTTACAGAGCAACCCTGTCATAAAAACAAAAACAAAAAACTCCCACAAAACAACAACAACAAAAAGAATTGGAAGCTAACAAGTAAAACAATCAGTTTTCAGAAATGACAGTACACATGGAACACTCCATGATAAGATAAACAATAAAGATTATGGAAAATGTAGCAGAATTTTAAAAATAGCATTTTATAATCAGTCATTCTAATATACAAAAATAACAACTGGTTACAGGATACGATAGGAAAGATGTATTTAAATAGAAACAAGTAATATTTTAAAAATCAAGTTAAATAAAAACATGCAAAAATCTAAAGGACAGCACTAGTGTGTGTATGTGTGTGTGTGTGTGTGTGTGTGTGTGTGTGTGTATGCACATGCATGTGTGTGTGTGTGTGTTGGATATTGAACCCAGGGCCTTGCACATGCTAGACAAGTCCTCTATCACTGAGCTACATCCCAGTCCAGAATCCTCCTCAAACAAATAAAAATGTATCAAAGTACGATGGTGTGTGCCAGTTATCCTGGTGCACCTGAGGCTGAAGCAAGAGCATCATTGTGAGTTAGAGGCTAGCCTTAGCTACATAGTGAGTTCAAGACCAGCCTGGGTTACAAAGTAAGACCCTGTCTCAGAAGGAGGAAGAGGAGGGGGAGGAAGAAGAGGAGAAGGGAACAGAACATGATTGGGGGGAGGGAGAGAGAGGAGGAACAGAGGCAGACTTGAGGAGAAAGACTTGTTTGTGCTTAGGATGCTTTACTATCGTGGTGATGTCATTTGCCACTTTGTTGATTTATAAATTCTAAACAATTCACTTCTCATAAAATAATCACATTTTAAAATTTTATAGAGAAATTGATACTACAGTTTGTGTGGAAAATGGAAGGATAACTAAGAAAGCATCAAGTAATAAAAATGAGCCGCAATGAAATATTAACGCTGCCTGAATTTAAAATACAATCTGAAATCTCTGTAATTAAACCAGTGTGGACACTGTGTATAAGTAGACAGATCAACCAGCAAATAAAATATAATCCTGAGTCAGATCCAAGAAAATATAAAAATTTAATGTGTAATAAAGCAGCAATTCCATCACCTGATAGCTATTTGAAAAAAGATGAATTTGTAACATAAATTACATCTAAGACTAGATTTCAAATATATCAGATATAAGCATAAAAACCTTATAAATTTAAGATTCTAGTTAGAAGAAAATAGGAATAAATTAGTTTATTGTATGTACCTGGCCTGGATCTACACATGACTTAGAATCCTGTAGTAATATTAATAGTAATAAAATTTGACTACATAAAATTTAAAAACAATTTTTCTGAGACCCTAAGCACCATAAACAACAAAATGAGAAGCCAAGTGACAAACTGGGAGAAAATATTTCTATGAATATCATGAATATAGAGCTAATGTCCCAAAGAACATAGAAGTTTTAAAACTGGAGGAGAAAGAAAAACTGAGAAGCCATAGAAACACAGAGACTGGCCTTATTATTTTCAAAATCATCTTTAAATACATGAAAATATGCTGTTTTCAAATATTCCTAAACATGTAAATAAATGTCCAAATATACATCTTATAATAAGAGGAGTGAAAATTAAATCTAAAATGACACACTCTCACTTATCAGAGTGGGAAAAATGTTTTAAAATGCTTGACACACTGTGGTAAAGCTGTGAGGAAGCAGATACCCAGGATTCCAGCATTGCCAGGGGGATGGAAAACAGTGACAACACTTTGGAGGAGAATTGGATAATGTCTGAGAAAAATATGTATCTCTCAGTCTAGCTGTCCGTCCTCAGAATCAGTACTGGGAATAAGGGAAGAGCCAAAATACAAGATGAGCCTGGACTGTGCTATTGTGCCAAAGAAAAGGAGGGAAAGGTAAGAAACAGGATCGGTAAATTTCAAATAAGACTCAGGAACGAGTATGGACATTGGCCTATTTTTAGAAATTTAAACATCAAACACAAGGAATGTTAATTGCACATTTTAACCTATTTAATAAACATACAGATTGGGACTGGAGAGATGGATCAGCGGTTGAGAACGCTGTTGTTCTTGCAGAAGACCCAGGTTCGAATCCCAGCTCCCATATATCAGCTAACAACTGTCCATAACTCCAGTTCCAGGGGATCCGACAGCCTCTTCTGTCCTCCATGGGCACTACACGACATGGATGCACTTACCTACATGCAGGCAATACACACATACACATAAAATAAAAATAACAAATAAAATATTTAAAAAATAAACATACAGATTTATTCCATAAATTTATAC
>NW_008360326.1:3098981-3099747 GCF_000622305.1 Nannospalax galili
CAAATGAATGAGTAAGGAGGAAGGGAAGAATTTCTCTGCAATAGAATGCCGATTAATTAATAAATCTGAAAGAAATAGTGGAGTTAAATTATCTCCATTCTGCAATTGTTATAACAATATTGTATTAGGCAGGATTCATGAATAGATGATATTTGATGAAAAACAGGATATTCATAGCCTTGCTGAACCTCCTCATGGATTGCTTGTTGGTAGAACTACCTTATTTATTAACAACAGCAGGGCTATTGGACGTAGAACATAAAGGAGGGCAGAGCATCTCTTCTCTGTTAAATTCCTGCTTACAGTTTGTAACATGAATCTAATCAAAAGAGAAAAAAAGACAAAGCCAAGTGAAGAACATTTATCAGAGTGATTGGCTCAGGTGCTTTAAGAATGTGAAAACCATGGAAGTCAAAGAAATATTTGGGAAATGTTCTTATAATGGTGTAAGTTCCAGCCTGAGTCCAAGGGTTCAAGATGAGGGATGCTAGGTATCTGAGGGCATGAGAAGATGGGCATCCCAGCAGGAGCAAATTCATCCTTTCTCTACCATGTTATTCTATTCTGGTCCTGATGGGATTAAATGTTACTGACATTAGAGAAAGAAATTTTCTTTATTCCGTCTATGGATTCAAATGATCATCTCTTCCAGAAGCATCCTCAGACTTACACAGATATTTAGGAATTCTTTACCCCAGTCACATTGAAATATAAAATTAAGTAATATAGCATCAGAAAAAATAATGACTCAAAAACTATAATCATT
>NW_008360326.1:3099854-3103524 GCF_000622305.1 Nannospalax galili
TAGTGATCAAAAGACCAGAAGAACTGGCAAGAGCTAGAAAGCTTTAATCTTTCATGGAAATAATCATAATGAACATTGTTACTTGAAATAAACTTTGATGGGCTAATCCTCAACTGATCAATACTAGACCTAAGCATATAGTGAAAATTAGACTTGAAAAATACTTGTTGCAGTGAGCCAATCACTGTAGTTCCCAAATACTTACAGTGTATGGCCACTGCACGTCCTAGTTTGATTATGTTGCCATGATCCAAAAGCAAAGGAAAGGGTTTATTTTTGGCTTATCCTTCCAAGTCACAGTCCAACACTGAGGGAAGTCAGGACAGGAACTCAAAGCAGGAACCAGGGAAGAAGCAGAATTCCTGGCTTGTTCACTGTTCATGTTTAGCTAGCTTTTAAAAAAATTATTATTATTTTATATGTATGAGTGTATTGCCTGTATGTATGTAAGTGTACCCATGTCATACAATGCCCGTGGAGGTCAGAAGAGAGCATTGGATCCCCTGGAACTGGAGCTATGGATGGTTGTTGGCCATCATATGGGTGCTGGGAATCAAACCCGGGTCCTCTGAAAGAGCAGCCAGTGCTCTAAACTGCAGAGCCATCTTTCCAGCCCCTTAGCTAGCTTTCTTATACAGTCTAAGACTACCTACTTAGGGATTACTAAAAGAACAATTACTGAATTGTTCTTTTGAGCTCAGTACCATGTGGGATGTCTGTGCCACTCTTCATATCTTTCCAACCCCTTAGCTAGCTTTCTTATACAGTCTAAGACTACCTACTAAGGGATTACTAAAAGAACAATTACCGAATTGTTCTTTTGAGCTCAGTACCATGCGGGATGTCTGTGCCACTCTTCATATCTGCAGAGCCTGAATTACAGTATGTGTATGTGATGATAAACTACTCCATCATGCTTTCATTTGCCTTTGGTGAATATTGTTGAAGTTGTTTACTAGCTTTCCTTTGGGCCAATTCTTATTCATTCTCTCTCCTTATTCAATCTCATATTCTCTCTCTCTCTCTCTTTCTCTCTCTCTCACTCTCTCTCTCTCTCTCTCTCTCTCTTCAAATCTTGTGTATATGATACAGTTCCTGCTAATGCAGTGCCCATGTTTATACTCTACTTATAATCTGCACACTAAGGCTTTGGCTCAGTTCTGCAAAGCCTCACCCCAGAGTCCGTGTTCCCCTTATTCACTTCTTTACTTTGCTGAACCAGAAGAACCTAATTGTAAGACGACCCCTGTACAAACTCCCCACATATCTGAAGTTCTCGTGTCCATTTGGAGGTTGTAAGGTATGGCAGAAAATGCATGAGTCTGGAGTTAGACCCCAATTCTGTTTCTGGTTCTACCCTTTATTACTAAATAAGAACACAGGAAATGAGGCAACAGAGAGGAGATACAGAAGTGTGAACCCACTGTGCATCCCAACCCTGCCCACTTCATCCACTTCACCTGCAGGACTTAATGATCAGTGGGTCTGAATTTAGAGTGTTTACTCTTCTGTGTGTGAGTCTGTCTCACACACACCCTCCCACATTCTGTTCTTATGGTTGCATGGCAAGTGCTTTTACCCACTGAGCCATCTCCCCATACCCAAAGGCTTGTGTTTTAGACAGAGAAGATATTCACAGCATCTACAGAGAAAGTCTGGCATTCTTTGATAACTCAGAGCATTTGCTGTATTGGCTTTACATAAGAGCTATTGAGCCTGAGCCTGTGGCTCTATATTGTTCTTTTTCTATTTAGATATTCCCACCTTGACTTTGACCCCATGTACCAGAAGGCATCTTTCTAAAGTCATGTGTTCATTTCAAACTCTGTCTTGCATTGGGATTCGGGGGGTGAACTATTGGAAGAGAACGGAAGGCAGCATTAGATAGACATCTCTCTAGGCTTTTGATATTAATAAGGATTTTGTTTCTTAGTCCCAATAAAGTCTAGATTTGTGTTTCTGAGAACAGGTGTATGTTTTGGATAAACAGCATCCTCCTTTGATCCTCTATGGTATTTATTCTCTTAACTGGCTTTCCAGAGATGCACGAAAGAAGCCATCAGTTTAGAAAAACAAAACAAAGAACCACAACTCTAGCACTGAAGTCTCTCGAGGTAGTTTGGGTAACACAACTCCTTAACATGCCAGGGTCTTAGAATCATCAGACTACAAGTCCCATGTGGTCAAAGACCATGTGAGCTTTCATTGTCTACCTCCAACAGCTAGCCATTGCTTAGTGCATGGTTGATAGCCATTGTGGTTTGAATGTGAAATATCTTCCACAGGCTTATGTATTTGAATACTTCATCCAGCTGGTAAAACCATTTTGGAAGGTTGTGGAACTGTTAAGATGTGGAGCCTAGTTGGGAAAGCTGAGCCATTGGGAATGAAGCTTAAAGTCCTATAGCCAGACCTTATGTCCTGTCTGCTCTCTGCTTCCTGTTGTGCCCAAATGTGAGGATGTGAGGAGCCATCAGTGCCCACTCCTGCCACCATGGAACTGCTCACTGCCATGCTTTCTCCTCCATGATGGAAAGGACCCTCAAAGGGTGAGACAAATAAACCTTTCCTTCTGGGGTTACCTTTGTTAAGTATTTTGTCACTGCAATGAAAAAAAAATAGCTCATGTATTACCCAAGGGCAGTTGGTTAAGTAGCTGAGTGGAGGGCTGAGTGAATCAGAATTATACATCTAAAACTGCTTTGGAGGTGACCCAGGTAGGCGTTCCTCTGATGCTAAAATAGGTCACATCTCCCAATTCAACACAGGCTTATGAAATGCTTCCCTAGGTGCAAGGATTCTGGAGGTAAAATATATTTGGACCATTGCCTCAAAAGGGACAATTTAGTAGGGTATTAGATATACAAATAACTATTACACTAGAAAGAAGATAAGAAAGAAAGAAATATCTGCAGAAAGTGATTATTCCGTTGTTCCCAAAGTTTCAGCGATAAAGAGCTAGCTTTCATTACTGATAAAAGCCAATATGTACCAAGTGCTTACTATACACTAAACACACTTATGCTCAGGTGTGTGCCACTATTATTCCCATTTTGCAACAAGGAAATTGGAGCTCAGAGAGGCTTTGTGACTTATTCAGGGTCACAGAACAGAATTAGCAAATGGCCAAATGGACTCCTACATTTTGAGCTATCCATACAGAAGCAGATTTGTTTCTAAAAGATCTTTGTGGTGCACTGAAATTGATGTCTCTTTACTTTCCACTTCTAATTAATTCCAGTTTCCCAAGCCACAAACACCAAGTATCTCATTCCTTGGAAAACAATTAATGAGTTGTCGCATGAAGTCAGCTTAGTAGTCAGCAATTCCATTTCACTTCATGATCTTCCCTGAATTTCTTCTTTAATCCATTGCTCTTTCTTCCTTAGCATAGGGATACTATGCCAAGTACCTAAATTGTAGCAACCTGATGATTTTTATGCTTTCTGACTCATTTATCCCGAAGCCCAAGCACATCAAATGCCTTTGGGTTTGTGACTCTGCTTTCTGGTCTTCGACTCTGGCTGTCGCTTTCTTTTCTTGACAAATTTATCATGAGTTGCAAACTTACTGGGTAGCAGACCTTGGGCTAGTCATGGGTATACACAGAGGTAAAGACAAAGATTATTATTTTTATTTTTGTTGTTCTTTTTTTAACAAATATATATAT
>NW_008360326.1:3103554-3142730 GCF_000622305.1 Nannospalax galili
GGTGAACAAAACTTTTAAAAAATTTATTATTGAGCTTTTGTACACTTCATACAACAGTTCTTAATCAAATTTTAGACCCCGTCCTCCATCCATGTCTCCCCACCCCACCCCCATGGGACCTCATGTATTCTGCCATACGTGTTAAGTCCTTTCCAGTCAAGCATTTGTACCCAGATGTCCTTTGGTACAAATTCAGCCACTGGGGTCTAATCAGTCTATGTGGAGATAGTAAGAGCTACTCTCCCTCACCCCATAGTAATCAGTCTCCAACAGTTTCCAGACGAGGGCCAGCCTTTCCCTTGCTCCACTCTTGGCCCTCCTCTGATTGAGTTGACATGGCTCCTGTGCTCGACACCATCATTGTCGCAAGTTCATATGTGCTAGCTTCCAGTGGCCTGAAAGCCACTGCTTCCCTATGTCCATGAACCAGCCCTGGCTCTTACAATTATTGCCAGCCTTTTGGGGGGGTGTACTGGAGATCGAACCAGGGCCTCATTCATGCTAGGCAAGTGCTCTACCACTGAGCTGTATCTCTGGCTCTCTTCACTTTCTTTCTCTATCTTGACGCAGGTTCTCACTAAGTTGCCTCAGTTGACCTTGAACTTTCAAGTCTCCTCCTTCAGCCTACTGAAGAGCTGGGATGATAGACCTACACTGCCAGGCCTGGCTCACCGTTCCTGTATCTCGGCACACTTCAAGAACTGGATTCTTCTCGTGGTAATTCAAGACTCTAAATTGGTGCTCTGCCTTCTCTATCACCTCCTTTATCTCATTCCTAAAAGGGTGAACTCTTCAAAGCATAAAGCTAAAACTAACAGCAGGCTGCCTAAAAACCCATCACCGTCCTTCAGACTCCCTGGAACAAAACTTAGCAGCAGCCTAATGGGCAGAGCCTTGTAGAACTGGACCTCTGTAAGCACTCTCCGACTGCCACCAGCACAGTTGCTTTTCCCGCATACCTGACTCTTTCAAGTGCTTCATCCTGCTGTGCTCTGTCATGCTCTACACCTCGGGGCTGGGGCTTCACACATGCAGTGTGTCTCCCTGGAGTGTCCTGCCTCCACTGTCTCGAAAAACCCTTAGTTCCAGTATGACTTCCTCTCTGAAGACCTGTCCAGCCTCCATGTAACAGACTTAAGGGATGCTATTTTATGGCACTTAATACATGATACCTTTCTTCATTACCACAAATTTTATTAGATTATAGAATTTTGCATGCCTAGCCTCCAAATTCAAAAATAATATTTGCCAGATGTTGTGGCACATGCCTTTAATCCCAGTACTTGGGAGGCAGAGGCAGGTTGATCTCTATGAGATCAAGGCCAGTCTGGTCTACATAATGAGTCCCATTATAATTATACATTATAATATATAATTATATTATATATTATAATATATAATAAAGATAATGCAGCAGCAGTGTAGGAAAAGTATAGATAATATAATTATATGGAAATAAATAAATCTGTATTTATATGTAGAAATGCTGGCAATGAGGAAACAATTGAGGCACTTAAAGGGTCAATGAGAGGAGACTG
The DNA here is from genome assembly GCF_000622305.1 of Nannospalax galili. Taxonomy (NCBI): domain Eukaryota; kingdom Metazoa; phylum Chordata; class Mammalia; order Rodentia; family Spalacidae; genus Nannospalax; species Nannospalax galili. The sequence continues at coordinate 3,105,093 of NW_008360326.1, forward strand.
GATTACTTGTTGAGTATGGGTAGTTTAGAAGGAAGTTGGGTAGCTGGACAATTTAAAAGGTCCTGTGTGACGCAGTAAAAGGGGAAGGAGATTTGAAGGTGGGAGGGAGGCACAGGGAGTTTGGTATTTGGTATAAATTTGATCTCATGCCATTCAGAGGTGACATTCAAGAGATGTCTGTAAAGGAGAAATAGGGTCTTGGTTTGAATTTCTCCCCCCTTCCTTCTCTCTACTTCCTTTTTCTCTCTTCGGTGCTTTCTTGTGATTTCTGTTTCTGTCTTCTTTTGAGACTAATACTTAAGAATATTTATATTCAGAGGGAAGAAGTGAGAAATAGCAGCTGAAGGCAGAGGAAGAGGAAGAAAATGCTTTTGTCAAAGTTCCTGAGAATGAGGGCTTGTGACACAGCAGGCCAGGCCACCTCTTTAGACTACTGTCCTTTCCTGCCCTTCGCTCTTTTGAACTGGATCTCCAGTTCTTCTCTTCTGCTCTGTTCCCACATTACTGTACAGGTAGTCCGCAAATGAAAGCCAGCCTGTGTACAGTCCCTGTGCATATGCACAGGGCTTCACACCGTGCTCCTGGGTGCATGCATGCACACATCCCGAGCACCCTTAAATTGCTTCATTCAAATCCCACTGGTTCAACTGGCAGACTGCAAACTTTGCAGGTAGGAAGGATATTTTTGAAAGGAAGATTCTGACATGCATGCACACATCCCGAGCATCCTTAAATTGCTTCATTCAAATCCCACTGGTTCAACTGCAGACTGCAAACTTTGCAGGTAGGAAGGATATTTTTGAAAGGAAGATTCTGATCTCAGAGAGAAGCTTTGCCCACCTCTCAAATAATGGTGCTGCCCAGCACAACATGCCTCTTCCCTGCCATAAAATAAGAAGATAGAACTGGTTAGACACAGACAGCACAGGCTTCCTGATCGCAGAAGGGTGCACAAGTGGGAGCGGGGCATGCTGTTACATGGAAAAAGTCAAGGGTGACCCAGTCAAGGATATGCAGGAGAGTAGCAGTTGGGTCTGTAGGGGCCACCATCTCTGTGGATACCAAAGAGCAGGCTGGGCTTTGTCCCAGTTTCTACTTGGCTAGTTCACTGGAAAAGAAGCTCATTGGGTCACTGGGTTCTTTCTGAAGAGCAGGGAGCAGTGGTTTGGGATAGGTGGGGTCAGGGACTAATTGGGCAAGAAAATCAGAAGAAATGTAGGACTTATGGTCCAGTAGTTCCACTACCAAAGTACTCTGTCTGGAAGCCTGGACACCTATACCAAATAAGGGAATAAGAAACAGGAAATTAAAAAAAAAACCCAGTCATGACATAAGTTGAGCATTCCATACACAACCACTCCTTAGCAAACAGATCATATCATCTCTTCCAGGATGAGAAGAACGCTATCCTGATTTTGATCTACTTGTTGAGAAATGTGGTGGGAAGGCTCTCAGTACTTGGACTGTCTGCTGTGGATCCTTTGACTCTAGCTTCTTTGTCAGGGTTTTCACTACCCTGGAGCCTCAAGAAGTCTACTCTAAAAGAAATCATTTCTAAAGCCTCTTTCACAATTACTTGAGTTTGGGGATCTAGTGGAGGCTGAGTCCTATCAGGGCAGAGTGACAGCATTCCTGGAAGATTCAACTCAGACTCAGTACCTTTAAAAAGGCTGAATCTATACAGAAGGATACCACCTAATCATTCCCCCCCCCATTTCTAGAGGATGCCCATGAACTCCAGAAACATGATGATGTTTTATTTTTATGATTGAAAACGTCTTAGGGAAAAAAATTTTGGTGAGATTTGTGCTGTTGGGGAATAGCTTATTTTTATCTAATATTCATTCGCTTTGCCAAGCCAGCAATATTTTTAAGCCATATTATATATAAACTACTATGAAGGACACAGATGTATAAGATAAACTGGCCTCAAGCAATTTATAGGGAGGCATACAGGAACAATATTTACACTGCCATAAATAAAGCAAGGTGGGGCATTGTGTGTCTCTGTTCCAATTTCACAGTGTGGTGTGTGTCCACATTAGGTCTCCTTTAAATTGTCAGTGGCAGAAGTACAATTATAATGTAAGCAAAAATGGAATTATTTGTTGAAAAGGTAATTATTTATTTATTAAAAGTACACAGAGAATTAATTTTCGCTTCACAGAGCTAAAAATCCCAATGGTTTCTGAAACAGATGTATGCAGAGACTGACATTATTTACACTATGCCAGAGAATGAAGTCATTCTATAGAGCACAGACATAAGCTAGGAGACAAAGGGCTCTGGAAGATAGGAGACAAAGGGCTCTGGAAGACAGGCACTTACCCTATAGGCTTCTTTATCTCTAGCTCCACCTATCAAATCTCTGAGAAAACCTGAGCCTTTATGTCTGCATGGCCATGTGTGATAATCCTTTCTGTTTGGAGAGTGAATGCTCAAATTGTGCTTACCTGTGAATGGAGTGAGTGAGAAGTAAAGTCCTCCTAGAGAGGGATTCTGGTCCAGTCAATTGCAGTTGCCCTTATCACAAGCTAAATTTTCAAAGCTGGTTATTAGTTAATAGATAGACAGGAGAAAGGGTGAATAATGAGGAGGTCTCTACAGAAAGAAAGACAGAGCACAGGGAGGTAGGATTTGGCCAACAGTGTATTAGTCACAACTAACTGTGTTTTGGTATTCATAGAAAGGAACGGAGATATATTATGATAAAAGAAAGGGTTTGTTGACAAATCTGGGAAGAGGGAATCTCAACTGAGGAATTTCCTCTATTGGATTGACCTATGGCCTTGTCTCTGAGGCATTTTCTTATTTGTTGAATGATGTGGAAAGGCTCAACCCACTGTGGGTGGTGACACCTCTGGATAGGTGGTCCAGGATTATACAAGAAACCAGACTGAGTGCAGGCCAGGGAAGCTAGCCAATAAGCAGAATTTCTCCATGGTCTGTGCTTTGGTTCCTGCCTCCAGGTTCCTGCTTGAGTTCCTTCCTTGGCCTCCCTTGAGGAAGGACTGTACTGTAAGCTGAAATAACCCTTTCTTGTCTAAATTGATTTTGATCAGTGTTTTATCACAGCAATAGAAAGTAAACTAGTGCAGGAATTCTGCACTACAGATAGAGACTACTCTTGGAACGGATATATGTCACAATTAGAATTACTTAACAAAGGACTAAAGGCAACAAAATAAATCTGGCTTCAGGTTGTAGAGTGGAGAGATGAGGTTTGTTTCACAGAGGGCCAACGGTGGAGCAGTGAGTAGTATGACTACCTCTTTACTTCTGTTATCTCTCATAAATATGTCTAGCAAAAGATATTTCCATTGAGTTATTGTGTGTATTAGTTTTCCATGACTATAACCAAATTCTTGAGAAAATCAACTTGTTAAGAGGAAATATTTTCTTTGACTCACAGTTTCAGGAGTTTTAATCCGCTGTGACTTGACTCTGCTGCTTTGGACCCATGACAGCCCAGTTCATTATGCCAAAAGTACGGAGTGAATGCCATTCATCTTTTCATCCACTCTGCCAAGGCAGTAATATTTTAACGTATTATACTTAAGATATGAAGGACATATGGGCATAAGATAAACTGGTCTCAAACAATTTATAGGGAGACATATAGGAACAATGTAAACAATTTAAATTGCCATAAGCACTGTTCATCTCACAGTAGCCAGGGAGCAGAGAGAAGATTTTTGCTGCAATATTCACTTCATGATACTACTCTCAGTGACCCAACTTCCTTCAATTAGGCTCTAATATCTAAGCCTCTACCATCTTCCAGTAGCATTAGAGGTTGAGGATTAAGTCTTCAGTACTTTGCCTTTGGGGCACATTCAAGATCCAAACTATAGCAGTTTTACAGACCACTATTTCAAGGACCAAGTTTCTGCTATTTTTCCCTGTTGATGGAGAGAACTTCAATGTTCTTAAATAGGCATAGTGTTCATATAACTGGCAAACGTGGAATCTTTGCATTCAAATGATTTATTTTTGTAGACACTGGTCTGTCTGCCCTGGAACAGATGCAAAGTCCAGGTTGATTCTAGTCCTCCCAAGTATTAAAAAATGTTGAGGAACTGAGCCTAGTTCTTAATGAAAAAATTACATTTTATACTGGAGAAAGATAAGCGTATTGCAAACTGAGTCTAAGAGTCAAAGCCATCTGAAAAAATTTCTGCCAGGTCACAACTAGAATAAAAAAAGAAATTGCCATTGCCCTTGGTTGCTTCCCAGAACTGGAAGGTAAGATCCTATTGCCAAAGATACCATATACTTTATACATAGGACTTGAAGAAATTGAGCTGGACTGACATAGAAGTCTCTTCCTTGAGGACCGGCTCTCTTGATATTATAAGATGCTATGCAAACTGCCAAAAGAAAAAGGCAAGTCCTATCCAGATGTAAAGCCTATAGACTACAACAATAACCAGTCCAGCAAGATATCCCTAATGGTATAATAGTGGCACTTTCATCTTAGGGGTAACCAACAGCTGTCTAATTGGATTTAAGGCCCTCTCAATAGGAGGGAATTCATGCTTGATATTGTAAACCTAGCCAAGTACCAGTGACTGGAGACCATGGACCCTAGAGGAGATCCCACTTTCCTAAACCAATACAGTATTGAATTATATTCTAAATACTTATGCTTATAATCACAGATTAGTTCTCACCTTTCATTTAAAAAGCTGCTTTATGCAACAGATAGGGACAATTAAAGAAACACACTGGCAGTCAAAATGCAGAGAATAAGTGACTGTGAGGTGTCCAGTCCCAACTGATACATCTATATAACCCCTACACTTAAGGCTCAGAGGACATTGCAGAAGAGGGGGCAGAAAGATTGTAAGAGCCAGAGAACTGGGAATAGTGTCTTCTAGACATGACAAGGAAATTGCTTCCATGAAACCTCAACAATATGGTTGCCTAAACAAGACCTGCATAATGACAGTACCAGTTAACATGGCAGTGTGGCTAGGGAAATTTCACAAAGTGCCACCTCTAGCTGAAAATCTATAGGCCAACAACGGCTACTGAGAGCAGAATCAGTTTCCTCCAGGCATTAGTTCTCTTATAGGTTATCCAGTTCCAAGTGATCAGCCCAAAACACACATACATACAAGCACCACTAAATGGACTCAGTAGGATATATATATATATATACATATATATATATGCATGTATTAACAATACTAAAGAAGAGATCACAAAATTGGAGTGTGGGGGATGTGGAAAGAACTAGAGGGAGTAAAGGAGAGGTAAGAATGACGTAACTACAATACTCATGTATGAATTCTCAAAAAAATTTTTTAATTAAGAAAAGAAATTGGATTTGCGCATCCAACCTTCAGCTGTATGCTAGCATTGAATGTTCAATTTATGCCCTCCATGAAATCCAGGATCCCAAAAGGGACCATATATTGATTAGTTCTGCAGTAGCATGAAGCTATGGTAAGTGTCAGACTTGCAACCTTCTGCAATTGTGTTCCAACAGTTTCTGCTACAGGAGGAGAAGATGTATGTATGTAAGCTAGGAAAATGCTCTCATGTCTCCAGGGAAATGTGGCAGAGCTTAACTTAAGACTGGGAATGTGCTGACAGATGGAAAGAGAGTCAGGAGAAGGCGTGGAATGTGGTTAGGAGGCTGGAGGGACTGGCTTGGGAGGAGACGCATTGACAGTGGAAGCTCTTTGCAGTCAATGTCCAGAGATGCGGCCTGATAAAAGGGTGCCAGCCCACGGCAGGGTGTGGACTCTGGAGGCAGGGGTAGATTGTTGTTACCCACAGGAGCAAAATCAGAGAAGAATGGAGGAAAAAATAAAGTTGGAGGGAGCTTGCTTAATGAATAAACCAGTTGGGAAATTGGAGTGTCCACTGAGGGATGAGCAGAAGCAGGGAGATGCTAGAACTAGACAGAGATGAATTCTCAGCTCTAGACGGCATCCTGTGTAGGGTAGAGACCCTGATGTGAGGGCAAGTGTCTGGGAAGGGTGTTTACACTCATCACCTAACCTGAAAGGTTTGTCAAAATTACCCCATCTACAGCTTTTTCTGTAGGTGAGGATGGAACCAAATCCACAGAGTAGTTGGGATGTGGATAAAAATCAATTATCTCCCCATTTCTGTCTTCAAAATGAGGACGCCTTCTATCAACTAGTCTATTCTTTCCTTGTTCCCACTTCTTTGGTTAATCACTTATTTCTAGAGAAAGCTCACAGTTACCTTGGCTATGGGACTTCCTCCAGCACCTTGTGTCAGTGCTTTCTTTCTCCGGTGGGCTCATCTTTCCTCATTCTTCTCTTATTTGGTCTCAAATTAAACTCGTTTGTATGCTAATTTTCATCCTTATTGCCCTGTGAATGATCTAAACCCATGTGACCAAATATATCACTTTATGCTCCATGGTATAATATTTAGTTGTTATTCTGGTTATTATTATGACTAGTATTTATTAAAGGTATACTATTTACTTAGTACCCCATTTATTATTCATAAAGATATTAAATTTTTGTTGTTTTCTAATTTTTGGTAGTGTATTTGTTATTTATGTTGTTGCTAGTGAATTGAAGGAGAAAAAATGTGTATCGGGGTGGGGGAATATTTTATGTGTCTTTCTCATTCCTCACATTTCCCTCTAAGTGAAGAAGACACCACAAGGGTCATGCTGTTCATATGTATAATTGCCCCCTTGTGTCTGGAAAGCATGGTTTCCTTATGTTCATCCACCACCTCTGGCTCTTATAATCTTTCTGCACCCTTATCCACAAAGATCCCTTAGCCTTGGGGTGAGAAGGTGTGATATAGGTGTCCCATTTAGGGCCAAACATGCCATAGTCTCTTATTTTATGCATGTTGATAAGTTGTGGGTCATCATGTTAAACATCATTTGCTGTAAGATGAAGCTTCTCTGGTGAGGGTTGAGAACTGCAATAATCTATGTGTATAACAATAAGTCATTAGGAGTTAGTTTAATACTGTGCCCATTTACCAAGATAATAGTAATAGGTTTTCCCTACAGCCTATTGACTTGTCTAGCCACAGGTTCTTGACTCTGATAACAGTGTCAGGTATGGGTTCCATCTTGTGAAGCATGCCTTAAATCTAATGAGAACTGGATGTTACTCCCATAACATGCATGTCACTATTGCATCAGTGGGCATATCTTGCCAGGCCAGTCATTGTTATAGCTCGCAGGGTTCACAGCAGGGTAAGGTTGGTGAGTAGTTTTCTCTTCCAGTAGCATGCATAGTGCCTTCCAGTATTATGAAAGCTATGCAATACAATTGAATCTTTGAGGTCAGTACCAATCTCATTTCTCCTCACTTGTTCTATGACTCACATATGTAATGTCTTTGGCAATAGGGTCTAGCAAGACCCTAGTCAATTTCTGGAGAACGATCAAGAGCAATGGCAGCAGGCTGCATTGTTTGAGGGTCTATGGGACTTCCTTAGTCAACAACTTCAAAAGAGGGTGCCCATTCCTGCCACTGGGCTTTTTATTTGCTAGCCTGTGCCTGGCAGGGGGATTGTTCCCTCATCCCATTACAGGGTAACTTCATCGAACTCTTCTTTACATATGTGTATATATTTTAAGAAATCTCAACAGTTATCAGTTTCCATATGATTTTTTCCAAAGACCCGCCCACACTCCCTCCTCTACCCAGCCCTCACCGTTCCTACTCCATCGAACCCTTCCTAATTCATTAGTCCCCTTTCTCCCTTTATATCACTGAATTCTATTTCCCCTCCTAGGAATCTTCTCCTCCATGGCCCCTAACTAGTTTCTTTACCTCTATGGATTTTCTAATTAAACACACATACCTAAAGATTAATTCTGGGAAAATGGATGCTCTTGATGGGTCACCCTCAACGTTGTCCCTCATAAATTCATCACTCATTATGATCAATGACTTGGGTATAGAGCAGAGATATATGTGATATAACCCTTTTCTTCACATCATCTAAGCATCCTTGCTTTATGAGTTTGCCTTTTCTTTTCTTTAGGACTATGAAAGTGGGTACCACCATCCCACGTCCACCCACCACCATGAGAAGCTGACAGAGAGAAAAGGAAACAGATCCACATAGCTTTGTTCCCACCTAGTAGAGGGACGTTGGATTCATATTCAGGAAATATAAGAACTTATTTGCAAAGGCTAGATACCACTGAAAAATTTTCCAGGTTTTTGATGAAGTTATAGTGAAAGAATCATAGCCAGGAAGGAGAGCCAAGCATTTCATTTTTATGAGGACTCTACCAGACCTCTCATTCAGACATCATTTTCACATTTGAAACCAAGGTAAGAGAGGACAGCCAACTTGTCCCTGGCTACACAGGGACTAAACAGTAAATGGATTTGAAGCCACCACTATCTGACTTCAATGTCCCTGTCCCTGAGAGGGGGCAGTTAGAAGTTTGTGTCTGTAACAACTGAGTCCAAGGATTGACAAAGAAGCGATGTTGTCTAGGCCTGTGAGGCCAAGCATTTTAGAAACAGAATGGATAAAGACAACTTTGGCTGACTCTACCTCCTTGACTTCCTTAGACCTTCCTTCAGATCTTTCTGAATTCTACTTATTATAAGCCGGGAGAGCACACTCAAGTAGCTATCTGTGACATACCCTGGTGGTTTCAATGGTGTGATTTTGGGAATGGCAACAGCAACAATTGCACTATTCTTCCTCAAGATTTTGATTCTGGATCTGGTCTCTAACTCATTTCCTCCTACCCCCATTGCATCTGTCTCCTCTGAAGATCTGGATCAGAGACCAAAATGCTAGTTCTTTTTATCTGTGTTCATGCATGCTTATGTTGAATTAGGAATGAGCAGGAGCAAGAGGCTCGGAGAATGAGGTGGCCTCCTTGAAAGGAGAGGGTCTATTGTATGTTTGCACTGATTCTGGGAAGGAGGAATAGGGACAGGCTTGGTGGAGAGAAGAGCCAGGAAGATCTCAGGGTTAGGCTTGGCTGAGGCTGTGAAGATTGTTTGTTTGGAACAGACCTGTCTGCATGCACAACCTCCCCAGCTGTCTCCACGTTACGCTGGTTCTTGCTCCTTTGGTCTTGGCTGTGTAGATTCTTCTCCCAGCTGGGAAAAGAGCCTGGAGTTATGCTGACTAGGGCAGCTGTGAGTTCGTGGAGACAGCTTTAAACTTGGAGGGAACTCAGGTTCAAGTCCTGCTTGGGATCCAATTTGAGTTGTTCTTTGAAGACAGACGAGAGCTAAGCAATGGATGAGCAGAAGAAATTTGTCTGGGTCAGTCTCCCCATGTCTCCAATGAAGGTCACAATATCCACAACACCTAGGTCCAACAATGATGGAGATCATGTGGACAGAGGGCAAGAGCCCTATGTGGCATACCATAGGCCCCAAATGAAACTCAGGGATGTGGTGTGACCTGGGGCTGAGGGCTACAGCCATACTCACTAGTGCTAAATCCACTGGCTCTGTCTTAATTTAAAATCTCAGTGTATTTTCTTGACAGGGCCTCCCTGTAGGTCTAGCTGGCCTGGAATTCACTGTAGACAGGGCTGGCCTCAGTCTCACAGAATCCATGTGCTTCTGCTTCCCGAATGCTAGGAATAAAGCCACAAGCCACCACCATGCCCAGCTTCAGAATTTTTCTTTTTTTCTTTTTTTTTTCAATAAATGCTTCATTAAACTTTTATCTCTTGATAACAGAGTTTTTCAAACCCTTGAATTTCGGGCCCAAGACATCTCACTAATGTTATCAGGGGTCTGCACTTTTGGCCCTGTCTCTTATATTCACATCTTTTCTTTTTTTGGTCTTTTTGAGACAGGGTCTCCCAGTAGCCCCAACTGGCCTGGAACTCACTGTGTAGACCAGGCTGGTCTTGAACTCAGAGATCAGCCTGCCTCTGCCTCCCGAGTGCTGGGATTAAAAGCGTGTGCCACCACGCTGGGCTATATTCACATTTTTAAATTCTTCACACCTCAGGTTTCTCATCTGTAAAATGGGAGCAATGAAGGTACCTACCACACAGATACTAGGACTGTATGCCTCATCTTCACACATTCAGCCACTCATCATCCTAGTGAGCACTCAGGACATGCCAGCCACCACTCTTGGCATTGCTGTTGTTGCTTGTGTCTCTGCCTGAGAACCTTCTAGAGGAGAAGCTATCCTCAGAGGAGCCAGGGTGTGAGCTGCACTCTGAACAACAATAAATTGGATCAGGGAGCCTGGGGTTCTTAGGGCCCTGAAGGCAGGGCTGGAATGTGGGGGGCTCCACAGAAATGCAGGGCCAAGTGTGCAGGGGATGAGGCAGGCTTGCCAAGCCCTTGTGGATGCTTGTGGTGCAAGTCCTCTCTGGAGAGGCCACGCATTGCCCCAATAGCTTTTCCTTTCGAGACTTGTTTAACATTTCAAACAAAAATAAAATAAATAACTCCAGTGTTTATGGAAACCTAAGACCAAAATGAAGACGGCTTAGGAGAAAGCTCAGTGGAAGGAGGCCAGAGGGGCTTTAGAGGACACCCCTTCCTTGACGTCAGTGCTCCTGCACTTCCATCTGTCAGCTCTTCCTACTGAGCGAATGCACTTCTTCCCTAGCAACCCCTCACTAGCATGCATGCAAACACGTATGTATATGATGCATATGCATACATACACATGTACACACAACATACATACTCCCATCCCAATAAGAAACACATACTTCAAACACCAGGTCTCGTGTATTTCGCTCTCTAGAAATGCTACAACCTGCTAGATACTTAAATATTAGAAAAAAAAACCATATTAACTCACTTTGACAAGATGGGGTACATTATTTTTAACTCTTTCATTCCTGTGAAGTTTTTGGCATTGACCTTCACACTATATAAGGCCATCTGAACTTGTTCCTATGTGGGTAAACCATCCCCAAGTCAGGTTTCCTGTGGATGAGTGAACTGAGAGATCAGGTCCCAATAGGTCAAAACTTTTACAATAATTCCTTGCCTAGATCTGTCTGCAAGTATGTTAAATATATATAGACCACTTTATTCATCTATTCTTAAAACTATCTTTACCCACCTATCTATCTCACTTTACTAAACCCCACAGGAAAGGAGTGATTTTTCCAGGAGCAAGGATACTGTGAAGGAAAAGGATCAAAATGTGAGGATTCCTCAGAAGCCCTTGAGTAATTTCTAGCCCTCCCTAGCAAGCATAGCTGGAAAAGCTCTATTCCTGATGCAGGTCAGAGTGTTTCTAGGAGTCTTGATGTCTGGAAGTTCGGTGCACTGAGGATTCTGATGATAGTCCACATCCTGGAATCCTAAACTCCCTCTCTACCTGTTCCTCCCCTGTAGCACTGACTGTCTATCAGTAACCACTCCCTCACTGTGGGGAAGGCTCAGATCTGTAGGAACACAGAAGGCCACTATCTCTTATACCCAGAGAGTGCTGTAGAGTCATTCTGATAATTTGGAGGACAGAGGCCTCATCTGTAGAGAACCCAGGGCCCATCCTCAAAATGGGCCATGCACCTGCCATGACTTAGCTGATGAAAGATGACCTTGAGAAGTTACCTTTCTTATTTTTAAAGGTTTTATTAACATATACTAATTATACATGATAATGGGTTTGTTACAATGTTTTCATATATATCTATAAAGTATTTTGACTATATTTACTCCATTACCCTCTTTTGTCCCCCTACATTCCTGATGAACCCTTTATTCTTCCCAATTAGCCTCCTTTCTACTTTCATATATCTCTTTCTCCAACCTTTCTTACATCTCAATTTCTTTACTTCTAAGTTGGGAACTCTTCTCATATACTTGTAAGCATTACATTTAAACATGTTTTTGTACTATGGAACCAGTTGTGTATAAGATACTTTAATTACCTGTGTTCTCTTCCCTTTTCTTACCATCTCCCTCTCTGACTAGCTATTGGAGTGATGACAGAGAAAGGAGTATTGTAGATTAAGGTCTCCAAAGACTTCTGAACAATGCTCTATGATAACTGCTTGACTCTTTTTATATGCTCCCCAAAGTGAAAAAAAATCACACTGGTCAATGTACAAAGCATGTCTTTCCCAGATCCCAAGGGACTTTGATCCAGTCCTGTGTTCATAGCTTTCTTTGTCTCTTCATCACTCTAGTCATCAGGAATAGAATGGGAGATATTAAACTCAGCCAAAAATTTATTATGGGTCCATTTTTGTCTTGGTTTTAATAATCTACATCCATGTCTGTTAACTATACAAACAAACCATCTAAGGGCCTCAAGAGTGGGAGATGACCTCTGCCCCCATCACCACCCATCTAACTTTGACCCATCCTTGTCATACCCAGTGGGAAGAGATCTGTTTTGTGCAAAACACAGGAAGTTCAGGCCATGGTCCTATTTGGTAACTCCTCCTCCTCTTCCTCCTCTTCCTCATTATTTATTATTATTATTATTATTATTATTATTATTATTATTATTATTAGTAGTAGTAGTAGTAGTAGTAGTAGTAGTAGTAGTAGTTTGATACCTAAGGTGATATATGTACACATACTAGACAAGTGTTGTACTACTGAGGTACCCATAGCTTTGTATATGGTCCTTTTCTTCACCTAGCTTACAAAGATGTCCATCAGTAACCACTCTCCTGCTGTGGGGAAGGTTCTGATCTACAGGAACATAAAGTGATATCATTTCTTTTGCCCAGGACTAGGTATAGTGATCACCAGTAAGTGCTGAAGGGCAACATGCTGATAGCAGGGTGCAGAGTTGTCTGATGAGGTGGCGGGCCTAGGAAACAGCTGGCTTCAGAAGCAATGTGTTGTACTGGTCTGACTCTTCAGGTTCTCACAACATGCCTTGGGAGATGAGGTAGGAGAGTCCCTCCAGTCTTCCATTCACTTCTTCTTGCCCTGCTCTGTGTCCCAGAGGCTGCCTCTGGGATGCACTGCTAGGACTGAGGGTAGATAGAGGATGTCTTCCCCAAGTCCCTCCTACCAGGTTGCAGACACAGTGGCTTCTTCTCAGCTGAAGGCTACCGACAATGCTGTTCTTATCTGCAGGGCTGCCTGCTCTCCCCTCCTTCTGCCTGTTTGAGCTCAAGAATGCTGATGACTCCTTGTGTTGGGTGTCAGGAGAGCAGGAGGCTTTGTCATCCTTTAATCCTGTCTTGCCTTGTCAATAACCCCTTCCTTATACCTCAGCCATGTCCCAGCTTATGGACCCATTGTTCCCACTGGGACTGTGTTCATGCAAATGCTTCAGAGCCACAATATGAAGGCTACTAATGACAAAGTGATGGACCCAGAGGCAGTGCCTGGTGAGTCACATCTTACAGTGCCTGGCTACAATCGGGCAGTCTTGGTCCTCAGCACATACCAAGTGACCAAGCCTCTGAAGAACTGAAAACTCCTAAGCTGACTTTTAAAAGAAGACTTTGAAACCATCCTCTCAGGGAAATAATCTAGGTCAGAGAAGCTGCCATGGAGAGGGTGCGAGACTGGGAGTGTGAGCGCTGACAAAGCGGACAGTGCTCTTCCTGATGCCAGCGGCCAGCCCAGTGTGGCGGAGTGGGTGCGACCATTCTGAGCCCTGTGTAATTCTGTCCTCTAACGTGGCTGGTTTGACTCAGCCCTGCTGGGGAGCCACAGTGCATTTCTCATTAGCATTTATGAGCTTCCCAGAAAAATACCAACAAAGGAGACTAAGTCCCTTTGGAGCACACATTTTGCATTTCTTTAGCAAAAATATTGTTTCAACTAAAAGCTCAACCCTTAGAGTTCAGACATGGCCAGGCAGCCCCCACCTCCAATTTTGCTGCTTCAACTTCTTTGGAATGATTTTGGAAATAAGCAAAATTTCAAAGGAGGAGAAAACTCCAGTTCATTCCTACACTTTCCTGACACAGCCTCGTGTTGGCTGTTGAGGAGAGAACTGGAGTTCACGGTGGTTAGTGGAAGAGGCCAGGACCTTGCAGCTGGAGGTATGGGTTCGAGACCAAGTTCTCATGCTCATGAGCTTTGAGGTATGGGGTTCATTTCTCAGTCCCTCAGAGCTTTGCATCCCCTGTCTATAAAATGGGAATGAGGAACACATGACATTCACTGTTTTGTTGCAATAGATACATGGATGGTAGTTGAACCAGAGCATAAAGAAGCATTAGGGGAGAAGAGTGAAACCAAGGATTTCCTTGTGGAAAATGAATCTTCCTTCATCACACTAGGAGATCTCCCTGTGGCATAGATGATGAGAATGTTATATGTATTTTTAATCAGTAGCTGTGTATACCTTGTTTAGTAGGGATTACAGGGCAAGATTAAAGGCCTAGGTATCAGGTACAACTTAACCAGTGCAAGAAATATGTGAAACATACAATCGCCCCCTCTGCCTGATCACCTCCTGCGCATAGAATGTAGAGAGTTGGTGTTCTTCCCACTCACTGGCATTTCATCCTGGGCCATCTCCTTCCTGGAATTCCACTGCTGCCAGTTACCAGAGTCTTCCTAATAAAACCAATTCCAGAAATATGTGTACCAGCAAGGCGCTCAAGCCTTCACCTGGTTCTCTCATCATTTTCCAGTCTCTTCAAAAAGTAGAAGCTATGACCGTCATTTTACACATCAAGAAACTTAGTATCACGTCAAGTAACTAAATCATAGCACCAGATGACTTGGCCTCACATACCAGGATTTGTCATTGTCTCATTGTTTCCTAACTCATCCTAAGACATAGGTAGTCTCTGAGCAAATCTATTTAACCCATAACCCACCTCCAAGACATAGGCCACATTGGCCTTTTACAAAAATCTGGGCCAGTTCTGTCAGCCATATCCTGGCTAAAAGCTGAGCCATTAATATCATATATTACATGTATATATGTAACCTGATTCAGTGCTTTCCATATGCTAGGCATTTACTCCAAAACACTTTGCATGGATAATCTTATTTAATCCTCTCAATAACTGTATGAACTAAGTACTGGTATTCTCCACATTTTAAAGGTATAGGGACCGAGGCACTGCAAGATTTATAATTTATCTAATTCCTGATGCAAGTAAGGTGGTCAGCATTGCAGTCCTGGCACTTGCCCTGAAGTTATCCTCCAACCTTGACCCCTAAGTGCAGCTGATTCCTTGAGGGTTCGCTTACTTAAAAGAATGTGCTTAAGAGCTCCATGAACTCCAAAGTCTATTTGTGTGATGATTATCCATAAACTCAGCCAGATAAGTTTTTTAATTTCCTGAAATGCTATAGACTTGGGTTGAATCTCAAATTATTTGATATTTTGTCCATGATTATTCATTAGTTTCCGAGGTGAATAATTACTTAAAAACAAAACAATTTTGACTATGCAGTGAGCTCAATTTGATTTACTCATAACTAGTAGACACTGCCTGTTCCATACATTTAAGCTAGGAGACATATCAATATTAACTCAATCAACAGTTTTCTTCTGTCATCTATCCCTTCCCAAAATTCTTTATTATCTGTATGTCTGCCTTAGGTAACTAAGGACCTGGCCTTGTTATGTGTATTTCTTGGAATAGTGACTCTCTGACCTGGGCCACATGATATGAGGTGATAGCCCTTGAATAATGCTGATACAAATCATAGGGGGAAGTCCTTAGAGTCTCAAAGACAGCACCCAGGGAAGTGTACTTTGAAAAGGTGTATTAGTTACTTTGCTCCTTGCTGTGACAAAATACATGACAAACAAAACTTCAGGAAGGCAGAGTTTATGTTGGCTCATGGTTTGAGGGTATCCTCCACCGTGATGCTAAAGGCGTGGTAGCAAAGCATGAGGTAGATGTCACATTGCGTCTTCAGTCACGAAGCAGGAAACCAAGTGCTAGTGCCCTGCACCCTTTCTCTTTTGTTTCTTTTTTTTTTCTGTATGGGACCCCAGCCCATGGGATGGTACCACCTACATTTAGGGTGTGTCCTAAATCCATACTGATTAATCCACCCTGGAAAATGCTCTTATACACACACCCAACAGTATGTCTCACCAGTGCCATAAGGATTTATTAATCCTATCAAGATGATAATTGAAATTATCCATCACAGTAAGTCATCCTTGTCCAAATTTTTATCTTCCCTCAAAACAATAACTTCAGCACAGACCTCTAAACCCAAGAGTTGTGTTAAGTACAGATATCTATAGATAGTGTTTTCCTGCTTATTTGTCAAGTTCATCTTAAGCACTTGTTTCCAGTGAAGGTCTTCCAGAAACCCAAAGCTCACCTGCCCAGGCTTGTGGGCTCTTATATTTCATGCTATGAGTGCCCAGCAGACCACCAAACATGGGCAATTGGAGACACTGTACTCAAGAAGCAGAGATTTTAGGTTGGGAATCTTTCTTTCCCAGTATGGCTAAGTATTTTACAGAAATCCAATAAAATCTCCTGATAGCAAATATCTGATCATCCCACTCAAGAGTCAAAAGTGCGTAGTCTTTAGGAAGGTCCAAAATGTGTATGAGTTCTGTGGACATCTGGCTCAGTATGTCAGGTTCCTCTTAGACTTGAGGACAGAACTGGAAAGAGATGAGTAGACAAACAACAGAGACAAAGAAAGTGACAACCTGGGAAGGTTACTAAGGAGGCATGATGTTCTAGTTGTAATTACTCACTTGACTATGGGGATTTCCTCTCCCCTCCTCTCCTCCTTCCTCCCCTCCCCTCCCCTCCTCCTTCCTCTCCCCTCCTCTCTTTCCCTCCCCTTCTATTTCTTCCTATTTTTAAAATTCATACCTGGAGTAAAATTTCAAAAAAAATTAGGAACTAAGACAGAATTTATATGCAGTTCAAATTTCTAGGTTTGCATTCTTTTTAAAAATATTATTCTTATCTTATCTCTATTTCCTGTATGTATGTGAGTCATGCAGTGCCCATGGAGGCCGGAAGAGGGCATTGGAGCTGGAGTTACCGGTGGTTATTAGCTGCCATATCAGTGCTGGGAATTGAACTCAGGTCCTCTGCAAGAGCAACCAGTGCTCTTAAGTGCTGAGCTGTCTCTCTAGCCCTAAACTTACATTCTTATGCAAATCATGCAATGTATTTCTTATTTCTGTTATCCTAACCTTTCCTCCCCTGTCCTTCCTCCCTATTTCACTTCAATCTTCTTTCTTTTCCCTATTCTTTCTTCTCAGAAAGTAATTCAGAAAACCCACATTTACTAAAACTGCCACCTGCCCATCTATTGTCTTATAGATATGTTCCTGAGATGGTGGAAAGGTAGGCCATAGGAAAGGGCTAGATGACACAGACCTCCTTCAAAGGAACATAATCAGGGCAGGTACATTGTACAGGCCATGTTGCCTCTCCAGTGCAGCTAGCTCTGACTGTACTTGATCTTGAGTGTAGTCAGAGCATCATGTTCATGGCCATCATATTTTTCTCACTTCCTGAAAAACAGTCCAGTACTTACTTATGTGAAAGTTTAAGCTTGTGATAGAAGAATCTCTCCTATCTGACCAATAGAAAGGAGACTAGATATCAGCCTAAGAGTTGCAGGAATCCAAGAGCATACATCTTCAGAGGCCATGGAGAGGCTTCGGGATTCTTAAAAGCTTTATTCTTGGGAGGCTTGAAGTTTTCTTTTCTGTTCCAGTGTCTGCTCCTAACCCTACTGGCAGGATATCAAGCTTGTGTGGGGCACACCCTCACAGCACTGTCAGTACCAGTGGAACCACTCTTTGAACCTCTGACAGTGACAAGCATGTGGGTGGCTGAGCTAATCCAACCTGACCTAGGAATTCTAAACGAACCCTCGTTGTCCTTCTCTGTTCTTTCTTGCAGTAATTAGTAATGATAGTAATAAATTGAATTTCAGTCCCTTCCTCTTCATGTTCAATGATAGTCTGGAATCTTACTAGCCATTTGGGTAGAGATCCCATGATCCTTTCTATAACTTTTGGTGGTCTTTTTAGCCCTAGTATATAAAAAAGTTCACTTGCAGATACCTCTTTCTCTCTTTCTGGTCTTAAAATTCAGTGATCCTAAAGTAATGGAGGATATGAATAAGCACATCTGTCTCCATGAATCTCTTCCTAGAGAATCTTAGTTGCAGCATCTGACAGCCCTCTTAGTCTTCACACTGTAGTAAATGTCCTGTGAAGCCACGATTTGCTTACAGCTTTAATTGTACAGTGTTTAGAAGACAGATAAATCTCTCCCATTCTCCCTCCTGCAGTGTGTGCCTGGATTAATCAGATTGTTGGAGGCGTCATCAACATTTTTGTAAGCAACTTGGATTCACAACAGAATGATTCTCTTTCAATGCCAACCTAAACAAATGCCATCGACTCTCATCTCAAAGAATATTGAAAACAGAAGAGTCCCTTTGGGATTCTGATTGGCTTTGTGACTTCCTTGGGGCAAGTATTGGTCTCAGGCTTGTGTTTCCTAGTCATCCAAACCATGGGTGGGCCTTGTCCCACCACATCGTGGTGGCTGTGAGCTCAGAAGACTCAGCATTCCTCAGACAGCAATGATCCAATGCGATGTGATGGCTCACAAAAGGCGCCCAGGGTCAATCTTCCCTTTGATCCTCCTAACAACCCTATGAGCTCAGGGTGATTGGACTTGTCTGATATCACATGCCCAGGAGCTGAACACATAGCATCTGATGCCAGCTTCTACACCACACAATCATCCTGTTTATACCAGAATAAATGCAACATAGGTAAACAAATAAATACTTTGCACAAAATTGTCTGTTGAAGTGTGCCCAGACACTTTGGGTGATCTAGTGGTTTGGGTTATCTTGTGTCCTGTTGTATTTTGTGGCCAACTGAAATCTGAGAGCACTATCTTCATAAACAAAGGAAGGTGATATGGAATAGGGGAAGAAAAGGGGGTCAAAGTTGAGGGGAGTCACATATCACCATTCTTGCTGGTCAACCTTTAGCAAAGCTGTTGTATAGATACCTCCTTTATGATTTAAAAAATAAGCTCAGGCATGGATGAAGTGCTTACTGTATGCTAGGGCTATGCTAGTCCTTTATTTATGTCCATAAAGCAACTTCACAGGCTTCACAGCATTTGCCTTTGTCAGCCCTCTCCTAGAATACCTCTCCAGACATGTCTTCCCACATTTTGGTGAGATCTTTCCTGTTAATTCTGTATGAAGCAATTTATACTCTTGTTTGTTCTCTCTCCTTCCAGTGTGGAAGGGAAGGGGTGTTGGCTGGACTGGGTTGGTGCTGGTCACATGACATTGGCAGGCAAGAAGCAGAGAGTGGACAGGAAGTGAGGTTGGTTTATAACAACCGGACCCCTGCGATCTACTTCCGCTAGTGAGGTTCCCCTCACAAAGGTTTCAAACATTCCCAGACAACTAACTTCACCATCTGGGGACAAAGTGCTCAAAAAGCATGAATCTCTGGGGACATTTCACCATCAAACCATAACACTTTCTCAGCCATACTTTTTATTCTGGCATTCCGGGACACTATAATGCCATGCTCATTTGGTAATCGGTGTTATCTTTTCCTATTTGCTGAATACAAACTTCTTCAGAACAAGTTGGATATTTCTCCTAAGCTGTGGATCTCCAGCACCCAGAACAGTGTCTTGCTGTGTTAATTATCTCATTTTACAAGCAGGGGGAAAAGTGAGGTCCTAGGGCAGCAAATCATGGGTTTCAGTTGATAGCGTGAGATGGAACAAGGTCACAAATCAAGGCAGCCTTCAGTGCTGCCTGGCTTTTCTCCTGCCCGCCCACCCAGGCCTTCCCAGACCAACATAAAAAGACCTAATCCTTGCCATCCTCCTAATAGCACTTTTGCCCTGACCCCACCCCAGGGAGAGGAATCTCTGCCTCTGCCTCATTCCCGTCTCTGTCTAGTTCATCCCACTCTCTTCCTTCCCACCACACTGTTTACACTTGTGGATCTGTGTTGATGCATATCACAGCCTCCTTAGTCATTGTTTAACCATTATACTTTGCAGGGGTAATTTTCCATTCTTCTGTTTATGTTATATTTTTGCTTCTCTCTTGTTTGCTCCTCTTTCTGATTTTCAAGGGTAGTGAAATATATGTTTGGTAACACAAGCAGTAATACAGTTATAATTAAGATGGAAACATGTTGCCAAATGGAGGATTTAGCTGTGATTTATTGAGTTTCATCATGAGAGTGGATTATTTATGAGCCTTCCTAAACAGAGCTTCTGTCTCTACAGGCATGGTGTCTTCTATGGGGAGAGGGAGGTGGACGCACGGGGTACATGTTTAGCAAGTGAAGTTTGAAAGGCTCCTTCAAGGGTGATCCAGAGAGATCCCCCAACATATGTTCTCTTTCCGTGCATCATCTTACTTGGCAAGTCACTCACTGTTCATGGTACCACAGGGGCCAGCATCCTGTGCCACCATGTAAAATCATATTTCTAGCCCACCTTTAGTTTATCTGTTCTTTGATGTGGGTTGTGATATTTGATGTTCTGCCTGGGACTCAGTGCCTTTACTAGGTCCTAGCCACAGCTTGACAGGGATGAATTTGGATGTGACCTTGATCAGTGAACCATTCCTGGCCATCCCAACCTCAGATCCTGGTCCTGTTGTTTGTCTGGATGGGTAGGATCGCTGGTAGTGAGGACATAGTGGAGGGGTGGAAAGAAGAGCATGTATGGGTCCATTTCTGTCTTCAGTGGTGTGTCTCACACTCCTGTGCTGGGCTTAGGGTTGACTACTTTCAGACGGCGTTTTCCAGGCTCCCAGGTCAGCTGTCTCCCAATAGAGTCCAGCCAGGTCAGCTGTCTCCCAATAGAGTCCAGCCAGGGCTGTATTATATCTTACTCCTTTTCCCAACCTTACATGGGTCTCCTGTAGCAGCTGCTGTTTAGTGGATTCCCAATTCTGCCAGGCAGGTATGCGTGCTGCCAGCTCCTGCCTGATGACCCCATCTACTGGGTTCTGATGGCTTCATCTTTTCCTTTGTCCTTGCAGCTGTGTCCTGCTGTTGGTAGCCTCTGGTTAGTCTCATTGTCTTCTGTTCATCTTCTTAACAACTCCATTGCCTAGGAAACTAATTCCCTGTCCTGAAATCCTTCTGTTTGAGTCGCTCAAGTGTGGTTTTCATTCTTTTCAATTGAACCTTGACTGGTGTAGAGAGATCAGTGTTTAGATCTAAATCTGGATAAGCATTTTCTCCAGGCAAGTTTTCGTTAATCATTAAATGATATGGTAAAATAAACAGCAAATGGCTCCTAAGGAAGGTGCATGCTTATGCACATGCATGGGATGGTCTGGAAGCCAGAGTTTAGGCAAAGCCAAATGTCACAAAGTCCCTTAAAATAAAGGGCTTTTAAATTATAACAATGTTCAAGGACAAAAATTAAAAAGAAATCAGTTGATTTTATTATATGATTGGCATCTAATTCAAACTACTCTTTTTTACCTCTAGGCCGTGGCTTAAAGAAACAAGGGGTGGGGGAGAAGGGGAAATAGAGAGAGGAAGAGAGGGAAGAAGGGAGAGGGAAAGAGAGAAGGCAGACAGAGGAGAGAGAGGAAGAGAGAGACAGGGAGAGGACAGAGGGAAAGGGAGGTAGGGAGGAATGCAGACAGAAAGAGGGAAGGAGGGACAGAGGGACAGAGAAAGGGAGAGGGCAGGAAGGAAGGAGAGAAAGAGGGAGGCAGGAAAGGAAGGAGGGAGGGACAGAGGGAGGGAATGTGAGCTCTGGAACCAGCAAACCCTATACAGAAGCCTGGGGTATGAACATTGTGTGCTCCGATGAACTGGGATTGTTCTTTTGAGAAGACGTGAAACATCCTCCCCACTTTCTGCACTTTTAGATCTAACTTCACTGGAAGCAGAAGTTCCAGAGACAGGGAGAGAAGGACAAAGAGTGAGGTGGAGTGGAGGGAATGGCGGATCTTCTCTTGGTGACAGGGAAGTCTTTGTCAGGAAAGATTTTGAGCCCTGGGCACTTTGTTTATGTTCAGGTGCGAAGCTGGTGTGGAAATGAGTTTAGCTTGCCTGTGGGCTTTCACAAATGTGTAGGATGCTCAGCAAATTCAGTATGGAAGCATTTTAGGTAAGCAGATGAGAAAATTATATAAGAAAGGTCAATTTAGTAGGTCAGAGGGTGAATGCAATAAAAAAAAACTGTGTGTGTGCATGTGTGGTGTGTCATTAGTTTAGAGCAGCTGGAGTGATCTCACAGGGCCCCCTGGGCCAGAACAGCCATTCTTCCATGGAGAACATATTTCCCCTAGAAATGTGTACTCAGGTGCAGCTAAAGGGCTTGAGGTCATGGCTGAGGCCCCAGCCAAGACCGTCCCAGGCTGCAATCTCTGCTTCTTCTAGAGTCTGCTGGTTGAGAACCATTCTTCTGAGGCCAGAGCCAGACCATGAGCAAGTCAAACACGCACGAGGACAGGATACGTTATCCTCAGAGACCTTGGCCCAGCAACATCCAGAAGAAGTTGCATGTCTCTTTCCCTCTCCCCTCTTCCATGGCCTCTGAGAGCTTGGATTACAAATTCCTCTGGGACAAATTTTTAAGGAATCTCTTCAGAGAAGCAGAGGAGACAAACCATTCCTGTAACTTCATCCCACCGCCTCTGGTCACCTTAGTGTTCATCTGGTATCTGTTAGGTTAGACCTCTGTAGCCATGAGCAAGAATAGGATGGCAGAAGAAGGGAAAAGAAGAGGACTGTCTTGGTGTGAAGTGCATTATAGATCCTATGTGTAGAAGAGACTGAGAAGATCACATTGACCAGTTTGCTACAGTGACTCCAACAGTCTAGGAGTCCTGAATTTACCAGGTGGTTCAAAGCTCTGGAAGAGATGACTCAGTTTCCTTTGCTCACTGGCACATCCCAACTGAGCCTAGTGTCTGAGATAAGACAGAGAATGGCTGGTGTCCCTCCAGGATTCCAACAATGTAAAGGTCAAGAGTAGAAAAGTACTTATTTGCAAAAACTTTACAAGGCCCCCCAAATGATTGCATCATCCCTGTTCAGAATGGTGAGAAAGCCAGGGAGTAGATATTGAATACTTTTCATGAAGCAACTCTTGGGTTTTACCTAGAGGTTTTCCTGGAGGTACAGAATCAGGACTTTCTCTTTGAGGTCACAGTGGCCTCTAAAGGCATGAAGAGCTCTGTATTTCAAAAAGAATCAGAGAGAGAGAGGGACAGAAGGATTGTATGCAAACTGGAAGCATTTATTCAGGCAAAGGTCAGAGTACAGATTCAAGAAGGAGAAAAGGAGATTGATCTCATGTTCCGGGTTTAAAGGGAGGAAGGGGCTGGGTAGGAACTGAGCAGAATAAGCAGCATAAGTCTGAGCAAGAGAGGGAGAAAGAACCTACTGTGTGCTAGACAGTAGTCAAGGTATGAGCATTTGGGCGTATGGGCCTGGGTGGACAGATATCCTCGTATTTATAGACAAGCCAGAAAGTTGATATTCACATAAAATGTCCTGCTTTTCTTTTACACTATTTGTCATAGTTTTCATGAACTTGGGAGAAAAGGAAACTAGTGATACAGTGGTGATGCCAAGATTGCATCTTCTGGTTGTTCTTCATTCTCCAAGGTTTGGAGAGGCAATTCGACATTCCCCACAGCATCAGTCACAGTGCTGGGCACCGAGAGGGCCCCACACTAGGCTTTTATCGATGAAATTGGTGTGTCTTTTCTTTTAATTTAGGCAAATAGGGAACTGTAAGATTTAGAGTAAGTGAAAATTATCTAAATTATAACTAAATTTTTCTGCTTTCCTCGTCTCTAAGTTTCTCAGACCTCTTTTAGATATCTATTGATACATAACATATTATCCTGAAAGCTATATACTTAAACAACTGACATTTATTATCTCTTACTCCTGTGGGTGAGGAATCTAGACTTGTCTTACCTGATGCCTCTTCTTAAAATTTTCTATGAGATGCAAATAAGATGCCTGCGGGAGCTGAAGAGTCATCTTTAAGAGCCACTCCATCTCCTGCCCACACTATTAGAAGCATTCAGTTCTTTGTGGACTGTTGGATTACAGACCTCCATCCTTCACTGACTGGTGACCAGCATCTCCTTCAGTTCTGTGCCATATGGACATCTCCAAAGGCATCTCCTGTGGTGGAATCTGGCTTTTATGAGAGCAAACAAGAGAAAAGGCAACAACATACAATATACCCACAGCTTTTTTGTAATCTAATTTCAGAGGTCAACTCCATCATTGTTTCTGTATTCTGTATTCCAGGGTCCATCTCACGGTCAAGAGAATGCAATTATATAAGCCACCTGATGATGATGATGACGATGATGATGGTGGTGGTGATGGTGATGATGACAGAACCACTGGGTGATGCCTTGCACCTTCCTTCCTACACATCTCTCAGATTTCCTTTCTGACCTAAAAGAGCTATGAGGCTCTAGGAGTTCTTATTCCTCCCCTTTATAAGGGATAACAAAAAATGTCAGGCATTTAAAACAATCATTCAGCTCACTTCAATATGAAAGAAAAAAATAAGATCAGAGAATCAGTGAATTTTGGAGTGAAAATTTAGAAAGGTTTTGGAGGCTACATGAGAAAGATCATATTCCTAAAAAATGGGTTTTTAGTCAATCAAGCATGGTGTTTTTTCAATCTGGTGTCCAAGTTAGGAGAGTTTGGTGCAATAGTGATCAAGTCTGCAAAATGCAAAGCACAATGTTATCACTGTGGGCAATGGGCAAAACCAAGCAATGTATTGAACCCCTGGTAAACTGAAAGATCTCAATAGGGAATAAGACAGAATGAACATCCAGAGATACAACTTGATGAATCTTAGGGTATGGTTACTGTAAAGGACCAAAAGGCAGGAACAGTGTTGGCTGAGGAGGACACTGACAGCAAGGTCCGGAGTGTCATTTTAGGCAGGAGTGACACCTTCATTTTTGGAGGTCCAAGGGAAAAGCCAAATAGCAGAAAGCTGGCCTCAGAAGTAATGTGATGGGACTGTCAGAACACCCTCTGCTTCTGAGTCTGCTCTAAGGAAGACTCTTCAGAGAAACCAGGAAACAAGCCTGGGAGGAATCCAAGACTTAAGACCAGCTCAGTCAAGAAGCAGGTAAGGCCGGGTGTGGTGGCACATGCCTTTAATCCCAGCACTTGGGAGGCAGAGGCAGGTGGATCTTTGTGAGTTCTAGGCCAGCCTGGTCTACATAGTGAGTTCCAGGACAGCTGGGGCTACAAGGAGACCCTGTCTCAAAAAGACCAAAAAAAAAATAAAATAAACAGGTAAGAATGCATTAGTATTCTCTCCACCTCCTGCTCTGCTGTGGCTCAGGGACCATTGTGGAAGACGGGGTGGAAAGACGGTAAGAGCCAAGGTTGGTGCATGAACATAAGGAAACAGAGGATTTCAGGTCTCTGGGAACTTGTTCATATAAACTTGCAACAATGGTGACAGCATGCACAAGATCCATGCCGACTTAATCAGACAAAAATCCAGCATAGAACTGGGGAAATGGGCAGCAGGTCCCAATCCTAACCTACTAGCTATTAGCAACTGACTGCTGCCGGGTGAGGGAGAGTAGATCTTTAAGGGAGTGACTCTAGATAGGCTGACTAGACTCCAGTGGATGAACATGTACTGAGGGACATCTGGGTACAAATGCTTGACCAGATGGGACTTAGCATATATGATAGAATGCATGAAATCCTGTGGGGGGAGATATAGGGGGCACGAATGGGGGAGGGGGTCTAAGTTTGATATGAAATGCACAAAAGCTCAATAAAAATATTTTTAAAAGAGAAAAGAAATAGGTAAGAACTTGGTTATTGGGGACCAGGAGCTCGTCATCTAATAGCAAGAGAACAAGAATAAACCAAGAGCTCCCCAGTGCCAGAAACCAGGACTGGTCTCTGGGTTTGGCCTGGGGCTGAGACTACTGCTTGAGGTCAGGCAGTTTCACTTGCCAGGAGTAGAGTAATGTGGGAACCTAGAGCCAGGCTGGATGTTAAACCCAGCGACCCTGTGACCACTTGCACTCAGTTCCCTCTAATACCTCATGGGAAAATCTGACAAACGCTATTCAGAGCGGCAATTAGGTTTTGTGATTTTCTCCCCCCAACTGGACATGGTCATGAAATTGGGGGCTTGGCTTCCAAGCCTTTGTTGCTCTTCCCCCTGATACAGAGCAGGGTGAGAAAAAGGACACACTAGACAGAGCAACCTTGGATTTCTACAGCCTTGGGAAGATGTGATGGGGGTGGTGGGGATGAGTGTGATCCACACCACATTCTCTACCTCTTTACACTCTACTCTCCCAGCCTGGGAATAGTCTTCCCTGCTCTGCCAAGCCACATTCTCCACAGGACTCAAACATTTAACTCTCCTTTGGGCTTTTCTAAGGATCTCCCCCAATCTCTTTTCCTCATCTTCCCTTACCTCCTCCACATCACCCACACAGCTCCCTCCCCAACCCCAGCACCCCCATTCTCATCTTGCTGGGACTCATGCTGTTTCTGATAATGGATGGTATTTTCTTCTAGTGTTTTCCCAACCTATTTTTCCTTTCCATCTTCTGCTACCACGGGATGGAAATACCCCTCTGGGCAGAGCATGGTTTCTCCTTCATAAATAAAGTTTCAGTTCTTTCTACAGTAACAGTCTAATGGACTTTCAGGTGGAAATGGAAAAAAAAATCCCCCAACCCAAAGTGCTTTTCAGAGTCCCTTCGATCTGTCTGATTTGTGTTAGAGCTGGGGGTACGCATGTCTCTGCAGTTTTGTCTCATTGACTATTCTCTGCCTTCCCCAACATTTGTGCTTAATCAAAATGATTTCATTAAGAGCCACTTACAGGTGGGAATTGGAGCACAAACCTTTCCATTTCTTGCAGACACTAGCATAGCATAGCACTCTCCACATGCTGAAGAAGTCCTTGCTGAACCAAATGGAATTTTCCTGAAGTGAATGTTTTATGTCTATCTTTAGAACTGGACTTTCATGATAAAACAATCAGGAGATTTGGCTGAATTTTCCATTATTTAACTGGCTATGTTAGGGTCATGTAGAAACAACCTTTTAGAACATAATGACCTTTAAAAAGTGTGTCTCTGAGGTCAGGCTTGATCTCTAGGCCATGGGCAGACTTGTTTACATTATGCATTTTGTTCTGCTCCTCTCAAGGAGGAGGGGAGATTCTGGGGACAGTATGACTCCAGTTATCTGAAATGTTGAATTATGAAAACTTTTTCAAATTTACCTTTTACAAATTAAATGATTTTTTTTTCTATAATGACTTTTTTTTCCCTATAATTTCTAGGAAGGCTCAGGGATGCTTGAAGAACACCACCACACATCTTCAAAATCTTTCCTGAGATTCAGCCGATCTGATGATGGAAACAGAAGAACTAAGTCCTGGGGGTTCCTGCTAACTCTGAGTGCACACGGCTCTTCTAGCTCATGGCCTGCTTTGTTTATTAAAGCTTATCTTGGGAAAGTGGAGGCTGCAGGGATAGAGCTGAGTTACCAGCATTGCCACCCTGTGGTCTCTTGTCCCACCTGAGGGCCTTTCTGCCTCATGTGAGCATGGCACTTCATCCTGCTGTTTGAGTTGGCTTTACCCTGCTCCATGATCTCAGTTCCTTGTTTTCATTCTCCATTGTGTGTGATCATCTCCATCCTCTAGCAAGACTGTTTTTCTGACCTAAACAATCATCCAGAGAACCTTGGTAGTAAGACCTTTGAATCATTACTTGTTTTTATAATTATATATTTCTCACCCTCAATGCTTGAAGACATCAAATAATAGTTGAAGTTAGTACAAAGGGGGGCAGGGAGCAAGACTAACAACAACAAACTTTGCTTCTCTGGGTAGAAACATGCAATTTTGCTAAAAGAGAATAAGAAAAGATGGCTTAAATTTGGAGAAAAGTTAGAATAAGGACATGAGAGCAGATGAACTACTTTAACATCCTTTTCAAGGGCTTTCAGAGTAGTTTATTATGCTCACTGAGTAAGTTAGGTTGTGAGGTCAGGTACAGCAAAGGCCTTTAGTATGGAGTTTCATACTCAGGGTCCTTATGGTGGTAATAGCACCTCCAAAAACATTGCTTGCCTTGATGTCTTGGAGGTGAGCTAGCACTTTAGAAAACAAGCTTTTTTGTTGAACTGGCCTTTTGAAATGTTGACTCAGAACTAAGGTTTCTTATATGTTCTTGGACGCAATGACATTAAGCAAGATGATGGAAAAAGAGTGTGAGGGATGATACGGTGGAACTTCAGTTACTGCCATGATGGAATCTTCAGAATCAGCTGGGCAATGGCTCTGCTCAGAGCTCTAGGACTTGCCATGTTCCACATCAGACATCTGTTTTCTTTGCCTCCTGCAAGCATTTCCCTAATTTTTCTGGATTAATACCCTTACTTTGAGAAATGGTTCTTTTCCTGGTCTTGGAACTTAAAAGGTCCAGGTGATATCACATGATCCAGATCTCACCAGGTAGCCCATCTCAAACTTGAGTCTATTCTAATTGACTTAGAGATCAGAAAAATATTCAAATATGTTGGAGTTTTGATGAAATAACAATGACTCTTGATTATATCATTAATGTACCTGAGTCCAGCCACACCTGACCTTTGCAGTTACCCAGTAAATCTCTTTATTCATTTAAATAAGTTTGTGTTGGTTTTCCATCCTTTACAACTAACAGAGCAACCTGTGTTCACATTAAATGCGGGTCAGTGAGACAGTCTATTCCTTCCATCAGGCTGGTCCTTTGCCTAATATCGGATTGAGCAGATAGTAAGTGCCCCACCAGTAGGATGCATAAAAGGGCAAATGATCAAGAAGCAGAAAATATAGTGGCTAATAGTTGAACTATAATTTTCTTGATTCCCTTGACTTTGTTCTGGCGGCAGCCTAGGAAATGGAGTCCAGATCCTTCTAAACCCTGATTTAATTGCCTTTGAGGGAGAGTTCCAGATATTACATGATCCCCTGTGGGTTTAAAGGAGGGTGGGTGGTCCCTAGAAATTCTATGTGGGAATTCCCTTTGAGAATTGGTTTCAGAATGTACAGCCAAATAGACAATTGAATTAGAGAAGGCCACCAGTTTTTTTCTGACTGCTGCTGAAGACACTGGATGGAAGCAATTCATACCAGAACATTTTTATTACCATCTTTTGGAGGCTAAGTTTACACCATGACCAATGATCTCTGGGTTGGGATAAACGGGTGGCTTTGTCTGTGATTTTTTCTTTCTTTTTTGATATGCTACACATTTTAAGTTGTAGCATTGTTGCAAACCTGTTGGAACATACCTTCCCTAGAGGACATGGCGTTGAACTCTGAATGAGCACAGCTTAGGAGGTCCTTCAACCTAAAGGACTGGCCATGCTGCCATGTTACAAAGGTCCTCTCTAAGTCTGAGTGCTTCCATAAGCTGTTCAAAGGTCCAACTGTTTTTTAGTTGTTTAGTTGGAAGGTTTTAGCTCCCAAATATAATTCATTGCATCTTAGCAAAGTCTTCTTTGACCAGTCTGCTGAACAGTAACTTGAAAGCATTATTACGTTTATTTATTTATTGTGTGTATGTATATGTGTGTACATGTGTAGGTACCTGTGTACCATGGAGCGCATATGGATTTCAGAAGACAACTTATGAGAGTCAGTTCTTTCCTTCTACTGTGTGGGTCCTAGGACTCAAGCACATCAGGCTTGGTGGCAAGGTAAACCTGTTGAGCCATCATACTGACCCTGATAGCAGCATTTCATCTTTTATATGTCACACTATGCTATAGGGTATGTTAGTTGAGCTTATCGTTGTGATAAAGTGGTAGCTCATGGAAAGAATGGCTTTATTTTGGCTTGTGGTTTTAGAGTTTTAGTTCATCGTCACTTGGCTAGGTTGCTTTGGGTCTGTGGTGACACAGCACATCATGGTAGAGTGTGTGGTAAGAAGCCTGATTACCTCATTACCAGGAGCCAATGTCCCAGTATTCTCTTTTCCCAGTGACCTAACTCCTTTTTACTGGGCTCCCACCTTTTAAAGGTTTTGTCACCTCCCAATATCTATAGGCTGAGTTCTAAGCATTTAATACATTGATCTTTGGGGGACATTCCAAATTTAAACTATAGTATGAGAGTTTGCTTAAAATTTTTTCAATAATCTTATACATAAGTAATTATGCTAAATAGGAGTATTTCAGTATGTATTTCATTATATATTAAACAACATAGGCCACATGACACATATTATCCTGTGTCCATATGTTGTCTACAGTGTACCCCATACAATGAGTGATAAAGTAATCTATTCAGTGAATACCGTATTTTCTACCACTCAGATTCTCTCCCTTACTTTGGAACATGTGGCTCCTAGATTCCAACTTATGTTTTAAAAATGAATAGCCCTCCTTCAGTCTAAGCAGTTCATATTCAATATTCATTCAATAAATAGTCACTGAATATTTTCCCAAGTATCATAGGCCATTGTAGGGCTGGGATATCTTCAAACAAATAAGAGATGTTGTTCCTGCCCTTAAGCACATGAAATTTCACAGAACACTGGACAACAGGCCATGAAATAGCTAAGTTCTCTTAAACTCTAATTAAAAAAAAATTAAAAAGAGACTTGCTGATAACCGTTGGAGTAAGAGGAAGCAACACTATCCTAATGTTGCCAAGGGGTTCATTGACTCCCAACCAAAATCCTGCTTTCCCTAAAAGATTGTCCAACACTCCCTGGAGGCTTCACTGGGCCTTAGTTGAAGCTCCCTCCTAAGAGTTACCTGCTTTCCAGAGTCACACTCTTTTTCATTTATTTGGGACTATTTACTTCTCAGCTTTCTAAATCTAAGGCGGTTCTAAATCTTATCCTCCAATTGGCCAACATAATAGACATCCTTTAGGGATTCTGAAGCTCTGTATCCTGGGTAGACATGGTTCTTTTGAAGCAGTGGCTCTACCTGCTACCTTGCTTCAGGCAAACACACAGCTGAACTGTGGAAAGCCTCTGACATCTTCTAGTCCTGAATTATGACCAACATCTTTATGAAATGTTCTCTGGTTCCATTTATACTTTCCTAAGGGTTTATTCTTTCACTCTGACATTAACGCTCTTCTCTTCAAGGTCTGATAATAGCCAGTTGTTTCCTTAGTCTATTCACCAATTACAGTGAGTTGAACATTTTTCCAAATTCATGTCCACTCAGAACCTTCTTTGAAAATAGTGCCTTTCAGGAAGAATCAAGTTAAGATGAGATCATACTGAATTAGAGTAGACTTTATCCCAATGGCTGTTCTCCTTTTAAGACAAAGGCAATTAGGATATAGAGGCACACAGAGGGAAGAAGTCTATGTGAAAATGGAGGCACAGGCTGGAGTTAGTTATGACCCCACAAGCCAAGGAGCATCTAAGATTGCCAGAAATCATCAGCAGCAAGAAGTGAGGAAAGGCCCTCCACTTGGATCTTCGGAGGGAGCATGCCTCTGCTAACACCTTAGTTTTCAATGTTTTACCTCCAGAACTGTAATAAAATAAAATTCTATTGTTTTAAACAACTATTTTGTGGGAACTTATTACAACAAAAGCAGGGAACCAATATAACGACCAATCATATAGTCCCATGAAAATGTAGTACAGAAAGAATGGACAATGGGAAATCAGAAACAGATGATATGTAACTTTCTACATGATTTTCTTGGTATGCTCCCAATTTCTGTTATACCCTGGACTTAGTATTAAAATGAACATAGTATAATGGGATTGTCCACTCTGAGGTCATGGCATCTTGGTCCATGAAGTGTCTTAGAATGCAGCTTGAATATAATAATTCTAGAGAAGAACATTGGGTTTATTGCTGGATGTAAATGGCAACATTTACAGATCAGATCTATGTATCCTCAAGAACATATAGTTCTGATTTAAGAACGTAATGGTCACAAGGGACAAAAACAAAACTTTTCTCAGTGTGTTAGTCTAAGAAAATTCTTCTCTTTAGGAATGTAACCCTAGGAAAGTGGAGAACAGAATAGGGGGAATATAATGTGGGTGAATGGAAAACATCCAAGCACATGTTGAAGAGTTGGCCACTTTTACAGGGAACTGGTATTGGATATTTCTGGGGCAATGAAGAGTCTTATGCAATGTGTCTTAAGAGCATAAACCTAGAAGATAAAATGAGGGTGAATTTATCCATCAGTTTCCATGTGTTTTCGGTCAAGAGTATCCCTACATTCATTAGCTTTCTCATACTTCCAGTGGGCACATGCTCCAGGGGGAGGTAGTTTTTGCCATCATCTCACCCCACGGCACCACAACAGGATATAGGAGGCATGAAGTGCAGGGCTAAGCACTTTTAATTTTACAAAGTCTCCATGTTTTGGGCATGAGCAATGACTGAAGAAAGAGGTGGGCGCAAACAGAAGACTTTGGATCAGTACATGAAAAGTCTCTAATATACTTGGCATCGCTGAAGCAGAAATTTGCAATTTTTTATTGCTCTCCTTCTGAGTTTGATAAGAATACTCTCTTAAGACAAAGATTGCCTGCTTTATAGTAATCAAAAAGGCCAACACCCTGAAAGTTATCCATGCTAGAGAAAGAAGTGAGAGCTCATCAGATGGAAGATCTACACTAATCTTAGAGAGTGAAAAATACAGCCAATCTCAGGTAGATTAGACAGAAAAGCCATTCCTCTCCTCTGACTGTACCCTCAGCAACTTCATTTTCTGACAGGCCTCTTGTCTAATTCATTTTACATGAAGGCCCCTTTAATACTGCTGGGCTTGGGTCTGGAGCTCAGCACCACTTTCCACTTAGAATTTTAAACTCCAATTTATGATGTACAGATTCTGATTGGTCTACTTATTATTCAGGGTCAGATCAAAAACCCTTTTACAACTTGTCTTTGATTCAAACTGTACATTCTAGCCCAATAGGTTATATTTGGGGATGAGATCAGAAGGCATAAAACAGTTTATGGACTGAGATAGAGATGCTCCAGAATGAAATGCAGAGAGACAAAGGGGAATATTCCAGTAAAGCCTTTGTGGCTGGATGCTGTGACCCAAGTTCAAGGCTGGCGTGTTTGTGATCCCAGAGAAACAAAGTAACTCTTCAAACTCTCAAATGAAAAAGGAAAGGGCACTGATCAGCAGATTTTTGAACCTATCTCCATGTTTTAGACCTGCAGGCCACCCTCAGAACCAAACCTTTCTGCACACAATGGAGGCAGAACTGTGTTGTCAAGGTGATGGCCTCTTTCAGTGAAGATAGGTAAGATAAAGCCTGGGATGATGCCAGAAATATCATCTTTCTCCAGGAGAGCTCCTGAATGAAACTCCAGTACTCCTTGTCATTCACTTCCGAATCACCCAGAAGATCCCCATCCTTTCCTTCTTGCTTCCTGCTGAAGGTTATATATGAGGAGCCGAGCAGTCTGCAATTCCCAGTGAAAGACTTCAGAATATCCCAGCCTAAATCTAGGTGTCCCCGCTTTTAGATTGACTGTGAAAAAAATGTACTCACTACTCTTTTTACACATTGCCCTCATTGTGGCCATCAGCGAGGGTAAAATCCTAGGAGAGAGGCTTCCTGAGGGAGCTTGGAACCACAACATTGATGGGAAAACTTGAGCTTAGAAAGGACAGTTTGTTCTTTCCACTCAAAGGCTCTGGTGACAGTAGTCTAACAAGCTTCCTTTTTTAAACCTGTGTAAGGTGATCACCACCCTCCTTTTCTCTCCACTGGTATTAGTTGAATTGCATCAGTCATTATCACTGTCTTAAAGTCATTGGTTAAAATACCCTTCAATTGTTTCAACTTGGAATGGGCCCTGCTGCCATTCTGCTATTGCCGAAGGAAATCTTGACGGGGTCGTAGGACTCAACAAAACATTTCTCATTAGAATTCTGTCCTGTAGGTAACAGGAGCACAGAAAGCTGTCTT
This sequence comes from Nannospalax galili, assembly GCF_000622305.1. Classification (NCBI taxonomy): domain Eukaryota; kingdom Metazoa; phylum Chordata; class Mammalia; order Rodentia; family Spalacidae; genus Nannospalax; species Nannospalax galili. The sequence continues at coordinate 3,138,935 of NW_008360326.1, forward strand.
ATTCCACTGTCTGAGCCAAGCAAGAACAGAACACTTTCAACTTGTAAAAGCAGGAGTGGTCACTTTTCCTGGGAAACATACCCGCCTTGGTCATTAGCATCTACTGTCTAAGTTGCATAATGCTATATTAGCATCTACTAAGTTGCATAATGCTATACTAAGCTGGAGGATTGTACCTTTGTTTTGCTATTGAGGCAGGTTGGTCTTGTCTCTCTCCTAAGGGGGTCACTTGTTATGTTCCATAGGAAGCTGCTCAACACTGGAACCACAGTGTTGTTTCTAAGCCAGCTTTCTGTTCACACAGCCAGAGGTCAGTCTGTCCCTCTGTGCTGACATTGTTCTTTATGTATTTGCGGTGTTCCATGACAAGGAACTGAGACATGTATGGAAAGTTCTCTTCCAGAAAGCCCAAACCTACAGTTTTCATTAATAAATAAATTTTCTTTTATTTTAAATATTTTATTTATTATTTTTATTTTATGTGTATGCATGTATTGCCTGCATGTAGGTGAGTGCACCATGTCGTACAGTGCACATGGAGGTCAGAAAATGTGGTCGGATCCCCTGGAACTGGAGTTACAGACAGTTGTTAGCTGCCATGTGGGTGCTGGGATTTGAACCGGGGTCTTCTGCAAGAACAACCAGTGTTCTTAACCACTGAGCCATCTCTCCAGCCCAATAATAAATAAATTTTCAAAAATGTGTTTTGTGACTATCAAACATGAGTACAGTCTTTACATCATTCCCATCCCAACCAGTCCTCTCCAAATCCTCCCATCCCCCTACTACCTCTTAATTTCTTATCCTTTGATTATTATTGTACATATCCATGCATACATTTATAGATACACACATGTATAATACATTGAGTCCATTTAGTGGTATTCCTGTGTATCTGTGTTTAAGGCTGCCCACTAGGAGTTAGAAAACTTCTCGGAGATCTAGTCCCTAGAGAAAGCTGATTCTCCCTCAGCATCCACTGATTGCCTGTAGCTCTTTATACTGAGATAGGGCCACTTGAAATTTCCCTCATCCACCTTGGAATGCCAACTGGTATTGCTATTTTATACAGACCATGTTGGACTGCCATACTGTGGTGATTTCATTAGTATAGCTTTCCTATCATATCTAGAATGCCTTAAGTGGCAGCAGGTATCTTGTCCCTTTGGTTCTTACATTCTTTCTGCCCCCCTCTTCTACTATGTTCCCTGAATCTTAGGTATAGAGGTTGCATTATGGATATGTCACTTACAGCTGGACACCTCATAGACACTTATTCTCTGTTTGTCCTGTTGCAGAACTTTGTAAGTCTCCATCTGTTACAAAAAGAAGTTTCTTTGATGAATGATAAGAGGTACATTTGTTTGTAAATATAAGGCTATATATATATACACATATATATATATATATTAAGAAATTGCATTGATCTAGGGATGGGACAAAAGTAGGTTTTTCTCTAGGGTCTATGTCATCCCCTGCCATGTGTACTTGGGCCTTAAGTCCAATTAAACAGTTGTCAATTACCCCCACAGTTGTTGATTACCCTCAAGACAAAAGAGCCACTACCACACCAATAGAGATTATTTGCTAGGCCGGTCATTGTTGTGGTTTGTAGGCTTTAAAGCTGGGTAGAATCATTGATTGGTTTTTGCCTTTGGCAGTTTGCAAAGTATCTTCTGATACTATGAGAGCTGGTCTTCAAGGAGGTGGCTTACCTAGCTCCTTCTAGTTCCAGCTTGATTGCTCCGAGTCCCTTGCCCACATTATGTTATGTCTTCAGTAATAGAGTCTTACATTCACATTCTGGGAAGCAATCAAGGGGCGTGGCAATAGCCTATATTATTTTGGAGGCCTTTTGAACTACCCTGACCAACAACTTGGGGAGGTATCACTTGCCTGGCACCATGATTTTTTTATGCATAGCCTTCAACGATGTAGACTTTTGAATTAGTATATTTTCCTCTGGTTTCTTATGCCACCTAAGCATTGTTTATTTCCCTTTCCTCGAAAGAGAGGTTTTTAAACTGCAGTTGCTATATGCCTCTAATGGTCCATTCATCCTCTTGTTAGTATTCCTAGGAGATTAATCTGGCCCTGCAGTGCTCAATTGCCATTTCCTCAATGGCTCTGTGGTGGTTAATCTTGGTTGTCAACTTGACATACTTGGGAAGAGGGAAACTTAGTAGAAGAATTGCTTCCATAAGTTTGGCCTGTGGGCATGTCTGCGGGGGCATTTTCTTTATTGTTAAATGATGAAGGAGGGCCTAGGCCACTGTGGGTGGTTCTACCCCTGGGCAGGTGGTTCTGGGGTGCATAAAAAAAAGTAGCTGAGAAGAAGGGGGAAGCAAACCAGTAGGCAACATTTGTCCTTTGGTTCTCGAAGTGAGAACCAAAAGACAGATGTTGCCTACTGCCTTGCCTTCCCTAGATGATGGACTGTAATTTGTAAGCTTAAACAAACCATTTCTTCCCCAAGTTGCTTTTAATCAGTGTTATGTAACAGCAACATTAAGTAAAGTAGGACAGAAATTGGTACCAGCATCATGAGATACTGCTGTGAAGGACCTGACCGTGTTGCCTCATGGGAGAGTTGTGGAAATGTTCAGAGCTTCGGACTGGAAAAGCCACTAAATTCTCAGAGATTATGGGCTGTTTTGTTGGAGCTTGAAGATGAAAGAATGTTGAGAGAAATGCAGATGATGGAGACCTGGCTTGTGAAGCTTCAGATGAAGTTTGAGAGTCCCTCAAAGACTCCCTCAGGGCAGTTTGTGTGATATAGTTGAATTCACAATCTGTGAAAGTGAAACTTTCTTTGCTTTGCTAGAACAATGGTTGCCAGTGAGAAGGGACTGAAAATCAGCTGTGATGAGTAACAGACCAGCATTGTTCAGGTAAAATCTTCTGGGAAGTAATTTCTTATAATCAGCACATAGAAGCTTGGTCCAAATTTCCAGAGGTTGCATCTCAAGCTGTAGCTGAACTTGGTAATGTGTAAGAACCTCCTACATGGTGCTTGCTGGTTTTGAAAGCATAAAGGGGTCATGCAGTGCAGTTGAGGCTTGGTACCTGTGTCAGGGTTGGAGTCCTTGCATAGAGGCTGGGAAACCGCTGGTAAAGGGGTAGCTTCAGGGCAGTGGAAACCCCAGTATTGAAGGGGTCATGGAGAGGAGCGGGGGCTTGGAACCAAGTGGCAAGGCCAGAGAGGCTGGAGAGATCATGGGTAAAGGTGCATTCTCAGTTGCTGTGGAGACCACAATATATTGGAGATGCCAGGACTGTGAAACAATGAACAAGGGCAACAGAAGGTATGAAGTGGAGCCAGCCTGAGCACACCAGACAAACTTCATGTGCTGGAGGATGGCAGAGCTGGGGGGGGGGGCGGGGGAGGCACTATCCAAGCCTTTTGGAGCCCAGAAGATCATGAATGAATCCATCCCAGATACCAGGCACTGAGTTATTTACACTGTTGGGCTTTGGTTTTTCCTTTTACCTGATTATAACTATTCCTTGGTTTTTCTTTCTTGGAATAAGAACCTATATGTTATTCTGGATTTTAAAAGAGCCCACAGTTGAGACTAGATATTTAAAGAGAATTTGGACATTTAAATTGTTGAAATATTTTTTTTTAGTTTTTTTTTAATTATTTAATAACCACATGATTAGAAGCATTTCATTACAGCATTAACATATTATTCAATAACAATTTCCAGAGCAAAGATACATCTTTCAAAAGTGGTTATAAATTTTTGGTTTGCTGTTGAATTAATACAATTATACAGTATTTTTTAAATAAAAT
>NW_008360326.1:3148645-3183645 GCF_000622305.1 Nannospalax galili
GCACTAAGTTGTTCTGGGTGAAAAGGATCAGGAAGCAGTATTGGTTCCCCAGGTGTCTGGGGCCCCAAGACTAGGAATGGCGCAGGGCCCAAACTAGGAGTATAGAACGGCGAGGCAGGGGATGGAAGGGTGAATGAGGCTTAGGGAGTCCCGGCGCAGAGAGCTGCGCTATAGACTTACCCCAAGAGGCCTGAGGATAGTAGTCGAAATATTTTTTAAAGTCTGTGGAACTTCTAAAATTAGGCTGTGTTTTGCATTATGATATTAACACGAGATCTAATGGACAAAGGAAAGGAAGATGATCTATTAAAAGTGATATATTTATGTGTCAAGTTGACTTGGAGTGACTAAGCTTGGTTGTCAACTTGACACATCTGGGAAGAAGGAACCACAGTTGGGAAATTGCCTCCATAAAATTGGCCTGTGGGCATATCTGTGGGGGCATTTTTTGACTGCTAAATGATGGAGGAGGGCCTAGCCCACTGTGAGTGGTGCCACCCCTGGGCAGGTGGTCCTGGGTTGTATAAAAATGGTAGCTGAGAAGGGGAAGCTAGCCAGTAAGCAGCAGTCCTCCTCCCTGTTCTCTGCTTTAGTTCCTGTCTTCAGGTTCATTCTTGAACACCTGCCCTGGCTTGCCTCCATGAAGGACTCTACTGTAAGCTGAAATAAACCATTTCAACTCCAAGTTGCTTTTGGTCATGGTGTTTATCACAGCATTGGGAAGCAAACTAGAATAGGCTCCTTTCCTGATGAATTCCTACCTCCAGAAACTTTCTGGGAAAAGGTAATCACAAGTCACAGGGGTCTGTGTGAACGGCACCACCCAAGGAAGGGCTCATGTAGTCTCTGAGTTTTCTACTAAGTGTCACAGTAAGGGAAAAGGCTGCCAGGAAATACGTCTGATGGCTTGCCTGACTAAGCGAACTGTAAGGTGGGGTGAGGGACAAGCATTCAGCATTGTCTCTGTTTCCATTTCACCCTGAAGCTCTGGGCACAACAGACCTTGACAAAGCCATGTATAGTACTCGAGAATCTTGACGCTCAAGCCTGTCCTCTTGTTATACTGATATGATTCTGAGGCTGAAAGTCAGAAAATAACATCCCAGTAGGTAAGTGTGGAGTGTGGAAAGCCTCATTTATAGTTTAGGTCCAAGTCAGATATGAAGTCTATTAGACTGTGCTACCTCTGCATTGCGATACCTGTTCCCCGAGATTATTTATTTCTCTGCTGCTCCATTAATCCTGCAGCACATGACTGACTCATACAAAGTTCTCCCAGGTAGATCAGGCAACCTTACCCTGTACTCTAAGCAAGACCTGTCCTCCTTCCTGGCCCTGAGCTACCCATCTAGCAATGATTTGTCCTCCTGCCTAAGAAAAATATAGCTGATGTGGAGAAAAAGATCAATTTGTTATTCTAGTGAAGAAATGTAATGACAAAGCAAAGCAGCATTTGTTCTTGGTATAATTTCACTAATAGTTTGGGTGATGGCCAGCCCTGCTCTGGGCATTATGGGGGATGTAAAGGATATGATGTTTTGCAAAAAGACCTGAACATTCTTTGTAACAGATGAAGAGATTAACAGCCCAAAGGTTAAATGGTAACTACAGTCACATATTCATTAATTTGAAGGACTCTATAGGGAAATATAAGACAAAGAAGACAGCACAAGGTGCTATAGGGGATAACTCTTTTTTACTTGGACTTTGAGAATGAGTAGACCACTGATAACCACAGTTGTAAGGGATTAAAATCAAGAAAGGTGCCAAGAAAGGTGAATTATGGAAGACTAGGATGAGTATATGCCTTGGTCTGGTCCTTATTTAGGAAGTTATGTTGAGCAGGAACCATTTCTAAGTAATCAACAACCACCCACAGGTTAAAATAGCAAGTCTTGCCCCAGGCAAACACATGCCATGACATGACAGCCATCACTCTTTCTCCAATCTCTACCTGCTGGGAATCTCTACCTCCAGTCTTCCTGCTGGGAAGTTCTGAGGTCTTTACTGGGAGGTTGACCTGATACATGTAAGGTAAGGAAAAGTCTTGCTTAGAGTATAGGTTAGGGTGGGCTGGTTCATCATAGCCAGGAACATACATTAAACATTGTTATTGACGTAGAGGCTAAAAACATTTTCCCAGGTAGACTGAGGAAAGGATTCAGGCACCGAGCTCACTAATCCTTACTAATCCTTCACCTTTTCTTCCATGGCTGGGGGCAGAACAAACAAACATGGTGCCTACTGAGATGACTGCATCGCCAAATGGCTTTCAGCCTCTCAGTGGTTTGACTCAATGTCACCTAGGCAAGACTGATGGAAATGCAAGACAGCCCAGCCCTTCCTTAATAGGTTTTCCAGAATTGATCCATCACTCTTCCTCAAAAAGTAGAGAAGGGAAAAACAGACTGGATGTCATAGGGTTACAGCCACACTTCTCTGGAAGTGTAAGTAGGTGAAGGGGATAGTGAAAGCTGAATGCTATGGAGCACTGGCAGGTGACACACTTCCAGATTCTAATGAGAAGAGTGAGATGTTGGCAGAGAAGGGGCCTGGCATTCATAATCTCCAAGCACGACTTTCTGGGCATCGGATGACAGTTGTAGATTTGGGAGCTGTCTGGAGCTGGCGATGGTAGCAACATTCCATTCATCCTGTGAAGTATTGATTAACAAGTGGTTTGGGCCCAGAATATGGCCTTGGCTTTAAATGCATATAGCAGGAAAGAAGTTAGTCCATCTCTAGTCACCTTTGGAAAAGCCTCAGCTGTCGTAAGCCTGAGAAGAGCATCCTCCCCTGAGAAGGTGAAATACCGAGAGTTGGAGGAGGAAATGCAGACAGCCATGCCAATGAGAATGTCTCTTCTAACCCAAGGCCATCAAAACACAACCTGAAACTCAGGAAACTTGCTGGGGCTAAGTAAGACTCCTGGAACAAAACCCCGAAACCCCAAACGTTTCTCTAAGCTTCTGCTCCTCTCTGCCTTCTGTCCTTGTTTAAAATTGTCCTAGTTTGTTCTTCATTGCTGTGACAAAATACTCTGACCAGTACCAACTTGGGGAGGAAAGGGTTTATTTGTCTTACATCTCCCAGGTCGCAGTTCATCAGGGAGCCCAAGGTAGGAACTCAGGGCAGGAACCTGGAGGCAGGAGCTGGAGCACAGACCATGGAGGAACACTGCTTACTGGCTTGCTCCCCTGGCCCCTGCTCAGCCTGCTTTCTTATCCAACACAGGCCCACCTGCCCAGGGGTGGCACCACCGACAGTGGGCTGGGCCCTCCCACATCACTCATCAAGAAGATGCCCCTCAGACATGGCCACAGGCCAGTCCAATAGAGGCAATTTCCCGATTGAGGCTCCCTCAACCCAGGTGTGTCAAGTTGACACTAAAGCTATCCAGCACAAAAATGAATGCTGAAAACAGTTTGGTCTGGTTTAGTCATGACACACTACAGCTGGACAAAGTCTTCGAGACCTCCAGTCTCTCTTTCCTTGTCCAAGGATGAGCTGAGGTCACTGGAAGTGAGCTAACTTTCTCTAGGCCCTGGTGCTGGCTACTGGCTGCGTTCAAGGGAACAAGTCTCCTCATTTCCAGTTTAAAGGTTTAAAGTTCCTTTCTTCCAATCCGTACTTGGTGCAATAAACATTCCCTAATGTACCCACACAGCCAGGTTAACAAAAGATGGTGTCCAGGATCTCTGGAATTGCTGTTGTATACCCCAAATATCACTGCTGCTGCCTTAACCCCACATGCTCTCTTAGTCTTTTCCTGAGTCTCATTATTGTCAACACTTTTCAGATTACTCTGCCCAACTTCTCCCTTAAGGAAGAGTTTCCTTTGCATTTTTACTCTTCTAAATCAGTCTGAGTCCAATGCATACAATTCTCTTGAAGTCTGTTAGAAGTTTTATGAATGGGAAGGAAAGACTAAAGCAAGGCAAGAAAGGAAATTACAGGGGAAGAAAAAGAGACAGGAAGAACAACAAAAAGAAGAAGGAAAACAATTCATACTTACTGAGTGTTTAATATGTGCCAGGTCATACCGTGCTGGTTATTTTGTTTAATCCTCAAAAGAATCCTATTGTCATTCTTCTGTTTGCAATTATGTGATTCAAGGAAAGCACACAGGCTAAAAGTGACAGACAAGAAATTATACCCAGGGGCAGTTGACTGGGAGGGCCTAGTTCTTTCTACTCTAAGGAGGAGGACCAAGGGAAGAAGCACTTGGTGACAAGTATAAGGAGGGGAGAGTGCTCTGAAAGACGGGGCTTTGGGAGATCCAGGTGTCTCATATGAACCTCTTGTCATTATGCCCCCACACATTGGTTTTTGTGTTTGTTTTCTTTTAAATTTTATTTTACAGTGGTGAGGATCAAACCCAGGGTCTCATACATAGAAGGCAACTGCTCTACCACCAAGCTACGTCTCCTTCATTTATCGCATTCATATTTATTAAATGTGTTCTATGAGCCGCACTGTTTTAGGACAGGGTTACAGTAAACCCTGAGAACCCAATGAAAGGACCTCATCCATGCTGTAGCCTGGGTCACACAAATAGATGATCCTTCAGTTAGGGTGAGTGCTGTGACAAAAATAAACATGGTGACATGCCACTGAACACCCGGGGCAGGGAATGAATGGAGGTCACCTTCGGAAGGTTGCTGGGAAGGTGGCATTTGAGTCAAAATCTGAGTCATCAGAATTACTGGACATATGTATTATCACTTCATATGCAGTGCTGCTGCATATGAAGAATTAGCTCAGAAATAAACAGCAAGGTAGCCTGAACGTATTGTTAAGCTGATTGACTCGGATAGTGGCTCAACAAGGTGGGAATAGTGATGTGTATGAGCAGTGAGACAACAGGTTCTGTGAAGGATTGAAAACGAACAACCAATCCTAATGGCATTGGTGATCACATAGTCTAGTGGGGCTGACTGTTCCCATCACCCAACCTGCTGAGGAGCAGGAAAGTGCCACCTGCCCCCAAAGGCCTGCTGAACCACAGCTAGAACATGGCGCTGATCTAAAACCTTCTGTTAGTAGGGAAATTGGAGTTCTCTCTTTTGAGTTTTTAGTCTCATTAATAAAGGAGATTTAGAAACAGACTCAGAAGGGAGGTCAGGGGGGATTTTACTGAGGTTTGGAAGAAAAGCAACAGGGCAGACAAGCTGTAAATCTCAGCAGCTTCCAGGAGGGAGATGGAGAAGAGGAATAGAGAAAACCATGTCTTTTAAGTTAAAGTCCAAGGAAGAAGACAGATCCAGCAATGGAGTTTGGCAAGCATTCGCAGGGTAGAAGTACACGGGGGTGGTGGGGGAGGCTTCAGAGAATGAGTGAGAAATCCCAGACTGTCCAGGAAAGCATGCTCAGGTATACATTAGAAAAATATAGGAGGAAGGAAAAGGAAAAATGACTCTCTTCTGAATAACAGGAAAACTTTCTCTTCAGGAAAACAGGCAGGTTACATGGTGGAAGCTCCATAAACAGCTGTATTGAGAAAGGGTTTCTGGGAAGGATAAGTACATTATCCCTTTAAGGGAATAATTATTCTTCCCATCTTCATAGCATGTTTTCAAGGGAATCAGATTTCCTGTGGAGTGGATTCCTGGCCAGGTGACAGACAGATTAGATGTATTAACTCTTAGGGGAGAAGACAATAGCTATAATGTTCTAACCTTTGGAGCAGATCAGAATATCATATCTCCACCCAGGGCCAGAGGGATTCTTTTTCTTCTTATTATTATTGTTATTGTTATTATTTGTGCATATAAGTATCAGAAGAAGGCATAGGATCCTCTGGAACTAGAGTTACTAGACAGTTGTTAGCTGCCATGTGGGTGCTGGGAATTGAACCTGGGTCCTCTGCAAGAGCAATCAGTGCTCTTAACCACGAAGCAATCTCTCTAGTCCCCGTATTCCATTTCTTTTCAACCAGGAGGCCTGAAGAGTTCCATAGCTGATGCTTACCTTTCAAGTGTCACCAGGACATGGGAGGTAGGGTCCACAGCCTACCACGAAGAAAGAGCCCATTGGCCTTTAAGACTGCTTATTCCTGCCTAGCTACCTAATACATCAAAAGGGAAGATCCTGTAGGAATGCCTGGCCTTTTATATTCTGAAAGAAAATGTGCTCAAGATCAGTAAGGGAGGAAGAACTGTTTATAGACTCTGGTAGCCCCTGAAGGAAGGCAATCCACAGAGCTGCTCCTGTCCCATCCCCCTGTGGCTGAGCCCCACCTGCCCAGGCATCCTTTTGGACTAACCTCTGTGAGAAAAAAGAAGTCTTCATGCTGAAAGGATGTCTTCCTTTCCTTCTGTGTGTGTAACATAGCAAACAGATGTTAAAGGTCAGTGGCACACTTTCTCTTAAATGGCAATAAAGCCATTGTCTGTGCAAACCAGAGGCATCTGGCTAGAAGCTTTGCTCAAACTTAGGGACCTGGGAGAGGCTGGGAAAAGAAGAATAAGAAGGTCTTCAGTGGTAGGGAGGGGGGTCAGGAAGCTGAGCAGAACAACACCCTGCGCTGTGGAAGCAGAGGAATCTGGAGACAAAGCAGGCCATATCACTGACACTGCCTCCCTCCCTTCCTCCAGCACCTTTCTCTGCTCTCCTCATCCTCTTGCAACTCCCCTCTTCCTTGTCCTTATCTTCCCCATCATTGCTTCTAATTCTCTCTCCCTCTCCCTCCCTCCTCCTTCTCTTTCTTCTCGCCCCCAATTTTCTCCACTTGTCAGGCATGTGAAACCTGTGGCCAGTGGGTCTGCATATGGCAGCATTTTTGCCAAGGATAGCTAAGAATGTGCTCCAGCACAAAAATCATAAACTTAAAACATTAGGAAATTTTTTTTTGGTAACTCAATTTCAGGATTCTTGAGCATGAACTTTGTAGATGACAACATGGTATCATGATATCAAAAGATCATACATGTTTACAAGTCTCTCAGTACTGTTTGGGAGAAGCTTGGAGTCTGAAAACTAGATTTAAATTTCAGCCCCACCGTCCCCTCAGTTCTTGGCTGTTAGATACCCCTGAGTTTCAGCTTTGCTCTTTTAAGACCAAAGAAGCTCATCCCTAACTCAAGGCATTCAGCTTGCTGAGATGATTCAAACAGATAAGACCTGCAAAATCCAAACATGTTAATGGTTCATCATAGGTGCCTCACTGAGATCTCCATTCTTCCATCAGGAGACTTAAGGAGAGCTTAGCACAGTGCCAAGAGAGGCACCTGCCAGGGAACCTTGGGGAGATTTCTATGCATTAGTCCCCGTTCTGTCCTCCAGATTGCTTCCCCCACCCACCTTTTCCAAAAGCAGAACAGTACGTGTTCTACATACCTCTGTTATGATATCCTACTCTTCTGGCTACTGCACAGTTGTTAAAGAAATTGACCCCAGTGTGAGAAAAGTTGGGAATGGTTTTGACTCCCTACCCCTCCGACCACCTCATCTCCCCTTCCCAGACTACAGGAGTCTCTGCTTCCTCTTGCTTTGTGACATTCACTGGCCAATCCTAGGGTCTACTTCATGGTGTCTGCCCTAGCCCATTGTGCTTTCCTGAGGTCCAAGACCTAAATGCCCTCTCTTGTTTTAGGAAGGACTTTCTCTAGCTCTATATGTTGGGCATAGGTTGTACTCAGCATTTTATTTTTTCATTAAAAAAAAACCCTTGATTATTCTTTGCAGTGTTTATGTTGGCACACAACAAATAGAAGCAGACCTCACAATTCATACAGCTGATTTCCTGTAAGTGAACTGCACAGTGCATCTGACCATTGACCTCTCAGGAACTGGAAAGATGAGGCATTGGGTGTGGCACACAAGCTCCATCCCAAAATTCTCCTTTGTAGCCCAAATCACAGTGTATAATTGTGTGTTTATTTTGTGTTTATCTCCTCACCCAGACTCTCAGGCTCTGTGGAGGCAAGGATTATATGTATGTAGTTCATCTAACTTTCATTATATACCTGGCATCTTACATTCTCAACTGCATAGTCTCAACTCTGGCTGCCATGTTAAATTATCATGGGAGTTAACAACAACAACAGAATATCCCCACAAAATGTACTGGTGCTTGTGCACCTATTCTGAATCCTTCACTTCTGCAGTAGTAAACACCCTGCAGGTAATGCTCCGTTAAAGCCGTCCTGCTGTGTCTTGACTTCATGCCTTGCTGTTTCACATGTCCACCTATGCCCTGTCCCTGGCTGCAGCTTCTGTCCCTGGTTGTTGGCTGGCCCATTCTGTCATGCGCCTGCTGTGGCCTGACTCATTCCAGGGCCCACCCTAACACATTCTTCCTTCTTTTTAAGCTACTGTTTATGGCCTGTTACCTCCAGGGCATGGCTTCTGATGAAAATGATCCGGACCCAATGCCTCTTGTGTAATTTAGAATCCAGTCCGTCCTCCTTAAAATTCTTTTACCCTATTTTCCACAATCATGTACTTCTGTTGGCAGTGCCATAAGCATGATTGATCTTGATTGTAAGCGCCTTGACCATTGCTGTAGCCCAAGGGCAAAGATTGCAAGAATGGTCTCCACACCCACAAGTTGAACCATGTAACCTGAAAGTGGGACAAGAGGGCGTTCTGGTCATACATAAATGTGAGACATGGCCAGACAGAGGCAAGCCAGCAGAGTATTCGGATCTCTGGCACACTGCAGATACTTGGATGGGCTGAGGTTGGAAGGGTAGAGCTGTCACGGTCCTTTCCTGCACTCAGTAAAGAGCTAGCTATTGGAAGGTCAGGTCAGGCCTGTGTACTGTGCCCCAAGAAGACACACCCAGGAGGGTGGAAAATAGCTGAGGCAAATTCAGCTCAATGGAAGGACGAGCATTTTATTGTTGCAACCCTCATGGTTTGTCCATACGGGATTTTCAGCAGCAGTGATTTATAGCTGTTTCTTGTTATGTTTCCCTCCATATTCCACACTTGTTATTATTTACACAACCTTTTTATTTCTTTAATTAAAAATACTCTAAATCAGCCCGCTTGATTTTATAGTCGTCTTAAAAAATTGCCTATGAAATTATAGATTAGCTATGTAAGTGGCTGATGCTCATATATGTAATGCACATGCAGGTTTTTATAAGTGCATAGGACATGATACCTGGGATAGATAAGGATGCTCTAAACTTCCACCAAAGACCTGAGCCAACGTGGTAATGTCAGATGGATCCCTCATTTGTAGCTTGGCCTTTCTGAGTCTTGACTTTCTCAATTGTGGATTACTATGCCTTTCTCATAGACTCTTCAAAGGCAAAAATTGTTGACATGGGTGCAGCCCTCTCTTTCCTGCCCAACACCACTCAGAGATCCATCCTTGCCTAATTCCTGGATGGTCTTCTGATTTGACCTCAAATGAAGAGACTGAACAGTGACCCCTACAGTGGGAGAGGTGTTTCTGGAGCTGCAACTGGCAGATGGGAAGCAGGCCAAGTGAGAGTAGAGACTGAAGTCAGCCTCCACCTCTGAACCTTGGGGATACCTTGACTTCAGCGATGCTTTTAAAGACTTGGGATGTGAACACCCGCAGTCTAGGTGGCACCTCTTCCTCTTCACTGTCCTTGCCTTTCCCTGTTATCCTTTCTGGTGATGCTTCCTTCCTGCGTAGCCTGCCTTTATGAGTTTCTGAGTCTACTGTGAACTCTGTGTGGTATACGATGTGAACAGGTATGTGTATATATGTGTGTGTGTGGTTGTATATAGTACTTGTTACAGTATGCATGCATTCTGTGGTAGTTGTATATGATGTATGTGTGGTGTACATGTGATATATATGTGGCCTATGTGGTGTATGATATGTAGTATGTGCGTGTGTGGGAAAATATAGGGAGTGTACATGCTATGTGACCCTGTGACATGGTGTATATGTATGATGTATGTTACATGTACAGTGTACATTTGGTGTATATGCATGTGGGGTATGAATGTGTGTGTATTGTGGTGGGTGGTAAATGGTGACTATTTTGTTTGGGGTTTAGGTAATATGTATATGGAAGGTATGTGTGTCATATGATGTGTGCATGTGTGTGGTTCATGGTGTGTGTGTAGTCTGTAGAGTATATGTTTGTGGCATGTTGTATGTGTGTGTTTGAATGTATATATGGTACATGGTATGCATTTGGTACATGGTGTTGTGTGCGTGTGCATTGAGGGTAGGGTACTAATCATGAATAAGGGCTGCAGAAAAACCTTCAGGGAAGATTTCAAAAGCAGGAGTTGAGCAATTAATCCAGACAGACCTCCCTTTTTTACAGATGTGGGAATACCCCACAGGCCTAAAGCTAATTAGAAGGAAATTTTCAGTGAGAATCTAGTTCTCCAGTTCAGCCCCTTTCTGTGGTCTGGTGCCTTTTCTGATGATTTATCCCTGTGACTTCAGATTAGAAGTACAACAAATTCCCCTTCATCTTCAGCCCGAGTTTGTGAGGCAGGGATAGGAACACTGTCCCAGCAGGCAGACACGTTAAGGCAGAGCCCAGTGCCAGGCCCCAGCCTGGGCAGCAGCCTCTGTATCACTTAAGTCCTTCGATCCTGTACCCACCTGGATCCTCCTCACGTCTTCCATAGGTTTTGCAATTTCTGATTTCAGTGGCAAACAAAATACACTTTGCTGCCATTTAGTCTCCAGCAATCCTACTTCTTTAACGCCGCTGCTCTGATGGCTCACAGCTCTGGGCAGCCTGTCAGGCAGCCTGTCAGAGACCCACTTCCCTGGGAAGGAGAGAAGGTGTAATCTCTTCAAGAGCAGAGCTAAAAAGTGTGCTGTTCTCCCAAGAGCAGTTAGTGCCTTGTGTGTGTGTAACCCCAACCCAGGACCTTTCCCTGAAGACTACCCAAAGGCGAGGGACTTACTTTAGGATCATGATAGGGTAGTGCTGGGGAGCAGCAGTATATTATTCAGAGCAAAAAGTCTCTCCCCAGTACAAAGATGCTGGCCAGTCTCAGGAGCCCCTCTGGACTTTCTCCAACTGGGCCCCAGTTTATCATTTTCCTTTCCTGAGGCGCCATGATTTTGTGTTGCTTTTATGTTTTCAAAATCACTGCATTTATTCCTTAACTGTGTACTACACACACACACACACACACACACACACACACACACACACACATATGCACACACACATGCATCTACACATACACGCACACACACAAAAACACACACACACAGAGAGAGAGAGAGAGAGAGAGAGAGAGAGAGAGAGAGAGAGAGAACTTTAAGTACAAATGGGATCCAGTTTGGATCCCATTGTCAGCCAGATTCACTTAAAAGTCAATAATTTGAAGATGATTAAGTGTGTGTGTGTGTGTGTGTGTGTGTGTGTTGAGAATAATCAATTGGCAAGAATAATCAATTAAGGCAATACTTGGACTTCATAGATCTCTTAGGAAAAGTTGTTGAAGCTGAAACAGGCTTTATATGCAGATGCTAATAGGTTTAAGGACTTTCATTATAACCTTTGTGGGCTTCAAGTTCAGGGGCTGACCTCTGACATTAGAGGAAGCTCAGCGACGCCTCTTGGGAGAAATTTTGTTGACATATCAAGAGTCTTCAGTGAGCAGTCCTGTATTTGTCAGAACTGGACTAACTCAGCTGCTCTCTGATTCATCGGAGGATACTTGAAAAAAGAATTAAGCACCAAGCGTCACACTGGACACACAGAGAACTCATGCTCCAGCAAGGTGGTAGAAACTAGAGGCACACAGGCTGGCCCTTAGCTCAGAACATAATGGTGGAGATTTCACCCAAAAGTCTGACTTTAAAAAATGTCTGGCGGCTGGAGAGATGGTTTAACAGTTAAGAATACTGGCTGCTTTTGCAGAGAACCCAGGATGAGTTCCCAGCACCCGCATGACAGCTGACAATCACCTGTAACTCCAGTTACAGAGGGTCTGATGTCTTCTTCTGGCCTCCACAGGCATTATATGACATAGGCACAGTTACATATATGCAGACAAAACACTCATACACATTAAATTAAAAAAAAAGAAAATGTCTGAAAGATCTATTCCCACTGGGACCAATGTTTCCACTCACAACAACGGTTTCTCTGTTAACATAATACAGACCCTTTGGTCTACCTGTGTTCTCTCATTCTCCAACCTCTGACCGGACTGGCTTTTTCTCCTTTGGGATGTGCTTGGCCCTTTTGGGAGCCTTAGACCCTCAGGCCTCCTGGATGAGGCTAATAGAAAGTGACAGAACAGTGTGAGAATTAGAGGCAGGTCAAAAGTTGAGCTTGTTGGTATCAGAATTAAACTTAGACATTAAGAAATCATTTCCTGCTGCCAGCATTGAGAAAGCCCTTGACAAAGGGCAAAGGAAAATTACTGAGGCCTCCTTCTGTAAAGAATCTTCAGGAAAAGGGACCCAGCTGTCTAACAGGGAAATCTTGCTGTGAGCAAGAGTCATTTCTTCCATTTCCTTCCAGCCATCAGATTCTCGTTCTATAAGAAATATTGGGCCTTGCAGAAGAGTTGTTTATGTGGGTTTCTTCTCAAAGATTTTGCTAGAGAAGAAGGCTTCCTACACTTCCTTTGTGAAGAAAATGACTCGAAAAATCTTTTTAAGTTCAGTCGGTATTGTACTGAGAGGGGAGTAGAGGACTGCAGGGAAAGGACTGGATCTGAAATGTTCTTTTAGACAAAGTAGGAGATCTTATGTCAGTGTGGAGTCTTCGGTTTCTTTGGGCATCAGAGTAGGGTTTGACTGTGCAGCTGCCCTACAGTATCCATGACAGTCTGGTTCCAGTACCCTCTGGGGTATCAAAATCCAATGAAGCTCAGATACTTCATATGAAATGGTGTGGCATTTGCATGTAATCTATGCACATCTGCTCTTCCTCTTTAAACCACCTCTAGTTTACTAATAATACCCAGTCGGTGGTAAATGCTTAAACAGTTACTGGACTGTGGGATAATGACATACACAAAAATCTGGACATATTCAGTACATGTGAAATTAAAAAAATTCTTTCTGTTCTGCAGTTGGTGGAGTCCATGAACACAGAGAAATGATTACATATGGGAAAAAAGACAAGCAAAAAGAGAAGGCAGAAGAGAATTAGAGTGTTACCATGAGCAGCCAAGGCTGGGAGGGGCATTCCCACCCTGGGTCAAGGCCTCTACACCCTTACCTCACCGAGATGTTTGTATGGGGCTCGGGTAGCTAGGAACACATCCTTTATTCTACACATGCTTTTCCTGTGACCTCCCTACCCTTTTAGCTAAATAAATGTATTCAGAGTGAGGTGGATAAATAGCCACCAAGTGGAATGAACACTTACCCAGGACACAGCAAAGCTGGGCCACAGAATGCAGTGACAGAGGAAGCTAGAAAGGAGTGACTGCAGTGTCTACACAGGATATATAATTTTCAGGGCATTTGGCATTTTCCAGGTTTTTATTTGGGGCTGGTGTTCCCTTGAGCTTACAGGGGCAGGTGAAGAAGACAAGAAAGGGCTGGAGATTACATGACCAGAGCATGCACAGAATGCACTTTAATCTTGAATAGACCCAGAAACTATGGGTCCATGTCCCAACTGTGGGGCTGTTGGTTGAGTGATCCCTAGGCAAGGGATTTCGCCTCTTTGAGCCAAAGTTCTTTAATAATATACAGGGGCTTGGATGGATGATCAAAAAGCAACCTTTGGACCACAGTATTTTATAATTCTGTGTTCTGTGACCTCTATTTTCCTTGAAGGGCTCTTTGACTATTATTTTTATTACTATCACCTTTATTCATATTAATAAGAGCTTTTGATTATTCCTCGGTGTGAGTGGGGCTCTCAGTTGTAATGAGGACAGCAGCCAGGCATGTTATAAGCAGTTATTATGGTAACAGAAATTCTGCAGGAGCTGGAACAATGAAACTCACTGAATGCTTCCTCTTCCTACCCCCAGGCAGGCCCAGCCTTGAGGCTTAGCTGGATGAACTCTCCTGGGTTATAGAAGTTCAGACTCTAGGAGGAGACAAGTATGGCTTTGTCATTTAGAGAAAGAGTATTACATCTTTTGCTTTGTTTTGCTTATATGAATTGGCAGCTCATTTAAACTTTGCATGTGCATCTGATTTGAGAGGGTGGAAGAGGCAGCCCAGAGTCGTGATCCAGAAGTGGGCTGGGGATATAGCTCAGTTGGTAGAGTGCTTGCCTAGCATATACAAAACCCTAGGTTGGATCCCCAGAACAACATAAAACCTGGTGTAGTTGTGTACGTCTATAATCTCAGCACTCTGGAGGTGGAGGCAGCAGAATATCAAGGTTGAGTTCATCCTTGGCAGCAGAGCCAGTTTGAGGCTAGCCTGCAATACATGAGACCATGTCTGAAAAAACAAAAGAAGAGGAAGAGGAAGAGGAGAAGGAGGAGGAGGAAAAGAGGAGGAAGAGGAAAGGGAAAAGGAGGAGGAGAAAGAAGAGAGAGGGAGGAAGGGAAAGAGAAGGAAGAGGAAGGGGAGGAAAGGGAGGGGGAGAAGATGAAGAAGGAGAGGACGAGAAGATGACGTGACAAAGACGATGAAGGAGAAGGAAAAGAAGGCACTTCTGTCTCCACCACAGCAGCTTGAGAACCAGAATGTGTGCCTCAGCTCCTCCACCGGGTGGGCTGTCCCTTCTTAGAGAAGGTACTTTACCCTCTATGCCGTAGCTTTCTCAACTTTAAAATGGGGCCAGTCGCAGGCTCTATCTCACAGGTTATTTTAAAGATTGAGTAAATTCTTGTCTGTTATAACAAAGTTAGTTGCTTTCATGACCTACACCCACACATCCTACATACATATACACACATATCTAATGACTAAAATCTAGGATCCGCATACAGGGTAAAACATGTAGAATTTGTCTTTCTGAATCTGGGTAGCTTCACTTAAGGAAATAATTTCCAGCTCCAACCATTTTCTTGCAGATGCCATGATTTTGTTTTTCTTTACAGCTGAGTAAAAGTCCACTGTGTATATGTGCTGCATTTTCTTTATCCATTCATCTATTGATGGCCATGTAGGCCGGTTCCATTTCCTAGCAACAGTAAATGCTGCAGCAATAAACATGGGTGTTTGGGTGTCTCTGTGGTAGGACTTAGTCCTTTTAGAACATACCCAGGGCTCATGTACAAGGTCATATTGTAGTTTAGAGAGAGGAAAAAGAGGTCTTAAGGGTGGGAGAGAGGGTAATAGAATACATGTGATATGAAAGAAGAAAGAAGAGATACTGGGGGGGGCAGCAGGAGGAGGGCAGGGAACAGGGAGAGAGCAGGGGACAGGAGAAGGAGAATCAACAGAAATAAAGTGTGTATGAGGAAATGCTCTAATGAAGACCATCGCTTTGTATTCCAGTTTAAAAACTAATTAAAAACACATTATATATGGTGTTGATCTCTTTAACCTTTCAATGTTTTGAAAATTTTTATTGAATTTTTGTGTATTTCATATAGAACATCTTAGTCATCTTTACAGATCTTTATAGCCCTTTCCCCATTGGCACCCTCCCATTGCCACTTCCCACTAGAATTTATGCATTCTATCATTTGTGTTAAAGCCTAGTGAGTCAAGTTAGTGTCCGCAGATGTTTCTCAGTTCAAGTTCACCTGCTGAGGTCTAGTCAGCCTATCTAGAGTCCATTGCTTTAAGAAGATCAGCTCTTCCTCACTTAGCAGTAATCAACTGCCAATAGTACTACAGCTAAGATTGGGGCCTGCTGCCCATTTCTACAGTTCTGTGCTGGGGTTTTGTCTGATTGAGTTTGCATAGGTCTTGTGCATACCAACACCATTGCTGTAGGTTCATATGAGCAAGGACCCAGTGCCTGTAGGACTCTGTTTTTATGTGGTCATGTACCCCCTCCCTGGTTCTTAAGTCTTTCTGTTCCCTCTTCCCAAATGGTCCCTGCGCCCTGAGTGGGTGAAGTTTAATATAGGAGTCCTGTCCCATACTCTGGCCATTTTGTCCTTTTGTGTTCATGGCCCTCTGTTGTATGAGGGAGATTCATTGACGAGAGTTGAAAGATGCATTAGTGTTCTCTTTACCCCTTGTTCCACTATGTTCCATGAGCCTACATGTTGCATTGTAGATGTGTCATTTAGGCTTGGGCAATTCACAGACAATCTCCATGTATGACCAGTTGTGGAACTCTGTATGACTATACCACCCTGAATGCACCTGATCTGGCCTAACCTCTTTCTTATACAAATAATAAAATGAAGGGACACACACACACACACACACACACACACACACAGAGAGAGAGAGAGAGAGAGAGAGAGAGAGGCAGAGAACTTCGTCCATGAGCATGTGGCCATGGGTAGCCAAACTGGATGAATAATGCTTAGTTGTCCCTACGGAGTGTTGGCTTTGTGGGTCATGACACCTCCCTAGGTTTCCCATAACATTCTGTGTGCTTTTTCTCGGTGCATATTGTCCCATCTTAGGACTAACTGCTGTTAGCAGAACTGGCTTTTCCTGCATACGCCCAGCATTCCGCCTCCCCAAGTTTACCCTGAGTTTCCTTCCTGCTCTTTTTCTCTACCAGGTTCAGGAACAGATCCAAGCCAGCCTTCCTCTGTGGACATTTCCCAGACCTCTCTGATGCCCAGCCCCATCTGTGTCCCCTAGTTCCCTATTGTCTGTGCTTTAGAAGTTACCGTATTTGACCTTGTTGCTTGAGTCATCTTTGTATGGTAAATGTCACCCCCGCTGTCAAGAGCTCTGTGAGGCAGAGCCTCACTTTGGGCATAAACACTGACCTTCACTCTCTCCTGTGGACAGCCTCCTCCTGGACTTGAAAGGGTTCCTTAACCTGCGTGCAACCTCCCCTTCCTCTCCTGCAAAGCTGGGGGAGGCAGTGGGGCAGCTGCTCTGCTGTCTTCTTCACACTTCATGTCACCACAGTTCTGCCCGTGGGCATGCAGAGGCAGAGACACAGCCCAAATACTACCAATTGCTTCCTGGTGAAATTCCAGCCGTACAGCCAGATGGAGGGTCAAATGGGAACCCAACATTAATTTAGAACAAACCAGGATTCTCTGTGATTCCAAGACAGCACAGTTCTCACCAGCTCTTATAAAAGAAGCCATTTAAGGTAGGGCTAGAATTAAAATAATTTCCACAATGCACAATTATATGTTGACTCTCTTTAAGGAAACAGGTTAGGGAGCAAAGAACTAAAATTTCATTTTAAATGGTATTTTTCAATTGCACAAGACATTTTCAAACCCTTCTTCGTATAATTATATTCTTAGTATGATCTCTTTCACAGTGGCTGGGAGCTTTTAGTTGTTACTCATGTAAATACTACACACACACATTTTGATGATGTAAGAAATTATAGTAGGGAAGGCAGGTCTCTGAATATATTTACTTCAGAATATGAAAAAAATGGATACTTTTTTTTGAAAGCAGGGAATTGGTAGGTAGACATCAGTGCAGATACTGGGGGTGCCCTGGTGGCCAGTTACACATTCTATTTCCTAGTGTCCCTGGCTGCTCAGTGCCCTTGGTGAGGTCTTTAATCACTTTAGAACCTCATTCTCTCATCAGTAAATGAGGTCAATGACATCTGTCCTTCTGATTTCCCAAAGTGACTATAAAAATAAAATGAAATGGGCTATAAAGCATAAAGCACCAGGCAGACCCTAAATCACAATTATGATTTTAAATTGATTTGTCTAGAATGTCATGACTTCATCTTGCAGGTCTGCTCTAAAGGAGAAATCTGAGACTTGGTTGTTACCCTGATTTTCTTTAACCCTGATCTGCCTAACTGCATTGCTTTCTTCTGTTCTCTCCCTGTCATTGTTGACATAGTTTCATGGTCTGCCACCAATGTGTGAATTTTTGTTTTTCTACACATTCATTTCATATGTTTGTAAGCATTTTGGGGGCTCTGAGGCTTCTTCCTTGCTCTCCCTTATCTTTATGGAAAGCTTTGCCTGTGAACCTAACCTTGTTAACTTCAACTTTTTCATTTGTGGCTGGCTGGCACCATTTCCTCTGACATGCCTCTTCTTCTCAATAAGTTCCTGTTATCTCAGCTGTTTGGGCTATTTGTGTCACTTCCCTAGTCCAGTTCTGGCTCCACCTGCCTCTTTTCCGCTCCCACGCTGATGAAGAGCCCACAGGTTTTCCTGCTGTTGACAGGTTCCAGCCATAGCTCGGCAGGCTGAGGCTCATGGCCTCACGCTGAAGGATTTGCCTCTTCCTCTCTGGGCCTTAGTGCTGGGGATACCATCAAGGAGGAAAGGGAAAATCTGTAACACTCCTTCCATCTGCTTTCTATTTTAATCATTTTGTGTACTTCAAGAGAAATCAGGTATTTGCCAGAAGAACAGACAAAATAAAACAGTAGTTGTCTTCACCTCTCCTTGGACCAAGAGAATTGCCATCCAAAGGGGCTCCGGGAGGAACTGTGTTCAGTTCCTTTATTCCTCCTTTGAGGGCAAAGAGATGAAGTGAACTGGTCTTCCTGAGGTCACTGAAATTTTTGTTGATACCTACCACTCTTCTGGGTCTGTAGTGGGCAATGGACATCAAAGATGATGAAGACAAAGGATTAACAACTTTGTTTTATTGACCATATGGACATTTACAGCTGCTGATTGATCAAGCTTCTTCCATAGTTCTTTTTAGTTGAGCCTTGCCATACCCCTCCAGAAACAGTCTCTTGTCCTACTAGAGCTCAGAGTATTCTCAGAGTCATCTCCAAGGCATACCTTTCTTGCTGCCAGACTGCTTTCTCTCCCCTGTGAGGTTTGTGAGAGCCTGGTGGTGATCCTGGGTCTAGTTACCTCTTCCCTTTTCCTCTGAGGAATTAAAGACCCTTTTACCACTCAGAGCAGCCAGTAACAATTTCTAGCATAGTTGGTGGATATAAGAAAAGAAGCCTCTTCTTTAAAACAGTTTTGCCTCTTTGGTTTGTAATGTGTACTCCGTTATCATGGATATTTCAGAAACAATTGTTTGGATTGCATGAAGCCCCTCTTCATTCTGCCTTTCACTTCATGAGCCCCCTTCTTTCCAGGAAACAGGACCTCATGGAGGGTGAGAAGCTAAGTCACAGGTGTCCTTGAAGAGGTTGAAAAGTAAGAAAAAATGGTCTATCATCTGGCATATATCTTTGGCAGATCATGCACTGCTTATTTATTGTTGCACTCCAAACCATCTACAAGCGATTTGAAACCATTTCAACCATTCCAAAGTTAGTGTTTCAATATAACTTTATTGTTCCTTGTTCTGTGTGTCAGGAATTTGAGCAGAGCTCAGTTAGGATGGATTATCTCTGTTATACATTGTATTCCCAGGGACAATTAATTAGGGGCTGGAGGATGCAAAATGCCCTCAAATATTTGAGGCCTTGGTGCTGATGATTGGCTAAGGTACCTTGGTTTAGAAGAAAAAGCTTCAATGAGCCTACAATATTTTAGCTTGTGTTATACCTGTTGATGTCCCTAGACCAAAGCAAGTGACATATGACTAGTGACATATGATGTGAATAGGATGGCACACCAAGGTATGAGTACCTAGAGGTATGATTCATTGGAGACCACAGATTGTGAACAGATATTTCCTTGGGACAGAGGCTGCAGCTGTTTTGATCATGTACCTCCCACTCCAGTTGGCAAACCTTCTTCAGTCTTATCCTCTCCACCTTTCATTACCAATCTTTTAGTTTATCTGCTCCCATTTCAGATAACCTCTTTCTATTCTGGGCTATAATTGGTTGGTTAGTTACTAACATATTATCTATAAGCATGAACAAAGACAAGCTCTGGCCCTGTAGGATAGATTTATTAAACACTCTCCTTTTAGAAATAAAATCATGTCTAGATTTTACATCAGTGATTTGGCCTTCCAAAAACTTCAGGTAAGATTCAAGAATGGAGTCGTGGGTAGGCCCTGGCTTTAAGGGGCAAGGTCTCAGAGAAGTAACATGGAAACTCTCTGCTAAGTGGAATGAATATTTGGCCTTGGCTCATCATAACACTGTGGTTGAGTGTGGATGCTAGAGGGGTTGTCCTAGGCTATGCGATTACGCATACCTGCTAACTCTAAGGAACTTACCCTCTATAAAATCCTCCATCTGAAAAATGGGAGCAATACTGTATCGATCATTTAATCAATCAACCACTGAACATTGTTTGATATGTCAAATGGCAGAGGGTACTGGGTGTTTATCACAGCCTGGCATGTCCGGAAGACTCACATTGTTTGATGATATTTGTTGGCACTGATTCATATCCACTTATCATTCCACCACTCCCTTTAAAATAAAAAAAAAAATCTGTATGTGAGTATATTTCCAATCATGGAATCCACCCATCAGTACAAAAGAGTAGAAAGATGGGAAGGAAAGGAAGATGTTAGAGACTGAAATAGAAGAAAGTAGATAGTAAAGAGAAACAGAGGAGGGAAAGAAAGTGACAGAGACAAGTAGAGATGGCAAGGCTGAGAATACCACGTACTTTATGAGCAGACATCACTTTCCAAGCAAGTGTCCCACCCTGTGCTTACCCCATACTCATTGGGTCCTGAAACCTGAAGCCTTTGCCAGTGGGAGAGGCCAACGAGGTATGCCAGAGAACAAGTGGATATTGTCTGTACCAACTTGGAAGAGATTACATGGAAAAAAGAGGGCGTGAAGGCAAGAGCGGGAACTATTTCTCAGAGTGAGGCTGAGGGGCTGTCTGGGAATTTAACCATGAGGTCTGACCTATTAATGATCACAATGATCATAGCTCTGGGCAGTTTCAGTGTCATGAGGGAAAAAAGATCAAAACAACTCTACTACAGAGATTTCCAGACGATGTCTCTTTTAGATGAACATTCTTGTCCTCTCTTACACTTGAAGCCTTATGTCTGGGCACTGACACATCCTTCTTGCCAAGGATGAGGAGCACAGAAACCTGAAGGTCACCTCCCTGGTTTAAGCTTCATTCTCCGTCATGGAGATGATTCCAGATCCTGGCACTGCAACTCTGTCAGTGGGTAGATGGGAGAATTAGCTAAAGTCATGATTCAAAACTGGAACATGTGCAATATGAAAACTCCATTTTTTAAGACTCTGGAATGATAAAGGTTTCCTCTAGAAGCTATAATCCTAAGAAATCTCTTTAGACAGCACAGCCCATCTTTACCAATGTCACTGGGTACCATGCAGGGTGCATCAGTCATCCAGGACTACCTTCATCCCCAGAATTGTTTGAGATGATGTATCTCTTTATTTCATACATAAATATCATATAAACCCTCAAGATTCAGAATTTAGAATAGAAAACTAAGATGATAAAATTGTATTACAAAAGTGTTTGTGTTTAGGGGCTGGAGAGATGGCTCAGTGGTTAAGAACACTGGCTGTTCTTGCAGAAGACCTGGGTTCGAATCCCAGCACCCACATGGCAGCTAACAACTGTCCATAACTCCAGTCCCAGGGGATCTGACAGCCTCTTCTGTTTCCCGTGGGCATTGCATGACACAAGCGCACTTACCTACATGCAGGCAATATATGAATACACATAAAATAAATTAATAAATAAAATATTTTTTTTAATGTTTGTGTTTAGAAATTGGTGGATTTGGGGTATTTTATGTTCCTATGGTTAAGGAAATTGGTTTGATCATACTTGTAGTTTACTTTGTAACACCATTGTATAGTGAGTAGTTGAATGGTTAATTTAAAATGAAATTAGGTTGAAACAGTTTATATTTATTCAATAATTATGAAAATTTAAGAATCATTATTTTTAAAACATTGATGTACTACGTTTATGACAATCATTTAAGGACTTGAGAATATTAATTTTCACTGAAATGAAACAAATTTATCGAACTTTTCAGTACAAGTTTGTAACCAAATGTTAATCAAATGTCTGTAAGAATTATTAGTTAAACTTACTAGGCCCATAATCAGAACTTTAAGGTTTTTATGTTGAAGCTAGGATATTGAAAGAATAATCGTTTTTAGCATATAGAACTTATATTAAGAAAATATTTAAGTTAATTTTAAATGGTCTCTGATAGTGTTTTCTGCTCAAAAAATACACCTAGAAATTGTAAAAGAATCCCATTGAAAATTCTTTTGAGGAGTTGGAGAGACGGCTTAGTTAAGAGTACTGGTTGCTCTCACAGAGGACCCAGGTTCAATCCCCAGCACCTACATGGTGACTACCAACTGTTCCTAACTCCAGTTCCAGGGAATCTGATACCCTCTTCTGACCTCCATGGGCATTGCATGACACAAGTACACATACATGCAGGTACTATACTTATGCATATAAAAAAATAAACTAAAAAGGAAAATTAATTGATCATGATGATTGCTAATCTATCTGCTTTCTTTTGCTGTATAGAACAAATCTGTAACCACAAATTAAGGAGGCTAATTTAAATGTACCTGAATAGCTATCTGTTAATGAATACCTATGATTTATATTTCACAGTTTTCATGGGTCAGTAGCCCAGGCACAACTTTGGCCTTGTTCTCAGCTCAGGGTTTTAAAAGGCTGCAATTAAATGAGACAGAGCTCAGGTCTCGTTTGAAGCTCTTCTTCCAAGTTCACATGAGGATTGCTTCTTTAAGGTCCGCAGAAGGAAAGCATCTTTGACTTCTGGAGTCTCTCTGAATTGCCCATCTGATTGGCCTGTCCACGACAATGTCCTGTGTGCTCACTCACAATCAGCTGTTTAAGAGTCTTAATTAACATCCATGAAAATCCTTCTTTGTTGTCATATATTAGAAGCTAATCTCAGCAGTGACATTCCACTATTTTCACAGGTGTCATCCACATTCAAGTGAAGGTATCATACAGGGTATGCCCACTAGGGCTGGAGATGCTAGGGGTGGTCTTAGAATTCTGCCCACCTTGGCACCAGCATCTTTATTCCTTTCACACAGAGCCCTTCCCTTCTTCCTCCCCCCCCATCTTCTCCTCTCCTTTCCTGCTTTGCTTTCTTTTCTTTCTTTTTTGGTTTCTTGAGACAAGCTCTTGCTATGTAGTTCTGGCTAGCCAGAAACTCCTTATGTAGCTCAGGCTGACCTCAAACTTGTATTGATCCTCCTGCCTCTGATTACAGGCAAGCTCTATTGCGTCTGGCCTCTGATACATTTCTGGCTTCTCACTTGCACGTGCTTCTCAATAGTCCCTTCCTTATCTCTAATCACTGCCTTCCCCTTGCATTCCCCACTCTCCACACATTTGTGATTTGTCATGTCCCAATCATTCTAAAGGTTATAACTCCCCAAACAGGCCAAATCACTTCTTAGCTTCTGACTTGTTTTCATGACTCTTCCAATGTTATGGTTTAGTCTTGAGGTATCTCCGAAAGGGTTCATATATCAAAGGCATGGTCCCCAGCTTGTGGATCCCGTATTTGAGAGTGAATTGAGTCCTGAAGACTCTGACCTGATAAATGGATTAAACCATTGATGGGGCTCATAATCTGATGGTGTTATTGAGAAGAAATGCAAACTCTTGGAGGTGGGACCTGGGTAGAGGAAGTGAGTGCTGGGGGCGGGTTCTCATGGGCTGTATGTTGCACCAGGGCCCTTCCTATCCCTGCTTCTCTGCTGCCATGAGGCAAACCGATTTGCTTCACCACATGCTTCCTGCCATGATGTTCAGCATCACCATGGACCCAGAAACCCAGTCATTCTGCAGACCTACAGCTCCCTAATCCTTCATGACACACAAATAAGTCAGTCTTTCCATGCTTTTCATTATTCTCCTAGACAAAGTGACACATAGAGGAAGAATTCGTTTCTTATTTATTGTGATAACTATAGTAACTGGCACAGTGTTGAGATATAATCAGCACCTCATGCTGTTTAATAAAGGAAAGAAACAAAGTGAACGAAATCTTTCCTAGGACTTCCATTTTCGTAATGAAGTGATATTCTCTACTATCCACAGCTAACATTAAGAAGATGGTTACTGGAAACTAGCTTTGCAATTTAGGGGAAACGAGAATGGTAGGAAAGCTGACTTCAACACTGTGCACTGAATCTTTGAGAATTATATGGCATGCTTTGGCATGACAGAGTAACAGACCTGTAAGAGTATGACAACAGCTTTCTTCAATATAACTTAATGCAGTTGATGCATCCATGTATTGTGTCTTGTAGTTTCCCTGCTTTGGGAGTCTTAAATGACTAAGAACACCAGATATTCTCCAGGGCTGTGCTTCTCACTCATTCATGATTGAGTTCACTAGGGATGCTAAGGCTGAGTTCTTTCTGGGGGGTCATGGGATTGTTCTGACAGCTCATTTTGGTCCAGTGGTTTTGCCAAGCCTTCTTTAGGCTGTAGGGCAGAGCAAATGCTTGGACACAGCATTTCCCCTCTCTGCTTCACAGGATGGCATTTGCTTTGGGGTCTAAAGCTTCCCTTAGGCATCTCCAAGCCCTTCTTGCTCCCTTGCTCAGGGGTGTGACCCCTTATAAAATTCTTACACATTTCATCCCATCTTGGCAGCTAATCCTTAGGGGATACAGAAAAAGAAAGGAAGTAAAAGAGATGAGAGAAAAAAAGAATTGTTTATTGCATGAACATTTTTGATGTGTGTGGAAGATTATGCTATTCTGACTTAACTATGGTAAAGAGAAATAAAGATGGAGCTTCTTTTTTCATATTTGGAGTAAACCCTTCGAAAGACAGAGAATCGAAGAACAGCACGATAGTGACAGTGCCAATCATCAGGAAGGCCCCTAGAGGGAAGGGACTCAGGAGGCCAGTGTTGGGGCCAACTGCTTCTTCCACTAAGACAGTTTTCTTACAGGGTTCATTTCTACTGCAACTTAAGTAAACCTTTGTCAGCAAACCTTCACACACACACACACACACACACACACACACACACACACGTGTGTGTGCACGCACGTGCACATATCCATAGTGGTCTAAGTGATGGCGTATAATAAATGGAATATTTAGGAAAGGGTCTACTTATAGAAATATGGGCATAATTTAAGAAAACTTAACAAGGGATGGTGTAATATCCTTTAGGCTAGTGACGCCTGTGAATCCCAAAGTGTTGATTGTGTACTATGAAGACATTCAACACTCTCTTATATGGAAAGAACAGTGACTTTTGGAAATAAAAAAGCACTCTTAAAGAACAAGCACTTTTATCATAGTTGTAGTCTCTTGTGAAGAAACCCAGGCATCTGTACTTTTCTCTCTGTTTAGAAGAGGTAGCTCAGTGGTTAAATCCAACCTGAAGTCTGCATGCATGAGATAACTGAAATAATCCATGCAGTCCAGGATGTATATTGCAGGAAACAAAGAGCAGGTAGGGTATAGGGAGGTAAAATGGCAGATGTATTTTACACACCCCAAAGTAGGTATTAAATTTGGAGGGTGGGCATCGATGGAAGGCGTGAGGAAAAGCAAAGATCAAGAACGTGTTCTAGACTGATGTTATCTCTATTTTTTAAAAAATCATAGGAGTCTGGTATTATCAAGGGGGAAATGGGGAAAATGGGGATATTTTAAATGGGGAAACCATGGCAGAAAAGTTAGAAAGGGAGAGAGAGAGAGGATAAATAATACCTAGCTAGTTTTAAAAAAACAGAGGGAATCATGTTAGTTCAACAACCTAATGAAAAATTACTCATACAGTATCTCTACATGAGTCCATGTATATAGCTAAAGGCTGCATAACAAGAAACAGTGCCAGACAGGAGAAACTTTCTATGAGTTGTTGGTCAGGGTGGTCCAAATGACTCCCCAAATTACTCAGACTATTGCCACAGCCCTTGATGGCCTCCCAGAACTTGAAGGCAAGATCCTACTGCTGAAGACAGAACATACTTCAAACAAAGGATTTGGAGCAACTGACCTGAAACCACTTCCCCTGAAGGCGAGCTCTCATATCACTGGAGAGCGCTATGAAGGTGCCAAGGGAAAACATCAATCAGTGGTCCAACACCAGCTTCAAGACCAAATAACCACATCAATGGCCAGCACATTATATGACATTGGTGCAGTAGTGGCACTTTTATCTTGGGGGCAATCAACGGCTACTTCATTGAAATAAAAGCTTACTCAATTTGAGGAAACTCAAGTGTGGTACTATAAACATAACCAAATACATATGGCTGGAGTGGTCATAGATCGTAGAGAAAACTCCAAGACTGTCACATTCCTAGACTAATGTGATTTCTTGCTATGTGAAAAATATGTATCCTTCTATTTACAGACAAATATCCCAGTCATCACTCATCAAAGAAGCTCATTTTGTACCAGTCAGAGACTATTACCAAGTACCACCACTGGTCACATACAGACATTATGTCTAAGTGACACAGCTACAATGCAAACTCTACACCTAAGGTTCATGGAACACAGAACAGAGGTAAAGAAGACGGCACTAATGAATCTCTCATTCCTCATGTAGCAGAGGGCCAGGAATACAAAAGGTCACAAATGGCCAAAGCATAGAGATCAAGAGTCTGCTGAATGCTGGTACTTGGACAGGACTTCTTTATTAAACTTCACCTACCCACGGCTCAGGGACCATCACGGAACAGGGGGCAGAAAGATTATAAGAGCCAAGGAGGAGCTGCATGTCCATATGGAAACAGAGTCCTACAAGCTCCTGGGACCCTGTTCATGTGAACCTACAGCAATGGTGGCAGCATACACAAGACCCATGCAAACTCAAGCAGACAAAAACCCAGCATAGAACTGGGGAAGTGGACAGCAGAGGCCAATCTTAGCTGAAGAAATATTGGCAACTGATTACTGCTAAGTGCTGAAGAGATGATCTTCCTAAAACAAGGGACTCTAGACAGGCTGACTAGAACTCAGTGGATGGACTTGCACTGGGGAACGTCTGGGGACACTGACTTGACACAGAGGGTCTTAACATAGATGACAGAGTGTATGGGTTTCCAGTTTGGCAGGGGGGCTATGAGAGGGTGCCAGTGGGGATAGGGATATAAAGATGACTAAGATTGTTTGAGATAGTCTGTATGACATACACAAAAATTCAATAAAAACAAATTTTAAAAATGTTTAACCTCCATTATTTGGGAACCTCTGCCAAAACTTTTAATCTGAACCATTTGCAGTAAGGTAAAGATGAATTTCACCTGACTTTCTGGGTTGACTTTTTCTCTTTGAGTTGATACCAACTGTCTTTTGATCCCTACTTCCTATATGACTCCATTTCTGACATGCCCTCACTTACTGCTTGATCCCTCACTGCTGGGATCATGCCACTCTGGCCCACCTCTGGCTAGTGGTAATTGGCTGATACCACACTCACTTCCAGACCCAGAGCAGAGCTGACTGCTTAGTGCATCTAGAAGGAAAGGACCAGACCGACAGCTCCCATCAGTCAGCTTGCTTTCCTTACGCTGTTCACAGTTTGTTAGGGACAGTGTGTAGGAAAGTTGCCTGTCCTGATGGATATCTCCATTTTTTCACCCACATAAGATGGCAGCAAAGCTAAAAATAAATAAGCTTTCAAGGTGAACCAGGAGGACACAGTTTGCCAAAACTTGAGCCCCACATCAGGGTTGATGATATCAGCCTTCAGGTCACTGCAGAATCTGCAGTTCCTCTATTCACACCTGGGCACAGAAGAGTAGGAGGGGCAGAGTTTCGATGAGTTAGTGATGACACTGAAGTGGTCCTCTGCCTCAGGGGCATTTGGTCTAAACACAGTGGAGACGGACCCAGGAGATGGCCATCTGTATTACTTACTTGTCTTGTTGCTTTCACAAAAGCAGCCTAAGGAAAAAAAGGGCTAATTTTGGCTCATAGTCCATCATGGTGGGAAGGCAAGGCAGCAGGAGCATTAGGCAGCTTGCTACATTGCATATGCAATCAGGAAGCAGAGAGAGATGAATGTGCTCCTGTTCAACTTGCCTTCTCATTTTTATTCAGCCCAGGACCCCATCCCAAGGGTCCAACTTTTAGGATGGTTCTTCTCACCTCAATTAACCTCACAGACATGCTGAGAGGTTTGTCTCCTAGTTGATTCTAGGGCCTATCAAGTTGGCAATCAATATTAATATCACAGTATACCAAGAAAACATTCATCACTGGCTGGGAGATTTGCAGGGCCCATGGAGGTTTGCTTCATGGATCACCTCCTGAGCAGTCTCTTTGAACTCTACAGCAGACATTTTGCTTTGTAAAAGTCATGCCATTTTCCTCTCACTGAGGGTAGTGTCCTCAAACTCTGCAGAATGTTAGAATCATCCCAAAGCCATTAAGAATCCTAGTGCATGGTGGCACACTTTAAAAAATTTTTTTTATTTATTATTTTTATTTTATGTGTGTATTGCTTGCATGTAGGGAAGTGTACCCATGCCGTGCAATGCCTGCGGAGGACAGAAGATGTTTTCAGATCCCCTGGAGCTGGAGTTATGGACAGTTGTTAGCTACCATGTGGGTGCTGGGATGCAAACCCAGGTCTTCTGCAAGAACAACCAGTGTTCTTAACTGCTGACCCATCTTGGCACACTTTTAATCCCACTCCTCCGGAAGCAGAGGTAGGAGGATCTCTGTGAGGCAGATCTTAAGGCCAGCCTGGTCCACATAGTGACTTCCAGGTGGGCTGGGACTAGCGAGACCCTGTCAAAAATTCCCCCCAAATACATAAAACAAATCCTAGTGACTAAATTGTACTCCAGACTAAATTAGAATCTCTGAGGGTGGGGCCTACTCCTTGGTGTCTTATAAAGTAACTCAGGTGATTCTAACATGTCCTTAAAACATGAGTCATGGACTCTGGAGCTACAACTTTGAAGCTTCCCAAGATATTTTCTTCCAGGGCTGGAAAGATGGCTCAGTGGTTAAGTTCCCAGCACCTACATGGTGACTAACAATGGTCTGTAACTCCAGCTCCAAGAGATCCAAGGCCCTCTTCTGACCTCCATGGGCATTGCATAGCATGGGTGCACTTACACATATGCAGGCAAAGCACTCATACACTTAAAATAAAAATAAGTCAAAAAATTAAGTTATTTTCCCCCAGTTGCCTCACAGCTAATTCCTCTTTTTCTGGAATACTCTCTAGATAATTTACCTCTGATCAGTGTGTTCCATCCCATTTAGGATCCGAGTCTGCAACTATGCCCTTTCCATTCTTTCTGAAGTTCAGAAGTGGAGGGACCTCAGAGGTCATGTGACCTTAAGCTTACATTGATTGAATGAAAAATTTGATTTCTAGGAGAGAAAGGTTGGATAAAGTTAGGTTTGGGATGGCAGTAGTTTGGACCACTGTAATTGATTTGTAGAGGCTGAAAATATCCCACGTACACTGACTTATTCTGGACAAAGCAACAATCAGTCTGATTCACTCTCTGGAAAGATAAGTTTTAGAATTCATGCAAGGATTGTTTGGGTTAAGAGAGTAGGCAGTGTGAAACCACTGAGGGTTTCAGAGCAGCAGAGTGTTATGTATAGAACTCATCTTTGGGGTGACAGCTCTGACAGCAATGCTTAGGATGGAGATGAGTGGAGAGGCCAAGGCAGTAAAAGAAGTTAAGACAGGCAGCCAAGGAAACAGCAGCAGCAGCAGCAGCAGCACACATTTCTGAAGCAGATGAGAAGCATAGGAAAGGACAGAGGAACATTGGGAGTGCCTTTGACCTCTCCTCTATCTCACCAACTGAACCATAACCAAGGGTTGAGTCTCTAAGGCTTATCAAGGAAGGACATCATTGGCCCAAGTGCTATGGACCTCAACAAAATTGTGGTACACAAGATGAAAACTTAGTGAGGAGAGAGATGGTCTTTATCACAGACATATGAATCTCAGACTTCTCTCTCTCTCTCTCTCTCTCTCTCTCTCTCTCTCTCTCTCTCTCTCTCTCTCTCTCTCTCTCTCTCTCTCTCTCTCTCTCTCTCTCTCTCTCTCTCTCTCTCTCTCTCTCTCTCTCTCTCTCTCTCTCTCTCTCTCTCTCTCTCTCTCTCTCTCTGGTGTTTCAATGAGGTTGGGGCCCAACTGCTTATTCTAGTGAAGGTTGGTTTATAGTAACACTGTTGAGTGTTAGGCAATGAAATGACAGGTTAGTACAAGAACCACTGAGACACCTGGAATTTTCTGGAATTCTCTGGAATTTTCCAAGGGTGTCAACTTGATTTTGGACATTTGGTTATAGATCTGGATGAACCCAAAGGGCCCCAGCAGAGAGCTGACCAAACCATCCAGGCCACTCCTCTTATGGATCGTTTCTGGGTTTGCCTTGGCAACCTGACTCTTTCCACTCTGATGGGAGGGAAAGGACATGTAGAAGGGAAAAAGAGGAGAGGAAAAAATACTTTTATTACTTTTCAAGTTCATGATTTTTCAGCTGTAGATACAGCTGAGACCAAAACTTCTACACTGGTTCATTCCTGTTTTTATCTAGAAATAAAACTTATTTTATCAGGAGATTAAAAACAAAGGCACAGTCTTAGAAGTGCTCTTATGAGCCATGTCTGTCATCTGTCCTTATCCTGTGAGGTCTTGGAGATATGAAGTCCCTAGCTGCAGATTTGGGGTACTTACAGAAAAGTGGTACATTGCAGTGATTCAGGCTTCCAGAGTTGGAAAGTTGACACGCTTTGCCTAGCTGTGCATCTTCACGATCTCTGTGAAAATTGTGAAGTGGAAATTAAAGTGATAGCCAGGTCATATGGCTGCAGTGATCCATAAATTGCTTTGAAACCAGAAGATACACAGAAGTGTACACAGTCAGTACTCACTAAATATCAGCTACTTTTTTGTCTTACAGTCCAGGACCAGCCCTGTGATGGTTAATATTGATTGTTGACTTAATAAGTTTTAGAATCACCATGAAAACAAACCACTGGACTTGTCTGTGAGGGAGTTTCTGGGTTAGGTTAACTGAGGTGGGAAGACTTCAACTTAATTAGCAAGAAGAGTTGCAGAGTTGATCAAAAGTGGAATCAGAAATGGTGAGCTAACATATTTAGAAGTTAGCAAGCAAATACTGATGAATTTCTACAAGTGGAGTCTTGCAAAATAGGAGGGCTGAATTACCTGCCACCTTGCCAAGACATTCTATGAATTTTGTGGGATAAGGAAGACCACACAAAAACATCAAGAAAAATCCCAAGGGATAGAGCACTCTGACTCTTCTCAATTATTGCCCTTATAGGGACTATATTCTGTGCCTCTTTCAAAGATTGGCTTGATGACTCCCAGGAGATGACCCTACTTCTATTGATACTTAGTGGACCTCATGTGGGTATGAGATAGATCCCCAGGTATGGCCTGTGTTAAAGCAGAGGCTGGAGTGCTAACCTGGGCTAGGAGGATCAGGAAGACATGGGCTGATGGGCTGGAGTGAATCATTCTTTGATGTAATTGTCCTGTTCATGGACCTCCAGGATGAACATTTCTTACTTATTTTCCTGTCTAGACATCAGAACTCCCATCTGGGCTGACCACTTCCTGTTCTTTTCCTTGCTCTGTCATGCTTGTCGAAAATGGGAGGCAGGGTTAAATGCTGACAATAATTAGTGTGCAAGGATAACACAGGAGCCGCTCCATGGACCTGATTTAGGATGGAGATAGATTCAGCATTATATTTTTGGGGGTGTCTGATGTAGGCAAAGGGAGCAATGAGCTGGATGGAAGTTCCATGAGAGGTTCCAGATGTGTGCCTGTGCCTTGAGTACGCTCTGACACAGGTTCGTGTAACCACTGAAATGAGTAATGTGAATGTGGCATAAATAGGACCGTTTCACTGTGCTGTGTGTGGGCACTGTGGGTGGTCCAGGAAGGAATCACCTACCTGGGAAAGGAATTCACTGGCAGAAGAGACCTGGCCATCGGATTCTTAGGATCTTCTGGTCAGGGACCACTTACCACATGAGCCATGAGCTGGTACAGTGAGTAAATCCTTCCTATCCATTTACCCCTGGGGGGATCTCTTGAATTCAGAACCATGGTGGCCTTAGAGAATAGGGTCTGAGTCAGGAGTTTTGGCAACTTTGTGGCTGTACAGTATGGTCGTCTTCACAAGAGGACAGAGAGATGCACAGGATACCTTCTCATCGCAATGGGGTTCATGATGTGAAGCAAAGAGTTCTCTTTAATAGAGCCACTTTGCATGCAAACAGCACTGATCCATCTCTGTTCTCACTAATTTGGATCAGAGAAAGGCCTGAAATTGCCAAGCAGCAGCAAGAACTTTCAGCTTGGATTTTCTGGGCAGGCCGACTGCCAACAGCCAAACTGGTGAGGAGTAATAAGTATTCGTCAATCACCATGCATAACAAATTCATAGACCCTACCCTTAACCCAAATTTGGCTATTGAAGGAAAGATTATGGCACCTTGAATTTACTATGGTAACTATTGAATGCTGAGTTTATGACTATATTTGGATAGTCAGTTATAATAATGATCCAGCTGAGGTTTGTAGGAAGGGAGAGAAATAGCTCTGTAGGTCCTGGGCTTGGATTACAAGTGTCACGGTCTGTTTAGTGCTGCTGTATCAGACTACCCAAGACTGGGTAATTTACAATGAATAAAAATATACTTGACTCATACCTATGAAAGTTTGGAGGGACTCTATCTCCTAAAGGTCTTCTTGGTGAATCAGAAAGTGGCAGAAAGCATCCCAGTGCATGAGGGAAAAACAGAGGACTCAATTTGCTTGTCTAACAAACCCACTCTCACCATAATGAACTCATTCCTCATTATTAATGTCAATCCATTCAGAGGGCAGAGCCCTCAGGACCTATCAACTTACAAGTCCCACCCTTTAACAATGTTACACTGGGGATTAAGTTTAGCTTGTACACTTTGGTGGACACATTCAAACTGTAGTAACAAGTCAGGGTGCTATGTGCAAATCTAGAGTCACAGCTGTCAAGAATAATTCAAATACTATATGATGGGCAAAACCAGCCTCTTTAAATCCCTGTTTAACTTTTCAAGACTGGGTATTTGAGCTGGGTATAGTAATGCACATCTATAATCACAGGGTTTAGAAGGTAGAGGTAGGACCATCACAAGTTAAAGGTCACCCTCAGCTACGTAGTGTGTTAAGGCTAACCTGGGCTGTATGAGAGCCCATCAAAAAACTAACAAACAATAACAAAAAGAGACTAAGTTAGCTAGCAGCATGATGCCCTGGATGAGGAGTTAGGAGGATAGTGCATTCACTCATTCATCATATAATTATGAAGCATTTACCATATACTTGGTACTATGCTAAATGCAATACTGTAAGGATAGAGCATAGATATGAGATAGTTTCTTTTTTAATAAATATTTTTATTAATTATCTGATAATTTTATGCAATGTATTTTTAATCACATTCATCTAAACTCTATCCCTTAACTCCTCCCAGATCCACCCTCATCCAACTTCATGTCCTCTTTTTTTAAAATTTAATAACCCATCAACTCTGATTTGCACTGTCCACCAGCTTCTGGGTTTAGGACCATTCACTGCAGCATTGTAGACATACTACGAGTCAATCCTTAAAGAAAACTGACTCTCCTCCTTCAGAACACATCAGAGGAGCTGGAGAGATGGCTCAGCAGTTAAGAGCACTGGTTATTATTGCAAAGGACCTGGGTTCAATTCCCAGTACCCACAATGTGGCTAACAACTGTCTGTAACTCCAATTCCAGGGGAATCTGACTCCCTCTGACACTGCACAACACGAGTACACTTACATACATGCAGGCAATACACTCATACACATAACATAATGTTATTTTTTAAAAACATCAGATAATTATAGGTGCAGATTCTATCATGTTTAGGGTCTGGCCAGGAGTTAATTCCAGATGTTTAGAGTGATCTTTCCCCAACAGCTTTTTCCCAAGTCACACAAAACAAGTGAGGCAATTGCCATTTGTCATGATCTTGACCCTAAAGCCATGCTATCCCTCCCAAGCTCTGCAAGAACTCAGACTGAGATCCACTTTGCTGAGATTCTGAGATTCCCTGTGCCACGATGGGAAACAGAATTCTGAGACCTGTGAAGAGCACCTGGCTAAGCATGTGTCCTCAAAGGTTAAGCCACACTTGGGTGCATTTCACAGATCAAGTCAGACACATTGAGGGCCATGGAATATTCAATCTGGGGTCTGGAAAACTCTTGGGGTTCATCTATTCCTGTTTCTCAGAGACAGATGAGAGACCAGGTTAAGAGTCATGTTCAAGATCATGTGGCTCATTAGTAGCTGTGTCAAGCATACGTTCTCTTGAATCAAAGTTCTTAGTAGTTGTATCTTTGTCACAGGCAAACCATCAATCAAGTTCAGATGCCTCAAGTTTTTCCCAAGCACTGTATGCATTCCATTCAGAAGTTTCAAAATGGAGGCCCAGAGTCAAGACTCTTGGTTTCTCTTGAACTATAGAAAACTCCAGAGCACCAAGGAAGAAGACAAGAACCATCTGGTGCCAGGTTTCAGGCTGTTTCCAGATTGCCCGCATTGCATTTATGTTACTCATATGCCTAGTTTACTCCCAAAAGTAGCACTGCTAGAGGGACCAGATTACTCCATGAGACCTACTTGCTACTATGTAGATGTTTCAGCTCTCCAACTCAAATGCCTACTGCACCCTCAGTCTGTCTGTCTTCTCTAAAGGACACATCTGCACCACCCCTGGAGTCTAGCCTCCCTTCTCTACCATCTCAGCATGGACTATGGTCCTTTCTTTCTATCCTTTCTAGACATTAATTGTCCCATTTGGAGAAGACACCCACCTTCCATCTAATGATTCTGCCGAATTCAGTTTTTGTTCAGAATCCTCACCAAGACCTTGGTAGAGTATGTTAGACTAGGATTTCTGATAATCCTCAGAGTAAAAACTTCCTGGAATTTATCTGTAGAATGATAGATGCATGTGCATTGTTAAAGGAACCATCCATGCAAAAATCCTTTTAAAATCCCTCTAAAATCCTGTTCACAGGACCATGCAAAATCACTTGCTTTCTGGTCTCTGACTGCCCTTGTGAACCTCTCTTCCTGCAGGTGTCTCCCCACTAGCCCAGTCTCTAGGTTCTTAAGGCAGTGTTGTCACA
>NW_008360326.1:3188645-3230748 GCF_000622305.1 Nannospalax galili
GCTTCAATTCAATGTGACTAGTGTCCTTAAATATATATATATATGTATATATATGTATATACATATATATGAGATTAACACTTAAAATATATTAAAAGTTCAAATAATATAACCAACAAACAAAAATTATCCTTTTAAGAAATAAGCAAAGGACTTGAATAGACGTTTTCCTAAGGAAGTACAGATAATAGGTTCATGAAAGATGCTCGGTATCATTAATTAGGGAAGCACAAATCAAAACCACAGTGAGATATTACTCCACTCCTGTTAGAGTGTCTAGTATCGAAATGACTGAAGCTAACAGCTACTAGTGGGGATATGGGGAGCAAGAAGCCCTGCATACTGTTGGGAGGAATGTAATAGCTGTTGTGGAAAGACAGAGGTTCCTCATAAAACCAAAAATAGAGCTCTTGTTAGGTGTGGTACTGCATTATGTAGTTCCAGCTACTTAGGATGCTGAGGCAAAAGAAAATCAAGATTGAGGACAGCCTGGGCAACATAAAGAGGCTCTAACTCGGAAAAAAATTAGGAAAAGGGGGTGGGAGGGCAGCAAATCTCCTTTCTACAGAAAGAGGGTCTTGTGTAGCCTAGGCTGACCTCTAATTCAATACGTAGCCAAGGTTGACCTTGAACTCCTAATTTCCTACCTCCACCTCCTGAGTGCTGGGATTCCAGGCATGTGCCACTGTATTTTGCTTCTGCACTCCGTATATTGAAGATAACTATTTTCTTATGTTTATTGCAGCACTATTCACAATATTCAACGCATAGAAGCAACTTATGTGTCTATGGACAGATTAAACAGTAAAGAAATTGTGACATACACTCACACATGCGTACATACACTCACATATATTCACACACACAAATGCACCCACACAGACTCACATCCACATAGACACACATGCACACCCACTCTCTCACACATGTATGTATGCACACACCCAGACACATATGCACACTATCTTGCACTCATGCACTCATACCTCCCCCACAAACACACACAAGCACCTCACACATTTACACACATATACTCACAGACCCATACATACCCTCACTCCTACATCCTTACACATGTACACTTACACACTATAAGTGTAGACATTCACACACATTCCCTCCACTTTAAAAAGAACACACATTCACACACACACCCTCCACTTTAAAAAGAAATTTTGCCTTTTGCAATAACTTGAATAAACCTGAAGAACATTATAGTAAGTAAAACAAACCAGATACAGGAATAAAGAAAAACTCTGCATAATTTCACTTATATATGGAATTTTAAAAGGTCAGAGTTTTAAAAAGCAGAGATTATAGAGTGTTGATTATTAAAATGAAGAAGTGTAGGACGGGAGATGTGTGAAGTTTCAGTTTTGTAAAATGTAAGTTGTAGAGATAGTGTGCAGAATGAGGACCATAGTTAATAAACTGTGGTATATGCTTGAAATTTGCTGTGACAGTAGAACTTGTATTCTTAGCACCCACAATAAGTAAATATGTGACGACACAGAGATGTAGCTTGACTGTACTATTCTGTTTACCATGTATATCAAAACATCATGTTGGACATCTTAAATCTACACAATTTTGACTCTAAAAAGAAAGAGGGAGCAGAGACATGCAAGGAGAATGACAGATGATGACAGGCAGAGAGTTGGGTGAGGCAGCCCTAAGGCAGACTACTCCAAGGACCAACAGCCTAGGGAAAGGTAAGGGACTTCCAAAATTTGTGAGAAAATTAACTTCTGGTACTTTAAGATTCCTAGTCCATAGTGGTTAGTCACAGCAGTCACAGGCTACCCTGCATGTCACTCCTGGGCCCTTTAGCAATGGGATCCTCATGAAGACAGGATTTTCAAAGGGACTTCACTGCCCACCAGAGTGTGTTAGAGGTTCTATGGGGAGTAAAGCTAAACCTACCAAAAGGAGAAAAGCTGATTCA
This sequence comes from Nannospalax galili, assembly GCF_000622305.1. Classification (NCBI taxonomy): domain Eukaryota; kingdom Metazoa; phylum Chordata; class Mammalia; order Rodentia; family Spalacidae; genus Nannospalax; species Nannospalax galili. The sequence continues at coordinate 3,190,591 of NW_008360326.1, forward strand.
ACTCCATGTATCACTGTCGTGGTTTTGATGAAATGCCCCCTCCCCTCTGAAAGTTCATGTGTTGATGGCACTATCGGGAGGCTATGGAAAGCTGAGGAGGGAAGACCTAGCTAGAGCAAATAGATCACTGGGGATGGGCCTTTGGGACTATGCCTTGCCCTGGCCCCTTCCTGTTTTCCCTTTCTCTACTTCTTGTCCATCAAGGGGTGAAGAGATTTATTTACTACATGCCACATGCCACTATGATGTTCCCCTCAAACATGGGTCCTGGAAATCATGGGCTGAACCCTGAAATAATGAGGAAAAAAAGTCTTTTCTCCTGAGGTTATGAGCTGGCCTAGAAATAAGTATGCTAGCCATCATCCCCATCCTAATATTCAACTCCAACCTTATCCTGACAAGAATTCTGGTCATATCAAGGGTCCCATAAATACTCAAACAATACTGGCCATTGCCCCTGCTCTTGGTTACCCAACAGGAACTTCTTGGTTAGACCCTATTGCTGAGGACACTACATATATGGGCTGTAAAACAAACAAGGAGAAATAAATCTGGTGCTGACTTCAAAGCCTCATCTCTACTGGCTAGCTGTCATAGTGCTGGAAGGAGTTATGCAAGCTACCTGAAGAGAAAATTTAGTATGAACCTTACCCAGCTGTGAATCCTATGAACTACAACAGCAATGGGCCTAAAAAGATATGCCCACATTAGGCCCACCAGTACAACAGTGTTATCAACATTATAGGAGTGACCAACCACTTTATAATTGGATTTAAGGTCTACTTCATAGATGGAATTCATACCTGACATTGTTATCAGACCTAGGAATATGAAGCTAGACAGCCCACAGGCCATGAGAGAGAGCCTAATACAATTATTCTGCTGAATAGATATAGTATTAAACTGATTTCTAATGACTTATTGTCATACCCATAGATTAATGCATCTTTCAATTCTCAACAGAGAAACATCCTTGTATAGCAGGTGGTGACTGACACAGAAGCACTGACTAACGTGCAGAGACTAAGAGACTGCAAGCTGCCTATCCCTAAATAGGACACCTATAGCAAACTTTTGCTTCCCAGGGCTCAGGGATCATTGTGGAAGAGGGGGTGGCAAGATTATAAGAGCCAGAGGAGGTGGATGACCACAAGTAAACAGAGTTTTCCAGGCAGCTGGCCAGTTACTCACATGAACTCACAGCAATGGTGACAGCGTGCACAAATATCGCTTAAGCTCAAGCCAGACAAAATCTCAGCGTAGACATGGGGAGGTGGGTAAGAAACCCCAGCCCTACCTGTGGAACTATTGGAGACCAACAGATAAGGGTGACCCCCTTGGTAGATTGATCAGGCTCCAGGGGATGAACCCACACCGAAGGGCATTTGGTGACCCAAATCTGACTCTGTAGGCATATTATACATTTTACTCATAGAAGTCATGCAATCTCAGGTTTCTCTAACTTGCTAGGGTGATGAGAGGAAGGGAAAGGGAAAAGGAAGCACAGAGAGAAGACAAGAAGACAGTTGTACTGACAAAAAGAACAAGAGAAGGGACTGATAAGTAGCCACATTTGAGTTCTTGCAAGACAGAGCGTGTATTTATGAACACATGTCTGACACACGCAACATAGTCTAAGGAAAATCTAGCAGGAAGAAGATTCTCAATGTTAGCAGAAAACTTCCATCTATAATTGACCTCCTGCTGCTCCAAGTTACACAAGATCCTGGGGAGGAAGGGGCTTTATTCCCTCAGGAAAAAGACATTATCTCATTCTGTGTCAAGACCTTGGAGGCTCTTTGACGTCAGAACTGCTTACTCCTCCGCCCACTGCCCTTTGACAGATTCCTCCTCTCAGACCCTCTTAGAAGTTACATCCTTCAAAGAGACGGTTTTACTGCTTTCATCCTGCTACCACATACCGGTCTCCAAGACTTCAGGGAATCAGAGTTCTAAGAATGTGCACAGAGAGATGCAGAGCTTCATACCCCAGTGGAGCATGATCATCGAAAGTGGGTGTGGCAAAAGGGTAGGGAGACCATACCCTGTCAAATTCACTGTTGGTTCGTTGCTGTGGGATGCCACTTTTCTGTACAAAGTCAGTCCGTTTCCTATACTACAGAAGGAGATGTTGTTGAGAAAGTGTTCCGGAAACTCAGGGTAAAAGCATCTGAAAATTTGAAGGAGTGGGAAATTGAGATATATCAAAAGACTCATTAATTTTCCCTTGCCCTAAACAAAACTATTTTTGGTTTGGTTTTGTACCTGGAGTTGAACTCAGGACTTTCTGTGTATTAGTCAAGTGTCCTACCACTGAGCTCTGTCTCCAGACCTGTCTCTGTCATCATTTCTATGATGGTGAAATTCCATATCTTGCCTTTCAGTCAGTTTAGTATGGAAAAAATCTACCAGGTATCAAGTGAGAAATGGAATTTTTTGTGCTTATTTCTTCCTATGAAGACTCCTTGGTTTTATTACAGGGGTGGGATCAAAAATAACAGAAGAGTAAAAACACATGAGAAATTTCCCCCAAGTATCTAAGTAAGGTGTACAGTTTGGGTCATATATGTGAAGAGGAGAATGTTGACAAAGAAGCACCCCAGCTTTGCTTCCTTGTCATATGTGACGTTGCTCATACTTCTGTAAAGAACCTAGGAATAGAGATGATACATTCTTCCTGGTAACCCCACCATCGAGACCTTTTAATTGAGAGGTTACTTACAATATCACTTATACAACTGATGCTTTTCCTTTTCTCCCTTATTTTGCTTTATCTACCTAAAATGAGGAAATGATCTCTAGAGTGGCACCTTAATGATACAGAGATAAAGAGAGGCAGAGGTGAGTGAGCATGAGCTTATATAGATACATAATGGCGGATCTCTATCAAAACAGTGGGTAGAGACCCTGCAATATCTGGGGGATATTAGACAAAATCAAGTAAATTATTTCCAGTCCCTATCACTGCTTTTGTAATCCTTTAAATAGCAGCTTTGCAACAACCTGAGATGATGTAGCCTACAGAAACAGCAGCAGCAGAATGGCTGTGACAGCCCCTCACAAGATTCTTTAGCATTGGTATTCAAGAACTTCATGATCCCAGAAGACTAATCCATCTGTGGAAGATTATGTTTATGTTTACAGTTTGCTTCCTGTCTCCTCCCCCTTTCTCCATCTCCACCCAATTTGTATTCCCAAGGCATAGAAGCTTTGATTGGGGATAATAGCCCTGAGATGAGGCAATCCATTTGTTTTGGCCTCCATTTGGATCTGTCTGTTATTAGAGGGTGGGCTCCCTCCATCTGGCCTTCCCACTGGCTGCTTCCTAGGATCAGGACCCAGTCTACCAGGACTGTGACTCACCCCCCAGCTCTTCTTGAATGCATGGGATGTGGTTGGATATCCAGGGTATACCCCCAGGGCCTGAAAGGGTGTGGGATCACTCCACCATTTTTCTTGTCTGGGTGTGACATTCAGATCCTTTTGCAGCTCTTTATCTTCCTGCTGTTGTGTAATTGTGTATATTTCTAGCCATGGAGAAAACAGTGTTGCAATTAGAAATGCACTAAATGCTAACTTTTTATAAACATTGTACTTAGGGGTAGTGGTGACATTTGTAACCAAATGTACAAAATGATCACTTTTAAATGCTCTGTAGTAAATTGTTTATTTTAGAGGAAGTGGAAAATACAGGAAAGCAAAACAAAAACAAAAAAATCCCCTGTAATTCTGTTCCAGAGAAAGGTGTCAAGATATTGTAAAGAAGTCCTTTAAGATGTATTCTATCCATAAACATATTTAAAATATGAGATCAAATAACTTTTTGACAGCCTGATGGTGTGTTCCTTCTTAACCACATGAGATGAATAAACACTAAACTTCTCTATTATTAAACTCAGATATCCTTCCAGAACTGCAGTGTCCACTACAGTAATTAGTAGCCTTCATTAGTCCCTTGTTGCTGTGATAAAAGATCATGACCAAAAGCAACTTATGGAAGCGTTTATTTTGGCTTATGTTTCCAGAGGGAGAGTCCATAATGGCAGTGGTGAGGACAGGTGGCTACAGGTAGCCAGAGCATGAAGCCGAGAGAAGAGATCTTCAACCACACACAGAAAGTGGAGAGAGAGAACTGGAAGAGGGGAGAGTTTATAAACTCTTGAAGACCATCCCCAGTGATCAAGGCTCTATTTCCTAAAGTCTCCATAACTTCCCCAAAATAGTGTCACCAACTGGGGACCAAGTAGTCAAGTCTGTGAGCCTACAGAGGACATTTCTCATTAAAAGCACCACATAGCCACTATTGGGCACCTACATTTACACTAATTTAGTTGAGTTATAGTTTAAAATTTGAATATAGAAGACATGCCACATTTGAAGTGTTCAACAGCCTCATAAGGCTAGAGACCACAGCACAGAGATGGTATGAGTTCTTTATCACACAAAGTGCTTTTGGAAAGAGCTGTTCTAGAAAGATACATGCTCATAAGAACCATCCTGAAGGCAAAGTAGGAACACACAGGTGTTACAATTAGAGATGGAGAAGAAGCCTACTCAGTCTATTTTTGTTTTGTTTTGTCTTGCCTTGTTTGTTGGGACAGCATCTCACTCTGTAACCCAAGCTGTTCTTGAGCTCATTATATAGCCCAGGCTGCTCTTAATCTTATAGAAAACCTCTTGCTTCAGCCTCTTATGTACTGGAATTATAGGTGTGAACTACTGTGCTCAACTTTCAATCTAGTATTTTTAAAGTCAATATGTCAATGTCCTTCTTTTACGTGATGACTTTAATCCACCATTGCTGGTGATACATGAACCCTCATCTCCTACATCTCAAACATGTCACAGGTTGTAAATCAGGTAAGGGATACTGAGACCCCATTTACTGGAAAGTGTTTTGGGATATCTATAGAGAAAAGAACTCAAGCCAAAGATTATTTTTTTAATTTTGAAAAAAGAAGACAAGTTCTTCATCATCATTTAGAAAGCACCTATCGTTTGCAGATCTTGATCATGACTCAGTATTCACTGATATGGGTAGCATTATAGAATCTGCACTTACTTGATACCATCTGCAAATAATCAAGCAGTTCTGTGAGCAGGCAGGCATTTTTGTTGCATGGCCAATGAATGGGAAGGGAGGCCAATGCTCTAAAGACCTGGTCTGCAGTGGATCTTGGGTTCAGATTTACTCTTAAACTTGGTTATAATTTACCTTTAAAAAGCTTTATATTTTTCTTTATTCTTGAGACATTCATACATGTATACAACGAAATATCATATCCACTCCTATTTCCCTCTGCCTACTGCTCCCAATATTCTCCCCAACATGTCCCACTCCCAACATGATGTATTTTTTTTGATAATCCACTAAGTCCAGTTAGTGCTGCCCATATGTCCAAAGGTACGGGACCATCCACTGAAGCATGGGAGACCTATCAGGGGCCACACCCTCAAAAAAGAATGATTCTTCCTCAGGTAGCTATCAACTCATTAAAAGGGCTATAATTTTTAAATGATACATTTCAGTGTCAAGATGACAAAGGGTAGATTGTAATTATTGATTTCCATTGTTAACTGGATTGAAAATCATCTAGGAGATACACCACTGGGCATGTCTTTTGAGACATGCCAACTAGGTGGGATGAGCAACTAGTTGGAACCAGGACAAGGATATTCTCCCTGTGTGTCCTTGGGACATGCTCTCCTCCAAGGTCTTGTGTGCCTCTTTTTTTGTACACAGAATAGAGTGACCAAGACCTATGGCTATCAAATTTTGTTCCAAATTCCCCAAAGGGAAGTGCTGAGACCACCTGTCTCTCTATGAGAGCCACTTCATTGCCATTTGCTGTTCATTTGGACTTTCTCAGGATTTTTATCTATAGAGGAAAAATGTCTGAAAAGAACTTGTTTGGATCATCTTTAAAACTTCTGCTCTTATATTTGTGATCCAATATATTTTAAATGCCCTTATTGTTGTTGTAGTGGAGAGCTTTAAAGATTTAGGCCTTCTAAATGAACTTGTATGGTGGTAGGGGGTAGATTTTAAAAATAATTTATAAAGCAAAAACTAAATTTAGTTGGAATTAACTTTGAAACTTCCCTAACTTACTTATTTTCAGCTATACTATTTTCAAGATGTAGTTCATATGCTGTATAATTTACCTATTTAAAGTGTAAATTCAATGCTTTTTAGTATGTTCTCAGAATTATGGAATAATCACCCAACTCAAATTTAGAATATTTTCGTCTCCCCCAAAAGAAACCATGTATCCATTAGAGGGCACCCACCTGCACCCCGGCTGTAGGCTATGCTTAATCCACCCCTGTATATAGGTTTACCTGTTCTGAGCATTTCATGTAGATGCAGTTATACAATGTGCAATCTGGAGATGGTTCCCTTAGCACATCTTCTAAACCTCATGTCTCCATGCTGTACTAGGTGTCAGAGCGTCGTTCCTTTCTATGACTGGATCATCTTACATCGACAGATAATCATTTATTTGTTGAGGAACACCTTAAATCACCCACACGTGTTTGTGGTTGCCCCAGATCCAAAAATGAGGTTTTTTAGATTTTCATTGTATTTGGAGAGCTGGTCTGTGGTCTCCCTTTGTCTGAGAAAATGAAGCCTGAAGTTTAACTTAAGGAAGGAAAAAGGGATAAAACAATATATTTTTGTTTTTATTTAAAGTTGAATTGTGTATGTTAGAGGTGTGCATGTTTGTGTGTGTAAATGTTGTGCATGTGTTTCTCTCTCTCTCTCTCTCTCTCTCTCTCTCTCTCTCTGTGTGTGTGTGTGTGTGTGTGTGTGTGTGTGCTAATGAGACTGGAATCTACTCACCAATTTCTTAAGATTTGTGCATCAGAGTTACCTGCAGACCTCATTAAAACAGAATCTTGGGCCCCATCCTTGGGGATTTTGATTTAGTAGGTGTAGAGTAAGGCCTAAAGCCTTGAATATCTGTCAAGGGCTGCTGAAGCTGCCTGACTGTGAAACATACATTAGTTTCATAATCTGAAAAGTAATATGGCTGGGTGGTGTCCACACTATGCCAGATCCTCTTGTGCCCTTATAATGAACACACTGAAGACACTTCCACCTTCTGTCATAACAAACAGAATCACTGTTTATGAGATGCTGCTAGATGCCAGGCCCTGTGCAAATTGCTTTACCGGCACAGAGCGGTTGTGTAAGAGGCTGACGGGAACAGTCATCAGGGGCATAGCTGAGCCTCCAAACCAGATTGCTGACTCCTATGTTACAAGAGGTGATTTCAGTTCCAAAGAGTTAACACTTGGTCATAGTAATTTCCTCAGCATTGGAAACTCTAACTGAGGACTTATAATTACATGCTGTGTGAGATTTCTACTGTGGAGAAGCTAATACAGAAAATAATTTAAGTGAAACTATCATACTGCATTATATGTTTTTCTTCTGTCCTTTTTTATGGTTGTTTCATCTGCTTGCAATTACCTTGTAAACTCCTTGATATTTGGGGTAGGACCATTCACTTTATCATCCGTTTTTGTCCACTATTATACCTAGCATTATTTGGATAGCACCTTTACAGTTTTAAAAGATAGAATTTTTTTTGTGTGTGGAGGTTTCAGTACTGAGCAAATTGGATGAAAAGTACTCACAATTACCTCCTACCCTGCAAAAGGACAGCCTCTCCATACCTTCAACATTCTACATAACAGTGAAACGTTTGCTACAGTCAGTGACGGTTGACAAATCATCATCAACCCGAGTCTGCATTTCACAACAGAGCTTACCCTTGGTGTATGTTCTAGGTGTTTTGACAAGTGTTAAACCACATAGATACAGCACTATTATGCTATACAGAGTCGTTTTATGCCCTTAAAGCTGTGTTGTATTCCACCTGTTCATCTTTCTTTCCCTCTAACCTCAGAACCCCAGATGATTTTTACCATTTCTGTAATTTTACCTTTCCAGAATGTCCTATAACTGAGATAATGCAGTATAGCGTCATTTAATGTCAGTTTCTTTCACCTAATAATATGCACCTAAGTTTCCTCCATGTCTTTTTCATGGCTCATGAGCTTGTTTTATAAACTCTGAGTTATATTCCATTGCATAGATTTACTACAGTTTATTCATTTCCCAAAAGACATCTTGGTTACTTCCAAGTTTTGGCAATTATCAACAAAGCTGTTACACACATTTGTGTGCAGGTTCAATTCACTGCATAAATTACTAGCAGCACAGTTGCTGGAAAACATTGTAAGGGTATATTAATTTATGTCAGAACCTGTCTTTTGATGTGGCCGTACCATGTTACATCCCCACTATGAGTGAACAGTTTGTCTTACTGTTCCATACCATGGCCTGCGTTTGGCATTGTCAGTGTTTTGGTGTTTGGCCATTATAATGGGTGTGTAGGAGCATTTCACTATTGTTTTATTTTTAATTACCAAATGGCATATGATGGTAAGCATCTTATGTTTACTTTCCATCTGGGTATCTTGTTTGATGAGTTGTTTTTCAGACTATGTTTCCCATTTTAATTGGATTGTTTGTGTTCTTAATGTTCAATGTGAGTTCTTTGTGTATTTTGAATAGACACCCTTTCATCTGATATATCTTTTGCAAATATTTTCTCCCAGTTGATGGCTTACATTTTTTACTTTGTGGCAGTATCTTTTGCAGAACAGAAGTTTTAAATTTTAATGGAGTCTTGTAAATAATTATTCTTTTAATGAACTATATCTTTGGAATTGACTCTAAAAAGCCATCAGCATAGCTGGGTCATCTAGATTGTCTCCTGTTGTCTATCGCTCATTTATAGCTTTGTGTTTTATTTAGCCTATGATCTATTTTGAGCTAAATATTGTGCTGTGCATAGAGCCTATGTTCAGGCTATTTGTTTTTTTGTTTATATCCTGAATATCTAATTGCTACGTCACCCTTTGTTGAAAAGACTGTTTTCTCTGTTGTACTGCCTTTGCTCTTTTGTCAATGATCGGTTGGCTATCCTTATGTGGGATTATGGGATTAACCCTACACTCTGTACTTTGTTCTAATAATCTTTTTTTTTTCTTTTCTTTTCTCTTTTTTTTTTTTTTTTGGTCTTTTTGAGACAGGGTCTCCCTGTAGCCACAGCTAGCCTAGAACTTACTATGTAGTCCAGGTTAGCCTCAATCTCACAGAGATCTACCTGCCTCTGCCTCCTTAGTGCTGGGATTAAGGGCATGCACAACCACACCTCATTTACTAATCTATTTTTAAGCTACTTCTACACTCCCTTTACTAGCTTTATACTTGATATCAGCTCAGTCTCCACTTTGTGTTTCTCTTTCAATATATAGTGTTGGCTATTATGAGTCTTTTGCTTCTACACTTAAACTTTCAAATCAGTTTGTCATAGCTATAACATTCTGTCATTTAGAAACTACTAGAAGAAAACACTTCAGGACATTGGACTGGGCAAAAGGCCTTTGGGGAAAATATCAAGGCACACAAAACAAAAGCAAAAAGGGAGCAATAAGAGTGACTCAAACCCAAACTTCTGTACAGCAAAGGAAGCAGCCAAGAGAGTAAATAAACTACAGAATGGGAGAAAATATTCACAAACTATAAATCTGGTCAGAGGCCTATACTAATTTGGTCGGAGGGACTTAAAGGACAGTTTTGGCTCCTTGCCCTCCTGGGTTGACTAAGTTCCAGGGGACTATAAGCATCTCTCAAAATGTCCTGTAACTATGATGAGTCATCTGTCCTCTTGATCAAGGAGGCCATGGAGACCCCACCAAATGGACTTGAACCAGTGTCCAGCCTACAAAGAGGAGGGTCAACACAGTTATGCATTTTCAGGTCTTATATTTAAGCCTTCTATCCATTCTGAGTTGATTTTGTACTTGGTGACTGTTTTCATCCTTCTATAAATGGCTAAATGATTTTTCCAGCGCCACTTTTTAAAAAGACTGTCCTTTCTTCAATGTGTGTTCTCAGCAGCTTTGTTGAAATGCAGCTGGTTGTAGAGGTGCAGATTTCCTTCTGGCCTCTCTGTTCTTTTCCATTGGTCTATGTATCTGTTTCTATGGCAATGCCATGCTATTTTAGGGATTCTTTTATGTACCATTCACAAATCATAGGATGTTATTTGGAATTTTATCTGGAATTTCATCTGGAATTTTATTTTATTTTTTGAACTGCGATTTTAAAATAGTTATTTGCTTATCTCTCCATTAGCAGTACACATTCTGCTCTCAAACTCCCCAGGGCATCATTTGCAATGGGAAATAGAGCATGTGTATATGTGGGTGTGTAGTTCTGAGAGCAATCAAAACAAAAACGAAATATCTGCCTACTCTCTCTTTAGGCTGGTGGTATCAGGGCTAGAGTCAGAATCCTGCTATTTACCTCCAATAATTATTCATTGTCAATTTGCATGTATGTGTGTGTGTGTGTGTGTGTGTGTGTGTGTGTGTGTGTGTGTGCATGTGTGTGTGTGTGTTGTAGGAGGAATCCAGAGACTGACATTGGTGTCTTCCTCAATTGTTTCTCCACTTTATGTTTTTGAGATGGGGTCTCTCAATTAACATGGACCTCACTGAATCAACTAGGTTGACTGGCCAGCAAGCCCTAGGGATCTTCCCGCCTCTATTTCCCCAACTGGAGGACCATAAGCACTGCTTCACCCAGCTTTTATGTGGGTTCTGGGGATCAGAACATGGGTCCTCATGGTTGAATAGCAAAAGTTCACCAGCTGTGCCATCTCCTCATGCCTATGCATTGGTTATTAACCAGGAACTAAGTGGTTACAGGTACAGAATGCCAGGGGTTCTTTTCTTGTGAACTGATGAAAAACCTTTGTGTCTCAATTTATAAAACTTCTTGTCTCAATGAATCATTGTCTCCAGGTCTTGATCTTTGTCATGGCTGTCTACTTAATAGTTGATAGACATAAGCAGCATGTCTTTACAGCATAAGACACAGAGTGTTACGCAGCTATTGACTAACAATTTGTTTCTCATTTTATCTATCTACAGACCATTTTTCTCTATTGGTTAAAGGTTAAAATAAATGTGTCACTTAGGGCTGTACATGTCTCAGACATATATTCTCTATGTGTGACCAGGTGTGGAACTCTCTAATAGCCTCTGTCTGTGGCAAGAAGAAGCCTCTTAAACCCAGCCTAGGAACTATTGGCAACTGATTACTGCTGGGTGAGAAAGTAGATCTTCTTTACGCTCTCTAGATAGGCTGACTAGACCCCAGTGGATGAACTTGCACTGAAGGACATCTGGGTACAAATAAGAGTTAACATATATGACAGAATGCATGAAATCTGATGGTTGGGGGGGTGGTTATAGGGGGCCTGAATGGGGGAGGGGATCTAAATTTGATTCAGAGCTATTATATGAAATGCACAAAAACTCAATAAAATATTTTTTAAAAGATTGAAATAAAGAAATGTGTATGTGCAAATGCATGTACATGTATCAGTTGTGTATATAAGAGTGGGGTTAACCGTGGGGCTCTGAATTTGTCTCTCATCCGTCCACTCACCTGATGTCCATTGCTTTCTATTAATCATGCAAATGATCTTTGGATAGTGATGGTAAGACTCTCGAAAGAAGATATTCAATCATAAAGACCAAGGGGCTAGAGAGATGACTCATTACTTAAGAGCACTGGCTGCTCTGGCAGAGGACCTTACTTTGATTCCCAGTAGCCACATAGCAACTAACAACTGTCCATAACTCCAGTTCCAGGAGAATCTAACACCCTCTCCTGACCTCTGGTGCTCTTACATACATGCAGGCAATATACTCATACACAGAAATAAAAAAATAATAAATTAAATATTTTAAAAAATCATAAAAACCGTAATTATTCAACGGAGAATTGATAACTTTTTTACAAATTTGCAACTCTCTCCCTGGTTCCTCGCCAAAAGGACAAAGCACTGTGTGTCCCTAACAGCAATAGTTCAAAGAAGGCTTTAAGCATCCTGAATCTAATACACAGAAAAAAAGATTTAGTTGGGACAGAACCCAGGTAGGGCAGGCTAATCGGCAAACCTGAAAAAAAGCCTGCTGTTTACTACTGTTGGAGTCTGGGCACTGAGCTCAGAGGACCCCGTGAGGGAACTCTTAGCTAGTCACACCAGGTCTCTTCAAATTTTCCCCTCCAGTTTACTCTCAGAAATTTCATTCTGTGCTCACTCTGAAGGATTAAGCCTGAGATCTATGGGCTTAAAAGAAAGCCATTTTTTCTTTAGATTCTTAGTTCAATTTTTAAAAATTAAAAAATGATTGCCATGTCATAATTGAACTTATTTATGAATTGCAATGTGACATTTTGATTCATGCTTACATTCGATAGTTTTTTTTTTTAAAGTCCATAATGAAGAGGCATCATTGTACCCTACTTGATCACCATCAATATTTATCCTTAGACACAGGGAATTCTCTTCTGGCTTCCTTCACTCAGTACTAAAGAGATACCACTGAACCCCTCAGCCTTGTCTCCAAGAATCTCTGTACAACTCATTTGGAAAGGGAAAGATTTTTTTCTTCTTTAGTTATTTTGCAAACCTTCCTATAACATTTGTTATGCAGCAAGAGCTATTTTGAAGTATCGTATAGCCCACTTTGCAGATGAGGAAACTGAGGTACAGACAAACGACATGATTAGCATATTACTTGCAGGTTGTGTAGTTCAATAGTGATAGAATTGGGGTGACTGCCCTACCCCAAGCAGTCTGGCTCTTGACTCTTTCACTCATAACCCCACCATGCTGGTGTTCACCTCCTGGTCATGCTTTTTCATTATTCGGTTATTAATCTTCCTTATGCATATGGGGGATTGTTATGGTTTGAATCTGAAGTTTCATGTGCTGGCCACTTGGTTTCTAGCCCCTGGGATTCTGGAAAGTCACTGGATCCTGAGGGCTCTGACCTAATCAATGTTTTAATCCACTGATAGACTTGGAATTTGAATAAATTATTGGGAGGTGATGGAACTGTGGATGGTATGGCCTTCCTGAAGGAAGTGGGTCACCAGGGGTGTGCCTTCACAGGGTGCCTCTTGCCCCTACTTCCTTCCTGTTTCTCTTCTCTGCTTCCTGACTGCTATGAGAATAGCTTTTCTCCACCATGTCCACACTTGAAAACGTCCCTGCATTACCATGTAATTAAAAGCAATGTAGCCAGCTGATAATGGACTAAGACCTCAGAAACCATGAGCCAAATTATTCTTTCCTCCTTTAGATTGTTTCTTTTGGGTATTTGTCTTGGTGACTAGAAGTGTGACTCACAGGAATAGTATAACATCACAATTTCCTTTGTTCTAGTAAAGTTTCCCGTGTTATGCTTAACTCTCACTTTGATTCTGTTTGCTTTATGTTGGAAATACCTTTAGCTTGGGTCTTTGTGCTCAGAGTCTCAGGACTGTGGGAAGCTCAAAGGGGACAGACAACTTTTCTACCAAGTCTGGGGACAAATATGAACAAATCAGCCCTCTCCACTGAGCCAAAGCCACACAGGGAAAGAAGAGAGTGGCTTAGTTGAGGACGGTCTCAGTTAAGCCACATAGTTTAGATTCGTAGAATCATATATCATCTGTGCCACCCTTGATGAGTCACTTCCAGACAGTCCCTGCCTTCTTACGGGCCACATTGTAGTCTTAATTGTGAGGAATTCCAGCAGGATGGATGTCACCGGCTTCTTATAGAGTCACAAAACCGCCTCTGCTGTGTAAAGAGCCATCCAGCACCCATACTACATTCCTTCCTGCCTGAAAAAGTCCCACAATATCTGAGACATTCCAAGGAAAAGGAAAGGAAAAGTGAGGTGAGAGTAGGGAGGGAAAGAAGGGAGAGTCGAAAGAGGAAGCCTTCTTTCTAAGCCTCAGGTCAGTCTACTTCTGGACTGCCTTCTCTGAACTCCCTTCAATATAAGCTGGGCATGCTGGACAGCTCACTTCCAACCTCAACACTGGAAGATCTTTGTTGCTAAGATCCTCTGTGATCTCTACAGAACTTAAGTTCGTGTCCAAAGTCGTAGGCATGGGGCAGAGTCCTTTATAATCTGGTTCCCTCATAAGCCCAGGGTAGACTTGAACTCACTAGATAGCTCAGGACGACCTTGAACTTCTGATCCCCCTGTCTTCACCGCCTGAGTGCTTGGATTACAAGAATGCATCGCTACACACCATTTTATTTTATGATGTGCTGAAGATCAAAGTCAGAGCTCTGTGCATGGTGCACACTCTACCAATGCAGCTCCACCCTCAAACTCCTGGTCTGCTTCTTAGTCTTTGCCATATTGGCATGTTCCCTTCCCTGTCCTCCCTTCCCTCCTCTTCCCTCCTTCTGTCTGCTCACCTCCTTTTTCTTCTTCCAGCTTCTGTCTCTCCTTCCTATACCTTCAGTCATGTCACCTACTTATGATTTTCATCATCCCTCCTGCCTCCTGATCTTTTCTCAATCTTTTCTTTGCATGGAATTCCCTCTTCTAACCCTTTACTCTCCCTATCCTGTAAGACTCAGTTCAGCTTTTCTCCACAGAGCCTATCCCTGACTCTCCTCCACTGTCTTTTTATTTTATGTGTATGCATGTATTGCCTGTATGAAGGTAAGTGCACCCGTGTCGTGCAATGCCCGCGGAGGTCAGAAGAGGCTGTTGGCTCCCCTGAGACTGGAGTTACAGACAGTTGTTAGCTGCCATGTGGGTGCTGGGAATCGAACCCGGGTCTTCTGCAAGAACAACCAGTGTTCTTAACCACTGAGCCATCTCTCCACCCCCCTCATTGTCTTATTTTTACCCCTGTAGTGCAGTTCTCATGGCATTTAACTCTCTTGTCCAAGTATTCTTACCTCTACAGGACCATAAACTCCACAAAGGAAGAGACAGTGTTCTTTCATGTTATTTCTATCAAAGATGCTAATACATCTTTGTGGAATGGATGATGGCAATATTACACAGTGGTGTAAGCTGGTGCCTATCCCTAGCAAAAGCTCTGAGTCTAATCTCATGTACTTAACAAGAGTCAGACTCAGAAAAAGGGCAAGGCATTGTTATAGAGCATAAAGCTATTCAGATTACATCTGGGACTGGAACCCAGGCTATCAGACTGTGAGTGTCTCAAGGAAACTGAATGCATTATATGAATCCTGTGGCTCCAGGGCTCAGTATGTCTGGAAAGTAGCAGGTGCCTAATGAATGAATGAATGAGCACACAGCACCCCATTCTTTCCACTGCCCAGGACAAGGTGGATCACTGCCAGCTCTGTGGTACTACATTTGGTTTGCTCAATATTAACAACTAAACCAAATAATCAGAGCGAAAGATTCCAATTTAAATGTGAATTTCTTGTCCACTACCAGGTAAGTGGACAATTGTCCAATTGCTTTGGGGTTCTGAAGCCTCAGCATAAACCACGTTGCCTTCCTGAAGGACAAGTCACAATAGCTGGATTGCATCCAGTGGTGGCCCAGATATAATGTTACCACCCTGCCAACAGAAAAAGGCTGATGCTATTTTTAAATTTCCTCTGGAAAGTAGGTGATATGAATCCCTTTGCTTGGCCATTCTGATGTCACTCAAACCTCCAGGGAGGATAGTTGCCCTTCCCAGGCTATAACAATGCTTTATCTTGGGTTTGGAATCTCTCCCAGACAGGTCAGATCTCAGATGAGAGGGCAGGCTTCTGATAGCAAGCAATCCCCTCATGTCAGCCCAATTTTCCTAGCTCAGTAGATAGGTCAGATAAGAGGGAGAAAATATGCATGATGTTAACACAGACTATAGTGTGGTGAGCTCAAACCAGAGGGTGCTGCCACAGCTACCACCACAAGGGTAGTGAGGGATGGGAAAGCCCAGGAGCTGCATAATGGACCAGGAAGTGTGGCCATGCATACCTATAATCCCAGAACTAAGAGAGAGAGAGAGAGAGAGAGAGAGAGAGAGAGAGAGAGAGAGAGAAGGATCAAGAGGTCAACACCAGCAGGGGCTGCATGAGATCCTGTCCCAAGAAACAAACAACAAAATAATCAAGTGAAAATGAAGCTAAAATAGATCACCTGAGCTTTAGATCATAGCTTTCCACTTCAGTAATTTGTTTTGAGGTTACACAGCTAATACTTCCTCTGAACTACTTTCCCTCCTCCTGTAAAATAGATCTGATAATAGCATAAATATTTGTTTAAATAATTCATGTAACATAATCTCAGCAGTGCCTGGAACATGTAATGTAGTAATGTACACACACGCACACACACACACACACACACACACACACACACACACATCTGCCTCCCAGGGTGAGGAACAGCTCTGATGGGTAAATCAGCATCAACAGCACTTATACTGTGACATACTGTAACTTTCATTTGGGAATGCATGTAGCTACTCATGTGTTATCTCTGCTCATCTCTTAAGTTTTGAATGGTTTGATGCTCTTGAAACCTGTTCTGATGAGAATAACTCCTGGTTCTCCAGACGCTTTCAAAGCAAATTTCATGTTTATTGCCATAGCTTGTTTTTGAGCAGACAACCCCAAATACATACCCCATATTTAGTAAAAAATCAGTCCAATTGTTTTCTTTAGATATGTATGTGTGTTTCTGTATGCAAATGTATGTATATATATACACATGTGTAGAGAGGGGGGAGAGAGATTTTCACCTAAACAAGTATAATCAGGTGAAAAAAGGCTTTTGAAATTAACTGAAATTTCTTGGTGTGCTAGTGATTTCTGAATCATCACTGAGTCATTTTGTAATGACTCTTCCTTTTGTAATCATTATCCTAGGTTTTGAACCAGGTAAGGCTTGACTTACCATTTTGCAGTATATATATAAAGCAAAAAGAAAATGGATATAAGGGACATGAAGGGATAGAAGCCATACAACACAGCAGAGCACTGGAGCCTGGGAGTGTGACAGAGAAGTCTCTTTAGCTGGTGGTTCAGGGCTTTCATCAGGTCTTGGGTAAGGAGGAGCTGGAGGATGTTTTTCTGATTTCTATAGACTGAAAGGCACGTTGAATTATTTTGAACCGAGATAACCATTTTTTTGAACACAAGATCTCATACCCCCTATATGGCCCAGGCTGACCTTAAACTCATGCCTTTCCTCTGGCTTCAACCTCCCAAATGCTGAAATTACAGGCATGAGCCATCACATACAGCTTTGTGTTGAAATAATTTCAGCGGTTCTATCCTGCACACAGGATCTACAATGAGTACTTTGATCAACTCTGGTGACGTTTGTATAAAAGTGACCTCTCAAGCTGTGTTCAGCCTAAAAGTCCATTTAATCAAGATTTTCTACCTAGAAAAAGAAGAAACGAAGGTAAGTAGCACCCTTTATACTATGAAGCATCTCTTTTCATATCTGAAGAAAGAAATGAGGGATCCCAAGGCAGAAGCAGTGAAAACCATTAGTTAAACCACAGAGTCAAGCCCATTTGTTCCTTCAAAAAATGCTTTCCTCTTCCTTTTGTAATTGTTATCCTAGATTTTGAAGCCAGGTAAGGCTTGGCTTATCACTTTGCAGTAATACACACACACACACACACACACACACACACACACACAATAAAAGCAAAAAGAAAATGGATATAAGGCAGCATAGTGTGGGGTTCTGTCCCCCTGACTAGATTAAGATATGCTTGGGAACAGAACATTCCCACCTTCTAACCTAGGAAGAATAGGGCAAGGACCTCACTACCTTAGCTCACTAACCTAAGCTCTGGAGAATAGATTTCCTCTGCATCGCAGTACCATCAGAAAGCTAAATACAATGGCTCTGCAGGAACCCTTTCAGCCTTGGGCTACAATGCTTTAGCTTCCTAGGCTATGTACAGCCAACACTTCAGGGCTCCTAGAGGGGACACTTAGATGTCACAATATTCCACTTGTTTCCCAGCATTCTCCCCAACAGTGAACCCAAAGGAAGAATTTGGCCTCTCTTTGGGTCTGCTGTGACTTGCTGCTCTTGCCACCTTGGAACCCTCTTGCCTCTAGAAAAAGGGGGAGGGGGATCTGGAAGAGAAGGTTTCTCCACAGGGCAGGTTATATACTAGTTACTTTTCAAATTCCTGCGACAGAAATACCTGACAGAAGCAATATAAGGGAGGAGATATTTATTCTGGTTCACAGTTTCAGAGGCTCCATTCCATCATGGCAGAGAAGGCATGGTGGAGCAGGTCTGTTCACATGAACACATGACTATGTGTCCATAGTCAGGAAGCAGAGAAGGAATACTGGTGCTCTGCTAACTTTCTCCTTCTGCCTTTTATTCTGGGCCCTCAGACATTACCATGGCTTTTACATTTTCAAGGCAGATCTTTCCTCCCTCAATTAATCCTCTCTGGGAACACTCTCACAGACATACCCAAAGTTGAACCTCAGCATCTCCTAGGTGATTATAAATCCAGCTAAATTGACAAGGGCAATTTGGCAGTTTGAATCCATTAGGCACACGTCAGAGGAACTCAGTCCACAAATCTAATTTAGCTTCAGTATTGCCAAAGATGTTTTCTGGAGGGATAAAAATGTAGGTGTTATTTAATACACGGGACTTTATCAAGCCGCATCAGCATTTTATTATATACCAAACCAGCCTAAGACTGAAACTATTCCCATGCTACACGTGGAGACATAGACTTCAAAGAAGTTTAGTAACTTCTCCAAGACCTCATGGGAGGGTCACAGGGAATGACATTCTTGAATGAGAAATTTATGTTTTCCAATGTTTTTTCCTCATGTAATGGCTAATATTGATTGGCAACCTGACAGGATCTAGAATCACCTAGGAGATAAAACGCTGGGCATGCTTGTGAGGGATTACCTAGATTAGCATAGCCTCTGGGCATGCCAGTGAGAGATCATCTAAATGAAGTTAATTAAAATGGGAAGATCCATGCAAATCTGGGTGGTATCATTCCAAGGGCTGGGTATGTGGACTAAATAAAAAGGAGAAAAACTGAGCATCTATTGCTCTCTGCTTCCTGACTATGGACACAATGTGACCCATACCCTCAAATTCTTGCCACTATGACTTCCCTGCATAGTGGATTGAATCCTTGAACTGTGAACCAAAATAAACCCCTTCTTTCTTAAGTTGCTCTTGTTGAAATGTTTTAGTGCAGCAATAAGAAAAATAACTAACACAACACATAACAGAGAAAGTCTCAGACGTTTGTGAAATAAGCAAGGTGAGCTGAAACCAGTCTCTTCTCCATCACTGGTGGTGGTAGATTTACCAAATAATAACATGAGAAGCCAGTTAAACTTAAATTTTAGATAAGGAGTTTTTTAGCTGCCCCCAAATTAATGCTTTCCCCTTCCTCTTCTTTCTTCCTTTCTCTCTCTGTTTTGCCCTCTCTCTCAACCTTCCCCCATCTCTCTCCCTTTCCTTTTCCTGCCCCCCTTTCCTATCCTCTCATAATCTGTCCTGTTACCCATCCCCATTTATTTAAAAAGGATACATTCCAATGGCATTCTGTTCATAGTCTTTGTTGTCAACAACTAAAATTCCACGAAAATCTCCAAATTCTGGTGTTTGGGACCTTCCGATTATCAGACACTTTGATGAAAGATTCTCAGTATATTCAAGTCAAAAACAAACGCAATTTCGAGAACAGAAAAGTTAAATATGCTTAACTTAAAAGCACTTTAACAGATCAAATATTTAAAAAATCTAACTCTTGAGGATCATCAAGGTGAACTTGTGTCCTTTTCCATACTGAATCATTGTTGTGTATTACATATAACTTTATTCATTGTCTGATTTGTCCTTTCCTTTGTCAATTTCAAATGTTCAGTGTATTCTGTTTACTCTCATCCTCCATCCATCCTCTCTAACCCTTTTCCCACCTGTCTCCTCCCTCTCCTCCTTACAGATCCCTCTTCTCACATTCACATCTTTTTGTTTTGTTCTGTGACCCACTGATTTTTAACTGACCATGGCTGTGGGTTTAGAACTATCCATTTCAATACGGTGGCTCCCGATCGCATACACAACCGAAGATAATGACTGTCCCTCCCCTGAACTCATCAATAGCCAGTTCAGTAGGAAGTGGTGACCCTATCAACACTTCCTGGATCCATAATTGGCTTTTGACAGGCCCCATTTTGTATAGATCCAGTGTAGGCAAATGAAGCTGCTTTGAGATCCTGTTTGTAATGGCTGTGTCATGCCACAAAGATAGCATTTCAGCTCTACTCCCTATCTTCTGGCTCTTGCATTCTTTCCACTCCTTCTGTGAGATTTTCTGGGCCTTAGAGGGAATGGTATAGATGTCCTGTTTAGGGCTAAGCACTCAACTGTCACTTATTGTAAGCACCTTAAGTAGCCATGAGCTACCATATTCACAAGCTCAATGAGAAGCTTTTCTGATTAAAGATAAAAGTAGCATTTGCCTGTGAGTATAAACATAAATATTTAGAATGTAGTTTGGTGCCCTGTCAGTTTATCTCAATAACAGTATTAAGTTCCCATCTAGAGCCTATTTCTTCCCTGACCTTGAGTTTCTGACCAGGTTTATAGTACTAGGCATGGATTTCCTCTTGTGGAGTGGTCCTCAAATCTAATCTGAGAGTGGTTGTTGCTCCCAAAATAGCAGTGCCACTATTGAACCAGGGGGTACATCTTGCCTAGCAGATTGCCATTGTAGTCCATGGAGTTCACAGATGGAAAGATCATTGATATCTTCATTCCCCAAACAGCCTACATGGCAACTTTTGTCACTTTGAGAACTACCAGCAGGGAGGAAAATTCCAACTCGGTTCCAGTTTGATTTCTCTGTATCTTACAACTAAGCTATGTGATATCTTCAAGAACAAGGTCTTATCATCTAGTTCTGAAGGGTATCCAGGAAGAACAGCCAGAGTCTATATTGTTTTGGGGGACTTTGGGGTCTCTATGACCAACAATTCAGTCCCCTTGGTACTGGGATTATAATAAATTCAAATCTATAGAATTATTGCAAATTAATACAAAGGATTATCCCCCATATGACTCATTCAGCTTTCTACATTGATGTTATAATATACTATGGAGGTTTGTCCTAACTAAGAAACCAGTGTTACTGCCAGCCAAATCGTCTATGTTCTACTCAGATTTTTCTAGTTTTCCCACTATTGTTCTCCTTTTATTCAAGGTTGCCACATTGCACTTAGTGGTCATGACTCTGAAGTCTTATGTGATCCTTGTAACATTGTTTTTCATGACCCTGAAAGTTTTAAGGGAATGGTGATGGGTGAGGTATTGCAGAATGTCCCTCAATTTGAACTTGTCTAATGTATTTCTTGTGGTCACACCAGGATTATGGATTTTGGGGAAAAATACCACTGAACTGAAGTCCCTTCCCAACAGTTCATATGTCATCAACATTGATGATGTCAGTCTTAGTCACTTAATTCAGCATTTGCCAAAATTCTACACTGTAAAATTTCCAATTTCTGGAAGCTGGTCATTAAGTGAAGACCACACATAAGAGTAGGAGTGGGGGCCATTAAGCTCCTCCTGGAGAAGACAATAAGGAATATTAGTCTCTTCTTTCCCTCTTATTTTTTTATCCAATCATTTGTTTATACTGATATAGATTCTTCAATATTTATTTTTATACTCCAGACTATAACTCAAAATGATGTTATTTATTTTGATGCTGAAATTGTTTCATTACATTCTTATCATTATGGGTAATTTTTTTCTTAGCACTTACTTTCTGGCAGGAAGAGATAGTCCAGGCTACAATGATTATGTTACATGTGAGAACATTGAAATTTGTTTGATAAAATTATAAGTTATATGTAAATGACAACTGTTTCAGCCCATTTATACTCTACTGACTTTCTAAAAACAACATTGTATCATTCTTCACGTGTATTTGCATTCATCTAATCACTATAAAAAGATCACTATTATAGTTTTCTAAAAATTTGTTTATTTATTTATTATTTACTTCCTTATTGACAGGCATGGACTCTCTAGTAGACCAAGCTGGCCTGCAACTCACATAGATCTTGCCTCTGCCTCCTGAGTTCTGCAATTAAAGAGCATTGTACCACATTACATTGCCAATGTTATAGTTTTTAAGTGAATTGACAATGCAGTATATAACTGTAATCCTCATTTAACAGAACCAAAAATTAGGATTATTTACAATATATTTTCTTTTTAAATCATTTGTGTCATTTATATAAAGGTGTCTTCATTTGACTGTTTGCCAGATTCTCCCTCTGTGAATACAGTTAAAACAGATGAGCCTTCATTCTGTTTTTCATATAGACACAAGAAATATTGGAATAAAATATGAGTAAAATTAATTTAGAAGAGACATGTAATCTAAATGAAAAGTTGTGCTATATCAAATAATAAATATACTGCAGCTGTGCATGCTAAATTGTCATCTTCAGATATGTATTTCCTAAAATTACCACTAAAGTTCAGAAAAGATGCTAGTGGCTCTTCAACAGCTTTGTGTGTTCTGTTTTTCACACAGTAGTGATATTACTCCAGACCCTGTTGTCATAGTTAATCTTCATTGCCCATTTAATTGAATTCCGAGTCACTCAGGAGACTGAAGCCCACTCTTGGGTATGTCTGTGAGGGCATTTCAGAGAGATAAGACCCACTCTGACTGTGGGTAGCACTATTTCTTGAACTGCAGGCTTAGGTGGAATGACAGAGAAAAAGGAAAAATGTGAGCTGAGCATCAGCCTTTATCTCTTTCTGCTTCCTGGTTGCTGAGATGTAAGCAAGGAGCTGCCATGTCCTGCCGCCACTGTGGAGCTGCCACGGCTACACCTTCTACATCATGAGAGACTCTCTCCCCTTGAACAGAGAACCAAAATGAATGTTTCCTTCCTTACATTCATTCTTGTCAGTTATTTGGTCACAGCCAAGAGAAGTTTCTATCTAAAATCAATTCTGAGATGCTGAGCTATTGCTATGGAAAAACCTAACCATTGCTTCATTAGGCCTTTAGAACTGGTTTAGAAAATGGATTTGAGTTTGGAGTTGTGGGCTAGAGAAGCCCTAGAGTAGTGTAGGCAGAACTTAATGCACCATCCTGGTAGGAATGTGGAAGACCAAACTACTGATAGAAATATGGACAGTAAATACTGTGATCATATGATCATAAGCTTTCAGAGGGAAACAAAGACTCTAACTGGGGTACAGACCATTTATGTTTGATTCTGGCAAAGAACCTGGCTGTATTCAACCCATATTCTGAAAAGTCTAGAGAACTTAAATTCTAAAGTAACAGCTTGGTTCTTTGGTAAAGGAAATTTCAAGACAGATTTGGCATGCTTAGCGTTCGCTGCTCTTAGAGTTACATGAGAGAAAACAAAGATATGAAAAATATGCAGGTTGCAAAGGATATGAGTGTGAACATGATTAAAGTTGTGGACAGAGCAGGTGTTGATAAAGCAGCTGCACTCTTTGAAGAGGTTAGTGTAATTAAAGAGAAATCTGGTGCCCTGTACTGGGACGGACGGGCAAAACATCACCCATGGAAGGCTCCAGAGCATAAAAATGAGAGTGCCAAACACTGGGAATTATACTGCAGGAGTTTCCTGCTTGAAAACAACCTCTTAGGGAAATGTTTTCCAAAGTTCAGTCACCCTTGTACTCAGAGGCATCTATAAAGGTGATAAGGAGGGGCCAGGCAACGTCTGCAGCTGGTCGTAGAACCTGGAGGCATATTCCATGTGCTGCTTTTGAAGGTATACAAAAATGCAATGGTAACAGGGTCAGGAAGGCTGGCACCAACATTTCAGAAAGCATCTGAGGCCAGATAGGGTTGGATTCCCTGTATGGGGTTCCTGAGGGGGCTAAGTATCAAGCTATGAAGGGAAAGCCTAAGTTTCAACAGAGGCCCCAAGATTCTGGAGATGCCAGGAACATGAGATTTCCATTGGCCTGCTTGGTTTCAGTTTTGCTTTTGTTCAGTTCTTTTTGCTGTCCTCTATTCCTGGTGTGTATATCTCTCTCTGTGTGTATATGTGTGTATGTATCTCTCTATGTGTGTGTATGTATATATATATATATATAGGGAGTTTATGACAGATAAATGTGATAGATAGATAGATGATAGATAGATAGATAGATAGATAGATAGATAGATAGATGATAGACAGACAGATAGATAGAAGTAACCTAAGATCCAAAATTTTCTATTGAACCCCCTATCACCAACTGGTCACCTGCCAGCTTCCTATAACACATTCTATAGGCTTAAGAAATCTGATATCCAATACCAGCTAGTATGAATACCACCACTGATGGCCTTCATACATCACTACCTGAGACTAGAGGAATCCATCTGACCTAACTTGCATTCACCAAAATATTTTATTTAATCAGAAGATATCTCACACATTCCTTTAAAGGAAAATACTAGGAGGCAGGGAGGGCAAAAAAGACACTTGTGACATGAAAGCTGAACAGAGACTGGGGTCAGGCTTGGGAGGGACAGGGCCAGCAAGGGGGAGAGAAGGGGGAGGAGAAGCTCTTAAAACACCTTCAGTTTGAAAATACCATAATGATAGCTAATACTTTGTAAGTTAATTTAAAAGTAAAAAAATAAATAATTTGTGTTGATTAGTTTCTGTCAACTTGACACAAACATAGACACACCTAGGAAGAAGGAATCGCAGCTGGAAATTTTCCTCTATCAGACTGGACTGTGGTCATATCTACGAGGCATTTTCTTAATTGCTAATTGACGTAGGAGAACACAGTTTTCTGTTGGGTGTGTCATCTTTAGGCAGATGAGCCTGGGCTATATAAAAATGCCAACTGAGCAAACCGGAGGAAGCAAGCCAGTAAACAATGTTCCTCTATGGTCTCTGCTTCAGTTCTTGCCTCCAGGTTTTTGCCTCAAGCTCCTACCCTGCCTTCCCTTGATGGTGTAAGATGAAATAAACCATTTCCTCCCTCAAGCTCGTTTTGATCAGTGTTTTATCACAGTAACAGAATAAACTAGAACTTCACTAAAGTAAATAATAAATAAATAAAAAGAAAATGTTGTTTTGCATGTGGAGAGTCAGGAAAATATAGATGAACTATTGCTGGTCACTTTCCAATAAAATCATGTATTAAAATGTGTCTCAGATGCTGTTCCAGGACCACAAAGGAAGCTGGAAGTAAACAGTGGGATCCAACCCAACCCCTCTGGCTTATCTTAATGCAACTGTTAATGACAGTACTTTGTGGAAAAAGGAAAAAAGCCGTGACTAAAGCTAAGTCGGAAAAGACCCCAGGACAATAAGCAGAAACTGGAGTTGTCCCAGACAGGACATGTGGTCATCTTAAGTAAAAGATCCCCTGTCCACCAAGGAATAAGCCTCTCATGAATTCTAAAGTCTGAGTAAGACACTCAGCTTTTCTCTATTTCCGAGTACTGTGAGTCCCCACACAAGACTCAAACACGTCCATCCACTTCTAAAGTTTCTCTCTTGGCTATCTGGCACCTGGTACCTTGTCCAGTTACTGAGATACCCAGAAAAGTACCATTCGTCCATGTCAAGAATTCTGTCCCATACCGTGTGAGCGTTTCTCACTCTCTTCACTGTTTCTTTCTTGGGACAGGCTCTTTCCCAGATCTTCAGCCTTCCTCTCTTTGTTACTTCCTACTGGACCTCACTTAGGCTTTTTCAGTTGGGATTGCCTCTCAACAAGAGTGCCGGAGTCCAGATCTTAGCAAGGATAAAAAGCCAAAAAGAAAATGTGATGAATATTTTTTTCAGTACTGGGGATCAAACCCAGAACCTCATGAGTACAGCTATAGCTCCAGCTAAGAGATGAGTTTGACAAAGACCTTTACAAAGTCTTTTCTACTTTCACCAAAAAGTAAAGTTCCTATTCCAGAGGAAGGTGGAGGGCAAGAGATTATATAACAGTAGGATCATTGTGCTCATGGGTGATATTACCATTTTGCCCTTTGCTTTGAATATCTATCAGAACCAGGTCACAGTGGGCAATGTGTGTATGTGGGTAACTGGGTTACTTTTTGTAAGCAAAAGACCCCTGACCTCTTGGAGTTCATGGGCTATGTCAGAATCTTTCTCACTACAACAGCAAACTGCAACATCAGACTTGCTAACCCCAGTTCCAATAAGGCACATCATTTGGGGAGGCGCTCATGGAACTGAATCTGAATTGAAGCCAAACCAACCTACCAGCTGCACACTTTCCACACTCAGACTTTTGGTTCAAACCCAAATACATCCCTGGGCACAGCTGCCCACTATGAGGAGCAAAACTGCTGAACAAGGGTGTCTTGGTTTACAGCTGGCGCTTGGTGGTTGAAAGAAATTATGGATTTTGGTTTTTGTGGCATTTGCTCTCTGGAGCACATATGATAAGTTATGACAGTCAAACGAGTTTTATGGCAGACATAAATAGTAGTAAAAGACATATATTTTTATTCATATAATTTCCTTTCATTTTCTTGCTAGACTTCTTTTGGTTTGAGTCTTATGATGCCTCACTGCTGGGCCCAGATCATGTTTCATGAAGGAACTGCTCTGAGAATTAGGGATTGCTCCTTCATCCCACTAGGAAAACTAAACAATCTTCACAGGGGGCACGGGTCTAGAAAAATCGATACCACAGATGTGATTAGTGAGGCATGTTCAAAAGTGCTGTTTTTATCTCTATTTAGACTGGTGTCTGGCTATGGGTCTCTTTTGTTGACTTGTGTCTGTTAGGATGACTAGAACTAAGAAGAGAATGGGACCCCTTAAACAAAGAATCCAGCCTTGGTCTGTGACCAACTGTGGAATTATAGAGTATCAGAGATGGACAGGAATCCAGGGGTCACCATCAGAGATGGACAGAAACACAGTGGTCACCTGGGTTCCATCTCTTCTCTTTACTGACGCAGGGATGAACTTGGTGGCAGAGCAGACTCCAGAATCCAGGCTTTTTGTTTCTTAAGCCCAACATTCCTTCTGCTTGGCCACAGACCACAGGGTGAGTCCTACTTTGTTATTTGGACTTCAAAGAATTAAAAGAAAAAAGAATAGCAATATAGCTGGCGTGAAAGAGAAAGTAAGATTTTGAATAGTGAAGAAGTGATTGACAACTGGGATGGATCCTTTAATATACCTCTTGCTTGTATAATAGCTTCCCTGGTGACAAATGAGTCTAGACTAGGGACAAGTTCCTTTATGCCATTGGTGGGCTGCCTTTTCTGTAACATAAACAACTAGCCTCCTAAAGACCTCAATAGAGGGAGTTCAGGATGGGCTTGTCTTGTCCTTTCAAGTTCCTTCAGGGGCCAGGATGGGATCCACGGGGAAGACCAAAAGAAGGGTTCGGGTAAAAACAGAGTGAGTCAAAAACTCAAATGATCTCCCACAAAAGCTATCTTTTCTGTCTCCTTTGAGAAATTTGCATTTCTATACAGGAGTCTTCAATACTGTCACCCATCTCATCATTGTAATACATCTCATACATGCTGGATGTGGTGGCTCACGCCTATAATCCCAGCTACTGGGAAGCTAAGGCAGTGTGGGGCCATCTGAGGCTACACAGTGATACTTGATCTCACAAACAGTCTCACATTGAATATCTCTATATACTAATTACACAGTTCCAGGGGAGCAGATAACATTACAGAGCAATAAAATCAGACGGTCTGAGTGAATCCTTTCAAGTCTCCCTTTCCTTCCCTGGAGACACTGTTTTCCTTCGTGTACTTAGCAAAGGATAAAGCAAAGGCTAGAGGGTGAGTTCATGACTTCTTAAGTTTATTCCATACCTGAGAACTCTGTGAAGGTGTCCATGGCACATGCCCAACATATGCCAGTTAAAAGCTTAAGGCTCTTTTCTGTACCTTGCTCTTCCCAAGCACCCTTACCAATCTTCCTGCAAGGGTTCCCATTACTCTGATAAGGATCTTCTAAAAAGGCATACTGGAGTTTCTTGCTGACTCCACATAGCAAAACATGGACTCAGTGAAAGAGGGCCATGGGCCAGGTCCCAAAGGACACAGGTGGCTTGATTACTTCAGGCAGATCACAGGGGACACAGGTGTGGTGCTGATACCCTCTGTGTATGGCATGGTAAGGTTTTTCTGTGACAGCCAGGTAAGTTATGGTCTTAGAGACCAAGCATGATCATAAATGGAAGAATTTCACTCAATGCAAATCTGGTCCATTCCTGTCTATTATAGATTTCAACCCAAATATGTGAGTTCAAGAGTGAAAGAAATAGTATATGTTTATCTATTTTTCCATAAGTTAACTTTTCACTCTGATATGTCAGAAAATTTAATCTTACCCTTCACCACCTGCCTAATCTCTCACCTATGCCTGGGGTAGTTTTTCAGGCTCTCACATGGGACCCTGTATTTTGAAAGGTGCCTGTGGGTCTCTGGCAGCTGAATACTCTTTCAGGAAAGGGGTCCTTCCTTCAGCCCTCCTCTTCTCCTGGGAATCTTTCACTCTCACTCATCCTCCTGCCCTCAGAGGACCGCTCTTCTAGCAAGGCAATCCCTTTCTCTCTGTGGTCTCCTTCCCTCTACCTCCACACCCTATTCTCATCTATGGGTCTAGTTTCCGGAGACAATAGCATGGAAATTCTGCCAAAGAATCCTCCTAAAACACCTACCCATAATATCTTCTATGTACATAGATGTTTAGAGGATGAACAAGAAATCCTGAGGAGAACAAACAAATCACAACAAACCATCCACAATACTACCCAGAGTTGTCAGAGACGATGCTCAACATGGATTGTTCATCTCTGCCCCTCCCCTTTTCCCTCTTCTGTTTTCCTCAGGCCTCTCTGGCCACCAAGAGTAGGTTGCCATGACTGCTTCAACTGGTTCCAACAGCACACACTGTCTAGGGTTTCACTCACAGACCCTTCCCTGAGCTGTGCTTCTGTGAGACTGAATCTGAACAGAGCCCTCGGGCCAGTTCAGGAGCTGGAATAATTGTCATCTCCTGATGGCTGTTTCTTCTAGGCTGCAAGCCACCTGCCTACCTTCCTCACTAATATTCTCCATCTGACTCCAGAAAACATTTGAGTTGAGAATACCAACCAGCTCAGATCTCTTTACTGAGGGAAGACCTGTCAGGTCAGACTGTAGTGTATTCAGCTGTTGGCCCACCATATGTTTAGGGCCTAATGGAAGCTGTTCCTAAATAGACAACAAACTGAACTATGAATCTTCTAAATCTCCTAGTCTATGAACTTGCCATAGTTCTTCAGAGACTGCCTGGAGTCAAATTCTGGTTCTAACACTAAGTACCTTGGTAATCATAAGCAAGTAAGAACTTAGAGACAGCTTTACCTATAAAGTAAGCACACTAATCATTCCTGCCTCAGAAGGTTAGGTGAGTTGTCACATGTGAGGCATGTCGACTGGTGCCTACATGTAATGAGCTCTCAGTAAAGGTATTTACATTCACCCTTGCCTTTTTTTGCTGAGCAGGGCCCATCTCATCAGTGGTATAAGTTTTCATGGAGCAATATCAGGGTTAGTAGAACACAGAATGGCTTGCATGTCTTGCCAGGGACCACCATTCCAGGGCAGCTTTCTTTCCACCTTTATGCCTTGCCCTGTCTTGAACTCATTCACCTTCAGGCTTCTATGGCACTTCAGACAGGGAGATGCAATCTGCCTGTACTCTATTTTTTTTTTTTTATAAATTTTCACAGGAAGTAGGGGAATGATGGTGCTGAATCAGTTTCCAGGAAATTCCATCACCTACTACCACACTGAATGGTTAAAAGAACAGAAATGTATCTTCACACCGTTTGGAAACCTAGAGACGCAGAAGGAAAGTGTCAGGGCCATCTCTCTCTGATCGTTCTAGGGGAGGCTCCTTCCATTTCACTCCAGGGAGTTTGGGGCAATTCCTAGCATCCCTTGACTCAAAGGCATTAGTGATTTTTCTCTCTTCTCTCAGCCCATTGTGGGAAGCAGTGACCATATGGATCTTGCAGGTTTGTTTAGATTGCCATAATGTCTGTATTCCAGTGTCTCTTAAGCATTGGCTCAATATAAGGGGCTGAAAATTTAAAAACAAATTATAGAGTTTTCTTTTTTAAGACTCATGGTGCCATCGGAATGGGGTTGTTATAGAATGAAACTACTTGGGCAACTGCTGCCTTGCTGCCAGGGCTGTTGGATTCTTCCAACCTACATTCAGTGTGTCTTACTCCTTAGCATACTGTTGGCATCACCTAATCACTAATAGAGTATAGGAAGGCTGGTCAGCAAATGACTGTCAGCTCTAAGGGTTAAAAGCTATGCTTTTTGCAGCAGATGGAGGCTACTGCAGAGTTGCACATCTGGTCAGGCTCAGAGAACATACACCTGGGAGATGCCCAGTACTAGGTGACACATCTGCAGTCGAATCTCTACAACCAAGGCTCATGGGACATAGCGGAATAAGGGGTAGAGAGAGAGGGATAATGCACCCCTCAGCTCTCACCAGTTGAGGCTTCCATGTACATCAGAGTGTGATACACGCAGAAGGCTATAACTGGCTAAGTTTTGGAGAATAAGAGACTGTAGAGCGTAGGGTGGGACTCCTGTATGGAACCTCACCCACCCATGGCTCAGGGCCATTTCAGATAAGGAGGCAGAAAGATTGTAAGAGCCAGGGCTGGTTCATGAACCATAAGGAGGTGGAGGCTTCCAGACCACCGGAGGCTTGCTCATGTGCGCCTGCAGCAGTGGTGGTATCAAACGTGGGACCCACGTCAGCTCAATTAAACAAAGGTCCAAAGGGGAGGTGAGAAATAGGTGGTGGGCCAGCACTAGATAGAGAACTATTTGAGACTAGTTGCTGCTGGGTGAGGGAGAATGTAACTTACATATAATCACTGGATGGGCTGACTAGACTCCAGCAGATGCATTTACACTGAAGGAAATTTGGGTACAAATACCTGAATGAATAAGACTCAGCATTTATGGCTGAGTGTATAGGGTTCGGGGGGGGGGATGGGGGGCATGAATGGGGGAGGGGGTCTGGATATGAGTGGGTAATGTATGAAATTTTAAAAGCTCAATAAAAAAAGAGTGGTGGGAAAAATACTGCATGGTTCTGGAAAAGTCACTGCTTCCTCCTGGCCCAAGGTCCAGTTTTCTAACTTTTTTTAAACTCTATTTTGTTTTGAGATTTTCATACATGAGTTCTTAATGAATCCATTTAGTGGTGCCCATATGTATTAGGGCTAATTTCTTTTGATAAGATATCTGAATGCTCATCCCTGAAGGAAACTGATTTTCTCTCTCAGCAGCCATTGGTTGCCTGTAGCTCTTCATCTAGAAGTGACACCTTGTGAAATTTCTCTCATCTACACTACCATGTCAACTGGTGCTTTCACTAAGCAGATCTTGTTTAGGTAACCATATAGTTTAGTTTCCACAGGTCCTGCTTCCCTGTCATGTCTAGAAGACATGATCTAACAGCAGGTATCCTGGTCCTCTGGCTTTTATAGACTTTCTGCCCCCTCTTCTGTGATGTTTCCTGAGCCTTAGGGTGTAGATGTTGCATTATAATAAATACATCAATTGGAGTTGGGCACCCCATGGTCACTTATTCTCTGCATTTTGAATAGTTATGGATCTCTGTAATAGTCTCCATCTGTTGCAAAAATAAGCTTCTTTGATGAGTGGTGACAGCTATATTATATGTGGATTTAAGAATAAATATTTAGAATACAGTTATAATGACTGATTCAGGAAATGTCAGTAGTAAGCTCTCCTCTAGGGTCTATGACCTCTCCAGCCACAGGTATATGGATGGCTAGGCTTACAATACCAGACTAGCCATCAATATTCCTGTGGCTGGAGAGATCATAGACCCTAGAGGAGAGCCTACTACTGCCATTTAGATAGCTGGTTATCTCCAAGATAAAAATGCCACTGTTGCACCATTAGGGATATATCGCTAGGCTTGATAGCCACTTAATAGTCATTGCTAGTCACAGTGGTTGTGACTCATACACCTTATAGCTGGATAGGACTATTGATTACTTTTTTTCCCTTGACAGCTTGCCTGGTAACTTCTGATACCATAAGGGCTACTTGTTGGGGATGAGGCTATATCTTTTTTAAACAATATTTTTGCTGATCCTTGGGAATTCATACAATGTATTTTGATCATATTCAGAGCCCCTCTCCCATCTCCTTTCAAATCCACCCCCACCTTCCTGCCCCCCTTACTTCATGTTCTTTATTATTTTTAAAGGCCTATGCAGTCTACTTTGTGTTCCCCAAATACTCTTGTGTATTGGTCCATCCTGGAGCACAGCCAATATACCTAGCATCACACTCTTAGTGAAAACTGACTCACCCTCGCCCAGCAGCTACCAATATTGCCAATATGAGTCTAATTATTTATTCCAATGGATATTAAGCAGGGCACCAGCTTCTCCTGCTTCTCTTTGATTGTTTTTCCTAACCCAGTCTTTTGATAATGTCTATTGCTTTAATAGTAAGAATCACCTGGCTTTTCCATGTAGGTGAGTGCTGCATGTATACATATTTCCCTTGAACTGTCTTCCCTTATTCATAGTCAGTTGCCTTTGGGGGATTCTTCTGTCTTGACAGTTTGCTAAAGCCGAGTAGACTTGTCTTTAGCCTTAACCTTATGGTGTCAGCTGAAGATGTTACTAGCATGGTGACCCTTTCTGAATGCTTACAGACCTGGTAAGAACTGTATTCTCTCTACTCCAAAGTCAGGCTTCCATCTGTGAGGGGGAAGCCCTTGACACGAATCCTTTGGTTCCCAAGAATATTCCTCCCTCTCCATCATTTCCTTAGAGAGGCTGAATAGCAGTACCAATGCACTAGCTGGCCCAGAAAGCATCTGTGCTACAAGTGTGCTTAGGGACTGAATTGATGCTCTCTGCCTCTGGTGCAGCAGCTCTCTTAGCACAAGTTTTCCAGACCTGTGTCTGCTTCGCTTCTGCCACAGCAGCTTCTCTGATGCCACCTGAACACATGAAGATGTTTCATGTCAGCCTGCCAGTCTCTTCTTATGGACTGGATCCAAAATGATGACTAGCTAGGACACGACTCTCTGGTTTTCTTCCTTTTACTTCCCCTTTACATCCTGCTGTTTCCTATATATTCACTGCCAGTGGAGTGTTAATTAAGGTCTCATTTTAGGCTTAATTAAGGTGTAATTTCTAGTCTCTCAAATCTGACAAACTCTGTTATATAGAGAGTAAAAAGATAGAACACTGATGGCTAGAGAGGATCGGGATGGATGTACTTAACTATCAACTATGTTCTGCGGAAACCATCAAGGTGATTCTCCATCTTTATGTGAGTTAGGAATATGGTACAGTCCCTCCCAAAAGATGGCACATATTACTGAAGTCACAGGAAGAAGACAGAAACCATGTATGCTTGTTGCTCCTAACGAGTTGAATTCATCTCATCTGGGTTGTAAGTCCAAAGACACATATATGTTAATTGGCTGTCTCAGAAGTTGTGTGACAATGCCACCAGTAGTCCTCCCTGGCTTTCCTGAACATTTGGAAATATTGAGATTGGGAGACCAGATGTTTCTGCCACAACTCTATTCTCTTCCCTACATCCAGGCTTTCTTTAATATTTTCCAGATGGGGTGAATATATTGCCCTGGCCTGTGTCCTCTGGCCAAATGCATCTACTTACACATCCCAGGATATATGTACACAAACAACCATGTCACCTATACATGTCCCCAGATGAATCTTGTCCTCTATTTTTGATGAACAAAATTATAGCCTCATGTTTTCACTTCTACTCCTCTGATTGGAAACCAACTGATATTGATGGGATTCTTTGTGCTTGTAGAGAAAGCAATAAAGCAAACTAAATTTCCAATATCCTCACTGTATCCTTATGGACATGTCTCAAGCCCCCCAACCTCTGGGTGCAGGTTGCTTGGTTTCTCCCAATTACTTAAAACACTATTATCTAAACTCTCAATTACCTTGCATGATAGTCAACATTGAGGTCTGTCTGAGGAAATATGAAATAAGAAGCCTTAGAGGAAACTAGGTATGAAAAAACCTTGAAATGTGAAAGCCACAGTTGATATCGGAAAGAATATTTTGGATTCTAGAATGAAAACAAGGAATCTGATTTTTGCTCCGCTGTGCCCACCCCCACTTGTTTAGTGGAATGTCTTTTCAAAGTATTGTTAGACACTATAGATGTACCTCCTATTCCAGAATGCCAAGTGTCACATGGTGATGCTTCCAACTAATGTAAAAAAATCCGTTGTGCTAATACCACTTGGATATATTAGTAAACAGTGACTGCCTCCAAATATTTATTTGCCCAATATCTAAATCTAGAAGTTGGTGTTCAACTTAAAGTGTAGATCATTTTTTTTCCTACGGAGTTTCTCATAGATAGCCAAACTTTTATAATAAGAACCTGGATGTTTCGTCTCTTATTCTCCTGCTAGGGAAAAGAGCATGATAAGGAGGTAGCAAGGGAGGCCCTTGACCTTGTTCATGGTTGGGGTTATTTAAGAAAGCACAATACAGGGCTGGGGAGATGGATTAGTGGTGTAGACTGGAGTTAAGATCCCCAGAACTCATGTAAAGTTCCACGTGGGCATGGGTGACCTTCCTGTTACTCCAGCCTTGGAAGGCAGGGGATCCTGGAGAATGATGGTTAGTAAGACTAGCCATGTCAGTGAGCTCTGGGTTTGATTGAGAGACCCTGTCTCAATAAATAAGATGAAAGAGGCACGGAAGGAGGGAGGGAGGGAGGGAGGGAGGGAAGGAAAGAAGGAAGGAAGGAAGGAAGGAAGGAAAGAAGGAAGGAAAAAGAAAAGAAAGAAAGGAAGAAAGAAAGAAAGAAAGAAAGAAAGAAAGAAAGAAAGAAAGAAAGAACAACCCAGAGTTTGACAAATATATTGTGGACTGTTATTACTGCCTTGAGGAGAGGGAGGCATAGCTATGCAGGGCCCTGCAGCTTCACTTGAAGGGAACTGACATTATGGCAGAATGACATTGTTTTACTTCGCTTGCAATGCTGGTCTTTGGGGAAACATTTCCTGTAGCTTACGTGGGAAAATTTGGGTTTTATAAGGAAAACTAGGGATCCAGGAACCAGTATCTACTCAGCTATCTAATTTTGTTCAAAAGTATCTTTGTGGTCACTAAGGATGCTTTTCAAGGAAAAAGGAATTTTATTACTGAGGTCCCACTGTAGTCTTCTATTCATTTCTGTCTGGAACCTTCTGATCATTTGTTCCAAGGAATGGAATCAAAAGTTATCACGTGTAAATCTTATGAAAGTTATGCATTCCCTATGCACCATCTCAGTGTGGGTACATGCCAGGTCTTGTTGGCAGAGATTCGTGTGTTGTACATCTTATGAAAACAGGGAAGTTAGGGAAGCAGCTCCATCCTTTCTCATCTTCTAGTAGGAGAGAATGAAAGAGGAAGGGAGAAGAGAAGAGAGAAGGGAAGAGGAGGGAGGGAAGAGGTGGGAAGGAGGAAGAAAGGGGAGAGAGAGAGAGAGAGAGAGAGAGAGAGAGAGATCACCCCTGAGTAGGTTCTCCTAGTAAGTCTGGGTTCTATATATCTCATAAAGGGACCACTTCAGAGCCAACTCATTTTCTCATTCCTAAATGTGCCTCTGCTTATGCCATAAAAAAGTCCCATGGCTGCTCCTGACCGTGTTTATACTACCACACAGAGGACCATCTTAACCAGTCCCTTCTCACTACTCCCTTCTTCCACCTGTACTCTTAGTACAGCATTCTATTTACCATCGTATAAGAATCAGCAATTGCTAGTGAACAGAGTGTCATCAGCTTCAATTCTTGCTGAAATAATGAGCAAGTGACCCAGTCACTTAACGACTAAGGCATTTCTATCCCATCTACTTATCCCACCCATTTAATCTCATTTCTCCCTCCTCTCCTGCTGAAACTCTATATTGCAGCCATTCAAACCCTAGTTGCTAATGTTCTACTCCAATCAGCTCCAAAGTCCTCCCCTCATCTATGCCCTTTTAATTCCCCACCCAAAGTCCTTATATCAATGTAGACACAATTGAAATCTCCTTTGGTCCTTGAAGCTTTTCTTACCGACCTGTCTTCAGAGCACATTCTTTTCTTCTTGCTCTATGCACTTGTGACTGTTGATACCTAGTATTTAACCACTCACAGCTCAATTTTATTACCTGCTTTATTCTTGCAATTAGTCTTTCCCTCTAGCAATGAGCTCCCCAGAAGCAAACTTATTTTTACTGTTAAGATACATGGCACCACCTCATGCCCTTGACAATTGAGCAGTAAGTCCACCTTATACAGCTTTCCTACTTTTTGAACAGAAGATGGTTCAAGCAGATCAAGGTCATTTTGGACCAATTTACTTGAAACAAGAGTAGGAAACCTTGTGTTACCCAGGTCTCACCGTGGTTCTGCGGTCAGTAACGTAGTTCACTCCTGAGCACCTCACCCTAGGCAGTCCAGAAGACCATGTCAGACATTCAGTGACCCCAGGGGAAGAGAGTCAGAGCCAGATCAGAACATGGTGAACAAACGAGAGTGCGTGAGGCTCAGATGCTTCCTAACAGGAGAGAAAGCATCAAACATTGGCTTAGACACCTGGGATGACATTGGCACTAACTCTGCAAATTTAAAATATGTCATGCCTGGAGTCTTTCTGCAGATAAACTCACGTGAGCACACAGAGGCCTGGGTCAGCATGATTATTGCAGCATCATTTACAAAAGCCAAACTTAAACACAATATGAAATCCATCAATAGAGAGGTTTTTAAATAAACAATGACCATCCATATGACAGAGTGCAATGTAACCTTTTTTTTTTAACGAAGCAGTTCTTTCTAAAAACGAAGAAAAACCTTAAAATCAAACTAAGTGGAGACAGAATAATTTAGAAAACAATGTACATTGTATGCTGTAATTCATAAAAAATAAAAATAAAAGACCAACTCCCCTATATATTGTCTGTATACATTTCCATACAGGTAAGGCACAGAAATATTTTTAGAAGGGTGCATACCATACAATACCAGCAATCATGTCTGGGGATACTTACAGAGGGAGATAGACAATTTTAGGAAGAAAATATATTCACATATTAGCAATGTTAAGTCAAAATAAGTTATCTGAAGAAATGACTGGGGATTGTAAGAATTTGAAAAATGGGGAAAGTGAAGAGCTTTATTCCTATGATTTTCAGAGTCTTAGTCACCCATGTTGGTGGAATTCATGGCCAAAATGCAGTGGTGATCCTGAAGCTGATGCAATGTAGTGGATATGAGGCTATAGTCATGACCTCAGCACACTCCCAACATGACTTGGACCTTTCTACGGGTGATAGGGATGTCTTTTATGTCTTTTTTCTTATGAACACATCTCTTCTCTTGCTAATATCCTACTGCTCCTCCAGATGTTGAGTCTGAATCCATGACAAAATGATTTAAGCCTCTTTTCTCAGAGGAAAAGCTCTGAAGGGTAGGCAAGCCCAGAATCCCCAGGAGGTTCTGTTGAACCTGCAAGATCCTGGGCCCTCCCCACAGAACTGGTTCTGGCTAGACTGAAATGTGTGGCCTTGGAGTCTGAGTTTTGAAAACTGCCATAAGGGTTTCTGAAGCAGTGATGCTGATGTACTTCTAAAAACATATTTTACTAGCATTGCTTTCTTTAAGAAATAACATGACTACACTGGAAAACAGTATAGGCTGGAGAATTTAGAAAGGGAATGAATGACAAACTCACATTATAGGAACAGTGACAAATTGCACATTATCGTTGAAGCTTAGTAGCACAGTTTTGTCAACAAACAGTATTCAAAATTATAGTAGGCATATAGAATTGTGAATTTACATCCTAAAATACAACAACACGCTTTTTTGATATTCAGATGGAAATAGTGAAGGCAATCTGTACATTCGCCTGAGAAGCCCCATATCTTTATCACTTCCTGTTAACTCTTTCCTTTCTAAATGATCAAAGAACCATAAGAATAAAATAGAGTCCTCTATAGAAAACAAAGACAAAAGAAGTTACATGGGGCGAAACAGAGCAGAGAAGGGAAGGCAGGGAGAGAGACAAGGGCCACTGGATGAAGGAGAGTCAGCTTGGTTGGATCACTGCTTTGAAATGGGAGAATCTGAATACAAGGCACTATATGGGCCTTGAAGAATTCCAAGACACAATTGAAGTTCTGAAATTATAAAGCTAGAATCAGATAAAACTTGCTGAATTAAACTAAGAAGAAGGAAAAAAGTAATTCATTGAGGTTATGAGCAGAAATATGTGTTGGAAAGACTCAATGTCCCAGGCCTTGTCCTCAAAGAGAACTGGTATGATCATGAGGCAGATGGAAAAGTGAGGACATCCTCACTTTTAGTGACTGACATTTGTTGAGCGCTTACTGTATGCCACACAGTGTTCTGAGAATTGTTTTCATTGAATTCTCACATAACTTGTGAGGTAGGTATGATTTTTAATCCCTATTTTACAAGTCAATAAAGCAAGGAAGAGAATTTGGTAATATCTCATATCATACAGCTGAAGCAAGGTTCCAATAGAGGCAGTCTGACTCCAATGTGTGTGGTATAATTACTATTACTATGCTTTAATTAAATAGGTCAAATCCAACTAGGATATCAATAGAAGAAATCAGCTGTGGTGAGAGGGAGCTGCAGAATTGATGGCGTCTTCCAGTGATCTTGCAAAACCAATGGGAGTTCTATAGGAAGAAATAAGAAAGAAGTGAATGACACAGAATATCAAGTCAAAGAAACTTATAGAGAGTGATGGGGGAACCATAGAAGAGCCATGTGAGGGCTGAGAGTAACACACAGCATGGGAGAGAGGAGGAAGGAGGCGCTGGAGGAGTAGGGAGAGTAGACAGGCAAGGGCAGAGAGTGGAAAGTCTGTGCTCTCTATAAATGGTTGAGATTTGGACTTCGGAAATGTGATCCTAGCAAAGGGTTTCTGTAGGGGAGTAAATAATCAAATTCACCTTTAAAATATATTATTTGCTTGATAAAGTGAGACATAACTTGTTCAAAGAAATATTACGGTCAAAGAGACTCTGGTTATTGGTATTCTGAGTCTGTATCTCGTCAGCTGGGACAAGCAGACCTGTGAATTAGGTAACCCAAAATACACACCTTCCACCTTCTTTATTTTCTAGTTTTTCCTGAGTTTTACAATTTTGTGTCTTCAGCGTTCTCTCCACAAGGTCATTGTAAACAGTTTGTGTGAGAATTCCTGAAATACAGTTATGTGTTGCTTAACAATGGGGATCCATCCTCAGAAATGCATGACATTGTCACAGCTGAACCTCTTAGAGTACTTGCATAAACCTCAGTGACAGAGGTTAATCAGTCCATGTGGCCCCTAGGGCAATTGAGAGACATGGTAAACATGAGATATATGAAGTGGCTGCCAGAGTGCTATAGCATGCTGTTTTATAATCTTTATAAGTAGGAATACGCTCAATAATGGCAGACATGCAGCATGGTGAACACATAACCAGTAAAATAATCAGTTATTATTATTAGGCATTATAAACTGAACATGATTTTATGTACTGGACTTTCATATGGCAGGCAACACTGTAAGTTTGTTTATGCCAGCATCAACACAGACACATGAGTAATGCAGGATGCTGAGATGTCATAGTGGCTGTGAGGTCACTAGGTCGTGGGAATTTTTAGCTTTATTATATTTTATGGCATTATTGTAGTATATGTAGTCTGCTGTTCATTGACATATTATGTGCCACAAGACTATACATGCACTTACTCATCAGAGAGGAATCATGGGAAAACTTGCTGCTCTCATCCTTAGTGATGCTTAATGGCTCTCTAAGAGCAAGAGGCAAGCTTTATACATTTTGCAACAAAGGCTGATCAATAAATACTCCTGTCTTTCTATCCTAAGGCCATGAACTTGATTCATTTCACTAGAGAAGCCTGTTGGAAGTGAGACTGTTGTCAACAGAAGGAAATAGACCACACCTGGAAAGGTATTGCAAAATTCCCGCCTCAGCTTAATGGCTCTCTAAGAGCAAGAGGCAAGCTTTATACATTTTGCAACAAAGGCTGATCAATAAATCCTCCTGTCTTTCTATCCTAAGGCCATGAACTTGATTCATTTCACTAGAGAAGCCTGTTGGAAGTGAGACTGTTGTCAACAGAA